>NC_134470.1:74446940-74667067 GCF_964194025.1 Convolutriloba macropyga
TTATGTGCGTGTTTGAAATTGACTAACGATCGACTTTGCCATCAAAGCCATGATTTTTGATAAAGTTTGCTCTTCCTGTCTCCCATGGCTCCCTTCCTCCAAAAAGTTTGTGCTGGAAGATTATTTCTCCGGGATAGACTGTTCCAGACAAAACTCCGGTCATACTTTGCAGAATGGACCTTTAAAGAGTGAACAGAAAGAATTGATTGGCTGTCTTGGGTCCCCTTTACCTTTTTTTCAGAGACTAATTCTGTATTCAGTTCTGAGTCAAAACAGTTTTTAGAAGCTGCGCAGTACTATAATTCAGGGTTGGTTCATGTCACATCTGGTTCTGATATGCTGAATTAGACTCTGAACTTTGCCTGAGTTAGTAATAAAAAAACATAAGGAGGCCGGTCAAAAATGCATAGAGACTCACACTTTTCACTTTTTCCAACATGTAGTTCCACAGTCAGCAAAATTGACAGACGGGAACCCGTACCTTGGTCGCAGAAGAATTCAGCACTGAATCATGAGTTATTTCAGTCTGGTTTCTGGCATGGCAATTTCTATGATCATGTCAGTTTTAAGAAATTACAGGGCGATTTTCAGAGTGACTCATTTGAGCATGAGTTTGGAGGACTTTTGTTCTTCTTCACATAAGTTGTCAAAGAATGGTCCTCTTCTGTGCATTGATATTTACCGCATAAATTTGCTCTGCACCTGAGTAATTACCGCCTAGCTTTCATCTGCACATGCGTACTTTATATGGCGCCTCACTTGTAATAATTACTCAACAACAAACATTATGCTATATATAAAACAGCAGCCCACCCCCCCCCCTCACCATCACCACCACCACATCACCTCCTTTGCATGCCTACTACGGGTCAAAGTTTGCATGCCTGATACGAAAGGGTCAAAGTTGTCACCCACCTCAACTGGTTCTCAGTACATGTCACTACCCGTACCTTGATCCCAGAAAACAGGGCAATATTATCTATTCAAATTTATTGAACTTAAGCTCTTGCGAAACTTTCTGATGTTTCTCAGTGGATGTCTGATATCCGCGGGATGTTTACTCCTTCTTCACAGAGGTTTGAGATGATGTCGCCCGGCAGCGACCCAAGGGAAAAAGGTCGGCTGAAAAAGGAAAAAAGGTTGTTCGACCTGGAAGTGAACTGCCAGGGAGGTTTCGTGATGCGAGGAAATAATATCTGAACTGCAAAATAAGGGCCATGAAACGGTAATACGTCCAAGGTATTACGGATACTCCTGCTTCACTTTCGGCTTTAATCCAATCAACAAATGCCTCCCCCCTCCCCCCACCCCGTCTCACCACCCCACCGCCTCACAGCGCCACTCCCCTCCCATCCCGAGCTCGTAAATTGGGCAAAACATCACTTTCACGAGCTTTTTTATTTGAATTGGAGATGAGATTTTATTATTCATGGATGCAGCCATTTTGAATGTGATATTTCACCATCATGCTAGATTTTCGAAATGTTCGTTTGCATTTATGTACAGTTTGTTTACAATGGTGAGAATCTGTGCATGATGAAATATTAATACAGACTGAGCAGAAGACAAACAGTGGGTTATTAGTTATGTGCAGAGGATAATTATGCGGTAATAGCTCATGCACAGATGAGGATCCAGAGAGCACTTTACATTTTTGACTGGACTCACTCTGTAAAGGCTGAAGAAATAGAAAAATACTCGAAATGGTATGATTCAGTAATGTTTGTAATTGGATTGCCATGTTTCAGAGCTGAAATGCTCTGAGACCAAAGTACGGGATTGAAAACCAACCCGTGTCGAAATTACCCCCCCCCCTGATTACCTCATAACTTATGTAAGAGTAGGGTGTAATTGTCTATGGGAGTAAAACGATGTAGCATTAGGAGGTAATGGGGGGCAATGAGGAGACTTTTTTGATTTAACCACCCAAAATTACCATCCAAAAATTGTAACATTAAGGGGGTAATTTTGAGGGACAAAAACGATGTAATATAAGGGGTATAATGGGGGTAATGGGGGGATTTTTAGATTTTACCACCTCCCCCAATAATTACCCCCCAAAAAGATTGGGAGGGTAAAATTTTGGGAGGGTGAAACGATGTAAGATAAAAAGGAGTAATGGGGTAATAGGGAGAATTTTTAGATTTCACCCCTCAAAAGTTACACCCGAAAAATATAAGAAGGGGGTGATTTTAGGTGGGTAAAACGATATAAGATATTGGGGTATGGGTGTAATGGGGAGTAGATTCATATAGATCGACCGTCATGAATTGGGCAAAAATTGATGGTTGCAACCATCAATGTTTGCCCAATTCATTACGGTCAATCTAAATGAATCTACTCCCTATTACACGATGAGCGGTCCTGTATAAGGTGTTTACTTTGTACATACCGAGCGAGCATCCACCTAAAAATTTCATTATACTGGAGAAAAGCGGCTCATTTGTTGCTTAATAAACCAACGGGAGCAGTATTTTCCGACATTCTTGATATTTCTTGATAATTTTTACTATTTCTTGATAATTCTTGCTTTATCTTTTGATTTCCTGCTACATCTTGTTTTTGGGTGCTATTGAATTTTAAATACTTTATATATCTGGCCATGCTATGGTTACTCTTTCTTGGAAATCTTGCCGAGATCTTGTTTCTTGACAGCCATGCAAAAAACTTGCAAGTTCGTACATATCTTAATGTTTTCTTGTTAAGTACCATGGCACGATCTTGGCAAAATTTACCAAGATTTAGAATGTTTCTTTTCAAGATTTACCAAGTTTCGATTCACTGGGTGGAGGCTAAGGAGAATCGACTGCTAGTTCAATATTGTCAGTGTTCGGGTATTGGGGGGCTAAAGAAAATCTAAAATCAGGGCTCCCATGGGATATAACCCCTCCCTGCATTACTTTTGCATTATTTTAACCCCCCCCCCCACAAATTATCCCCAATTACCCCCAAACAGTTGTAAAAATTTCGAGGTGAATTTTCTGAAAAAACAACCCCAATCTTATATCTTTTGGGGTAAAATCCGACACGGGAAGGTGAAACAAGATTTGATGAAATGATATTGCAGTGATTCGGTATTACTATTTTTGTGGTTATTAAGAAGCATATGTGATATTTATATATTTAGCACTAAAGTTATACGATCTTTCATTGAATGTCAAGTTTAATAAATTCAAATTTTCTTTCATTTTTCTCATTTTTGCGTGAGTTTTTTGCCAGACTTTAAGCACCAGTGGAAAACTAAATAGATCGCCAAAAGATCAATCTTCCCCAAAAACAGGTGTAAAAGAAAAAGTTAAAAGGTGAGAAATTTTCATTTTTAGTTCAGTTTTTGGCTATTGGGTGATACCGGCACACAATTATTTTTCGCATACAACAGGAAAAACGAAACTGAGCAGACGCATTGATCTAGGTTGGAATTTTTCCCATTGAAGTATTACTGTGAGCATATTTGCATGTATTATTTGATAAATAATGCGTTCATATATTTGAAGAGGAATAAAATTAATCTAGTGGACACATTTTTGCAGTTCGAGGCGGCGCAGATGATATATGTTCACAAAAATCTTTTCCAGAATTCAGATCATGAGGAATTTGCTGAATATCTCACAAAAATTAATTGTGTTACATGCAAGCAACTCAGGAGTATTGATTTCATTTGATAATGAGTAAATTTTATGTTACACGGGACTCGTTGACTCTTCGACTCGAAATTGAAACTGAGTAACTCTTTTGCACTCTATCTCTCTAACAGCCAAATTTCTAAATCTTAAGTACAAACGACATCTTCAAATAAGACTTTCGTTTTTGAGAAGTTTTTCTCTGTTTATTTTTTTTAGAAATTAACGGCTTCCGATCGTCCTTTTAACGAAAAGATAATTTTTTGTTTACCAAACCTGCGAAATGCCTTTTTGTTATTTTTCAGCGACGACATTTTTTTTACGCAAAATGCAATAGAGCTAGATTGACAAGTGTTAGTTAAATGAAAAATTTTACCATCAGAAGGCAAAAATCATTTACTTATCATTAAGCTAATTCAAAGAACTGCAGCTCTTTCGAATAGTTTCCTTTATCCAAAAACATTTATGTTTCAATGCTGAATAAAAGTTGCTGGGTCTCTTTTTGTTAATTTTAAATTAAAACTAAGTATGTTTACCACGCTTTTACATTCAGCTCTAGTAATCGCACATGAAATTATTTGCAAATTATAGTAAAAAGAACCCAATTTTGTGTATCTTTGGCACTGATGATCTGATTTGACTCAACTTTTGCACTCAATTTACACACCTCCTGAAGAGATAAAATCAATTTCTGACACATTTTCAACTGTTTCTAAGAAGTGACTTATAAAACTGTGGTATAGTGCAACTGGATCTTCTAGTGGAAAATTCAGAGAGAAATTGATATTTCTGAAACACAATGCTGCTCTCATTAATTATGATTTCCTGAATTCGTAAATTTTACACTTTCATTTTGATCAGTTTTGTACTTTATTGATAATCTAGATAATTTCGAAATTAAATCCTACTTAAATCGGTGTCTTGTGATCCGGACCGGACCTCCTTTTATTAATTATCACAATTTTTGTGCAATTTGCCTAAAACCGTATTGACCAAATTTTATTTGAAATTTTTTGATAACCAACTCAAAGGTTTTAGTTGATTTTGGTGAAAAGTGATATGAGTAATTAATCGCGAAACTGATAGTCCTAATCCACAATTAGCATCGAGAGGAATATTTCTGAAATTAATGACCAATTAGGCGGTTTTCTTTCATTTCAATCTACTTGACAATATCATAGTAATTATATACTTCAACTGTGAAAAAAAGGTGATGCGTTGAAAATAGTTAGTTTCGGCGTGACAAATTTTTTTACAAAACATTGTCAATATTTTTCAGCCTGGCCCCTAAAAGACTAATAGTGCAATCCATTTCAAGTATCCAATTTTGAATCAAATTTGAACTAAAGAGGCCTACTGTAGCTAGTTTCAAAACATGATCAAAAAATGTTTACCTGGTCCACGTGTTTCCAGATCCCGGCACTGTCACCAACCCAACCTGAAACAAAAGGAAAATAATGCTTTCACTAAAACTACAACCGCAAAATATAACGGCACAAAGCTACATGACATAATTTAAATAATGTTGTTTACATTTGTGGCGTTATTTTTTGTGGTTGCATTTCAAACCAACGAAAACCGACGCTTCTTATGTTTTAAAACCGACGATTCTTACGTTTAAATATTGACGAAAACCGATCAAAACGACAAAAAACGCAAGGGCTTTGATCAGTTTTGGCAAAGCAAATGCGACCAAAACGGACAATTTCTTATTTTTGAACCGACGAAATTCTCAACACGGGTTTTCATGCGACCAATTGCATTACTAAAATACGCTGCGTTATCTTATTACATGGGATTACTCAACTTTTCCGCAGCTTTTGCGGAATTGGGTTCCAAGTGCATTATGCTGAAGACAAACGAAAACCTCGAGATTCACATGCATACGTCTGCAGTGTTATGATTAGAAAAAAATATGACCAACTTAAACTATAGCAGAGATTAGATCCAGCATCTTAGTTGGATTAAAATTTTACACCCCTCCTCTCATACCCAGGAGAGGGGTGAGCTGCTCTTTAACATTAAGTAAGGTGGCTCTAAACCAACTTATACTTTGAAGCTACAGGTTGCCGAGGGCGCTCTACAGTCAGCCCGGCCCAGGCGTCAGTGCCTTTCAGCGCATTATTTTGTAAGAAACGCGCTAAATGCGCCGAAGTTTTCAAAAATTTAGCTCAAATCCTGACATAAAAATATGCTCAATTACGTTACCCAGGCTGAGATGCTCGATCAAAATCAAGGACAACCAGACCGTCCCAGGTGGAAAGTGTTTTCTCCAGAGAGTTGGAGATGGAAAGTGCTGACTTACAGACCTTCGTTAGTTTTCCACTTTTTCGTGCGTTCAGGTCCAGATTTTTTAGCGTTCATCAGACGTTTATACGTCGAATGCCAGACATTGTCAATTTCGTTAGTTTTTTGTGCTTGTTGTGGTCTCGAGCGCGAGAAACAAAATTTTATTATTTTAATAATTGAATTCAAAATGGCCTAAAAGTAAAAAAATTTACAGGTATTTATAGTTGCTCTCAGTATGAAAATGTACAGAACCGTCTAGATATAGATAAACAGATATTGGTGGTATAGATACATCGATGCACCGAAACTGATATAGATACACCGATAAACTTAAGGTATAAACAAATTTGAAGCAACGATACAGTTCAAGTTAGTAACCATTAAATAAATTTACTTCACCAACATCAGGTAAGAATGTTTTTTTTATATCGAAGTTTTAACTTAAACTCTAACTTCTGATGTTCGCGATATATCACATTCTCCCTCTTTTTTCAACCAATTTTGTACGAATAGGTTCTCCAAGTCTCTTTCGTTGTTTTTATTTTTTCTGGTTGAAGTTCTCGTGGCCCCTGAAAATTGTTCTCCCTCAGTTACTGAAGTTTCTTCGTTGGAGTTAGAGGATTCCTAGTCTATTTTGTCCCTACTGTTCTCAGAGTGTGAGTCCGTAAATTGCTGATTAGTAGATTCAGTTTTGATGTCATCAGGGTCCAGCCAAGCAATTTGGTTGTCAATGACAAGCACTGTCTAGTTTCAATTCTCTGGCTGAATGAATGAAGTGTTCATTCCTTTGCGTATAATGAAGGTAGCTGGAACTGTTGATGACGCGTTCGTTGTATTTAGAGGACTGGTTCACACAGATCAAATTCAGTGACTGCTGGGAGTATCACTTTCCGTCCAAGCAATAGTTCCACAGGAGTTTTGCGCCGCGTTTTGGAAGTATTTCGGTGCATCGTCAAATTCATCTGTAGGAAAGCGCCAAATAAAAAAATCAGATGTGGACTCCAGGCTTGAATGGCCCGTTTCACTGTCTAGACCGCTCGCTTGCAAGTCCATTTGCTTTTGGATGGTAGATGGGTGACTTCATCTTTTTAATCCCCAGTGGTTCAAACCACTGTTTTAGGTCTCCGCTTACAATTTGGGACGACTGTGTACACCTTCAATGTTTGTGAGGTTCTATTTCCTCCATGGAAAACTTCTATCCAGCCTGATTCCTCGTCTACTATTACTAAGATATATCCGTGGTCTTTAACGTAACGCCAGTCTATATGTAGCCTTCCCCGAACTTCTGCTTCTGGCCAAGTAGATACTGTTTTCCTCAGGCTAGGCCTGTTTTCTTACATTTACTTACATTGAATAACATTTCTTACATTTCCCAATAAATATTACATTTAATGAACTTTAATAACATTTCCTACATTTACTAAAAAGTCGGAGAACACCTTGATTGAAGCCAAGCCACCATGCTAACATTTGCACTGCTGTTTCAATTGCATTTTTGCCTGGGTGGGTCTCATGAGATTTAGTCATCACCATATTTCTTAGTTTGTGTGGAACGAAAGGCACAACTCCTCGAAATATGATTCCAATGTGTATAGCTAAAGCGTCTTTCTGTTGTTGGAAACCTTTCTCTGCTTCTGAGCACTATTTCCAGTTTGCGTTCTTTATTCATTCGATGACATCGTGGAAGAGTCGATTCGATTCTAGTTCGGTTGCAATGTCTGACTGGGTCAGTAGGTTGGATTGGTCAAAAAAGATATTGTCGAGAGCAAAGCAGAATCGATCATTGTCGTCGTCGTCATCAGATTCTAGTCTGCTCAAAGCATCAGCGTGGGAAGTATCTGTTGCTTCTTACAACAGATTGCGAGGCTGAACACATGGATTAGCACGTAACTCACTTTTTATGTTTTCGAAAGCGTTCTCTTCTTTTTTTGCCATCTGAAGTGGTCTTTTCAAATTTCATTCAAAGTTAACAATTTTGTAGCACAAATCTGGTATCATTGGTCAATATAAATTTGCTAGGCCGGCAAAAGCCTCTAGTTGTTTCATTTTTGATGGGGGTGCCGATTTTTTGATTTTCTCAACATGTTTGGGACCGGGTGCTGTTCATTCTTTTGAAACTGAGCAACCAAGAAAACTAACACTCGAGACTGATTTAGAGTTGGACTTCTTTTCATTGATGGTAAAATTCTTCCCACGTTGTCAAATTTTGACCACAAGCTTACGTTCACGTATTGTTCCTTTTTCGTTCCATAACATCATCTTGAAAGATGACCACGCCCATGATTCTTTTGAGAGTTCACTCATTGCTATTCTAGAGGTTTGATGAAGAATTCTTTAAGCCATGAGGAAGCCTGCACATCTTAGACAATCTTTGTGACGCGTTGGTTCTACATATTTTTTTGCATCCTTGTCCAACTCGATTTGATAATATGGGTCTGATAAGTGAATTTTGCCAAATTAAGAGGCCCCATGGAGATTATGGAATATGGTCTCGACGTCTGGGCTTCGATAACCCTCGTCAATAACTTTACCGCTAATGTGAGTGCACAGGTCTTCGCATGGATTTAGAGCTCCATTTTTCTTCCGCTGTCAAACTACCTGGGATGCATTTGTAACCCACCTGTTTTACTGGCTCCAGGATGCCCACCATCATCTCAAGTTTCTCCTTGACCCTGTCTCGTAGAGGTAGAGGTATCTTTCTAATCTTGCAGAACATCGGCTGTGATACCGGTGTAAAATTTGCATTCGCTTTGTATCTTTTCACTGCAGGTAATTTTTCATCACTTGGGGTAAAATGTCTCTTCGAAGTAGTCCAAATTCTCTGTTGGATTGCACAACTGCATTTTGTTGTTGCATATATTTACTTCCGTTCCACTAAACACCACATATTAGTGACCCCAGAAGCGTCAATTGATGACCATCATAGGCCTCAAGACGTCTGATTCTCCCATCCAACTGAGGTTTACCAAGCTCAGTCCAGATGAAAGATGGTATCACAGTAATTTCAGCATTGGTATCAACTTGCGTTTTTTTCTGGTCTTTCAATATAGTGTACTCCCATGTCGCTGGCATGTTGAACACGTTTTCCCGTGTGAGAAGAGAACTTACCCTCTTCCTTGTAGAATTTGTCACGCTGGTCGCACTTAAATGACCTTGGGTGGGTTTTACTTTTAAACATTTTTGCAAAAAGCCTCACGTTTTAACAGATAATACATTTCTTGTTCAAAGCCGGACAAAGCTTGCTACTGAGCGGCTTACCTGGACATCCTTCACACAAATGACCATTGCCTTTTCTACCAGTGAACTTTTCATTCGGTTTCCTGAAGGTCTTTTTGAAGTTATATCCCACTTCTTTCTTCACCATATCCGGTTTAATACCTGTTGAAGAACTCGCAAAAGCCATTGCTTGACTTCTGATTTCTAGGTTTTCGGTCATTTCAGAAAAAATTATCGTTGGTTTAGTTTTAATTCCGTCTAATAGTCTAAACTTTGCCTCAGCGTCTCTCAAACCTGAGATGAACTTTATTTTTACCAACTCTTCTCCGCGATTTGTCGCTGTTTTTAGTATTTGCAATTCTAAAAAGCGTGCTTCTTCTCTTAGGCGCGCTAGAAAATCATCGCCGAATTCTCCAACGCCTTTGACAACGGACAGAAATATTAGCCCTTTCTGCCGTTACAACTCTCTCTTCGGGAGAAAAATAGCTTTGAATTAATAGTTTGATCTCTTTAAAAGTAGTGTCCAGTAGTTTCTTAGGGCTCGTAAGGCTCCTAAATTTGTCCAAAGTGCGTCTTGTCCCCACGTATTAGGAAGAAATATTTGTTACCTCTAGGTCTAAGATTGTACCGTCGGTGTTGATTTTGTCTTCTTTCTCCTCTGCGCAAAATTTTGCGACAAAAGACATAATCCACGCAGTACAGGATACAGCAAATTGCAGACCCTAAGTTTGTCGATTGGTCGTGGGTCTGAGCAACATTGTCGTGGTCTTGAGCACGAGTAACAAGAATTTTATTAAGATAATATTAAAACTCAAAAGACCTAAAAGTACAAAATTTCATAGATATTTTTAGTTGATATCAGTATGAAAAATGACAGAACCGTTTAAGATATAGATAAATTGATATTGGTGAACTTACAACTTAACTATGAACAGTTTTCCCCTTGCCGTATACGGCTGATATTAGTGAAGTTTTTTGCACTTAGCACATTTTTCCCCTATCCTGAGAACGTTTCATAGATATTTACAGGAAGGATCATCGAGTTGGTTTAGGGCCATCACTGAGGGTTGGAATGTCTAGTTAGTCACTCAATTTTATGC
This sequence comes from Convolutriloba macropyga, assembly GCF_964194025.1. Classification (NCBI taxonomy): domain Eukaryota; kingdom Metazoa; phylum Xenacoelomorpha; order Acoela; family Convolutidae; genus Convolutriloba; species Convolutriloba macropyga. Next base: position 74,457,166 of record NC_134470.1, read on the forward strand.
TTTACGTACACCGATTACATTGTGGTATGAACAATTTGAAGCAACGATTCAGTTCTAATTAGTAGCCTTGAAGTAAAATTACTTCACCAACATCAGTTAAGAAAGTTTTGTTTATATCAAAGTTTAAACTTAGACTCTAAGTTCTGATCTTCGCTATATATCACTGTGCTTACACGAAAGCTGAGTGTTTTCATGACTAAATTTTTGTGCAACCATGTGCTGACACCAATTCAATCAATAAATTTTTGTGAGCAAATATTAAGACTTCCGAAAATTCAGCAGGTTGTTAGGTACGGGGAAAGCACACGAAAGCGTTTTTATCTATTTCTGTGTTTTCATCGCCAGAAAGGATTCTTGATTACAGATTTATGCATTGAAGATTTTTAGTTTTGTCAATTTTTATTGAATTCATTGGTTTGTTTGATCATCCTTTTTCACTTTCTAATTGTTTGTTGCAAACTGCTATTTCTACATTGCCATAACAATAAATGAGTGTTCAAAAAAGTTATACTCAGCAACTAGTTGAAAGCAAAAAAGCCGATCAACATCTAGCCATACAGTGAAAAAAAACTAAAAATTATGCTATAAGAGACACATAGCTTTGGTGCGCTTGTTATATATTTTGGAGCACTTTTTGATAATTCCGAACTATTTAATTTTGAACATATGACGCGCCCTATCCCCCCTTATATCTTTTTTCGGTCTGGATTAAACTGTTTTGTCTGTTACTTGAACCTGTGCATGGGTCTTTTAATAACACGGTTCACGCATCAGGATCAACTGGTTCGTATTTTTCTAAATCAACCCGGGTTTCTAATGCACAGCTAAAATTGATCGCATAATTTTTTAAAAAAAAAACAGTCAAAGACGGACATAAAATACCGACCAGAACCATCAGAATTTCTCAGAAAAACTCAATTCACGCGAATTATGGGGCGTTTTTTCTGCTTTCGTAGGGAAGTCGATTTTGTACGGCACATGAAAACATGGGATACTATGGTGGACACGCTGAAGAGGCGATTCATTTTTTATTATTATGATTCAGTACTGATACGCAAATGTTCTAGCGTCAGGACACACTGGGGTTGTTTTTCTGAAACAACTCAGAAACATTTGAGGCGGATTTGAACGCCCGGCAAAAAAGAGCGGCAAAAAAGAGGAGTTAAGAGGAGAATGTTTTATCATAGTTCACGTTTTGTTCATTATAGTGTAATCAGTAGCCAAGATGAGGTTTGCTACCTAAACTAGCGCTTATTACCGACTTTCATTGCGCACAGGGAATACCAGACGATCCAGGCCGAAATAGGCCCTAATCAGACAACGCATGGGATATCAAGCCTCCTTCGGCATGCAAGACTTGGCATGCAAGACTTTCTTGGGTCGCATTCTGGAATCGAAAGGCTATCTGGGTCCCACTCGGGTTGCGTCGAGAGGAGCCCCTCAGAATAAACGGCTTATAAAATTGATATCTGAACAATGTGCAGTTTCTTCAAGTTGCTCATAAACAACAAATATTTATTTCTGGGATCTTTTCCGTTTGTGCCCTGCAGTACATAATGCACATAGCACGTGCCATGTAAAAAATGCCATTATGTAAAAATATGGAGGGTATGTAAAAGCAAAAAATAAAAAAGTGCACCCGCTAAGGTGGAAGTAGGGAGGATGTGGCACCAACACAAAACATCAGGTGTCTCTGAATTAAACCACAAACCTGTGGAATTTTCGTTTGGTTCGGTTGCTGAAAACTTGTGTACGTGCACTGTGAAAGACCCCAAGGTGTGGCAAAAACTTTGTTTGGGCATTTATCTGGGTTCTCAGCATCCAACAGTTTATTCAGGTTTCGCCAGAGTGATTTGAGACATACACAACTTGGAGATCTTTGAAGTGTTTGGTTGTAAATAAACACAGCGAGGGACTGCATCATTGAATGACATGCGTCGATGCAGTTTTCATACTTCATGCCCCCTATATTTCCCAGAGCCATGGTAGACTGTTTTCCGTCAAAAGTGAAGTTCTTCAGCGATGTTATGCAGCCCAGAAAGGAGTTGTTCTGAAATATCAACAAAAACACAAGTTTATACGGATCTCTTTATTTTCGGGCTCTGTCTTTATATGCCCCCTGTGCGGTGTTCCGCCTTCAGTTAATTTTGAATGTGTAGTGTTGGTGGTGCTGCGGCCGGACGTCAGAGAAGCAAACTAATCAGCTTGCTTCACTGACGCCAGTGTTGGTGGTGTTTCAAAAGAGACCCTTGAGTTATAGTTACTTTGGCACGATATGCCTGTGCTACCCTTTGCCCACTGTTGTTCCTTGTCAACAGTTAAAACTTTCGTGAGATTTGCTTCACAAATCTTCTTTTGCTACCGTGAAAAAGTCATCCATTTCCTAACCATTGAATTACATCTATATAATCGCTACCCTTTGCCCACTGTTGTTCCTTGTCAACAGATAAAACTTTCGTGAGATTTGCTTCACAAATCTTCTTTTGCTACCGTGAAAAAGTCATCCATTTCCTAACCATTGAATTACATCTATATAATCAACATTATGACTTGGTGTATCTTAAAGTTACAGTTTTTAGCACGTGCTTCTCCTGGTACACCCCCCACGTTAAATATGATGTGTTGTTATATATTACGTTACTATGTAAAAAATGGCAGGTTCGCTTAGGGGCGTAAAAGCTTTATGCCCGTTAAGCTGCGGGGGGTGGTGAAACAGAATTGATCCGTTTATTTCTCCAATTACGAGTTTCTGTTGATCTGTTCAGTTAACCCTAGTTATGATAACCCAGTTAATAGTTAAATTAAATTTTCTATTCAAAACAAAATAACTGGACCAATTCGTGGAACGACCCAAAGGGGTCTTCTTTAATTGAAATCTATTCCTTGAACTACCCGGTACCTATAAAACTATAAGAAACACATTGTGCCACCAGCATAACATTTGAACACTCAAAAGCACGTGTCATGTTGCAACAACTTGCGGTGAGGTCGTGGAAGTATGAACCACATGATCCAGATACAAAACAGCCGTGACAAGAAATTCCAGACTGTAATTGAAGTATGAATCGAATTTGCGCAAAACTGTGCGAAATTGTGCAAAACAGTTCGAATCACCGAGAACATATCCAAATTAGCGAGATGGATCAAAAATTGCGCGACAGTGACTCGACAAAAAAGATCAGACAACGGAAAGACTAACTAGGCCCTAGTCAACTACGGCTTACCCGGGTCGAGGTTTGAAAGCTAAAAATCGCTAATAATTGTTAAAATTGCTTTGAATGCGGTGAAAAAGTGTAAGACGTGCAATTTTTAGCGTTTAATGCGGTGAATGCGGTGAAACAAAAATCGCCGCTAAAAATTGCAAGCCGTATAAAATTCTATCTTTTTTTAACACACTTTTCTATTGACTCAAATTTTAGTGAAAATACGTAATGTTTGAGGTTGATTTATTTTAACTTTTTGCATTCGCTAAGCCTTTTGAGCAACCAACAAACAGATGGAAGACTTAGAGAATTTTTAGAGAATTTGTCAAAGGAATTGCATAATTCAGAAAAAACGCATTTCATTAGAGATTTTACGTTAAATGAGATGATAACTCAAATAAATTTTTATCAAATTATATAGTTGTTTACTTGTAACTCCGCTAGATGAGCTGTTTTCGGGCACTAGATGAGCTGTTTAATAATCATAACCATTATCAGGCTGTGTCAATTTTAGCTCGATTGGCAACCTCATTTGTGCAGGTAAAAAATAGTTGATTAGGTCCAGATTTATGATTCGAATTACCGGGTCCATGATTTGAATATAGTGGATTAACATTCGAAAAGCCAGATCTATAACTCGAAATACGGGGAACACTGTTCAGACATAACATATTTATGAATCCAACTACCAGGGTTTTGTTCTGAAATACCAGAATCATTATAAGAATCATTGGATGTAAAATTCAAATTATAAAAATTTATGATTCAGAAAACGGGCTGAATGATTCAAAGTATAATAACTTATGATTCGAAAAGGCAGATAAATGACTTGAAGGACCGGATCACAGTTTCAAATTACCAGATTTATTACCCAAATTACCGGGTCATTGTCCCGAAGTATCAGTTTATTTATCGAATTAACGGGTCATTAACTTCTTCCGGGTCCGCAACTTAACGAAATTGTCGAGTCGCAATTCCACGACCTCACCGGGGAATGAATAATGAGTGCAGCAAGAGTAAAAAAACCAATTTTGAAAGAGATACAGCGGGTCAATTCGTATTTCGGGATAGTTCGAGATAAGGGAGTCATCTGCCTTATAAAAAAATTACCTAACATGAAAAATACCTAACAAAATTTTGTACCTTTACAGGAGGTAGTTTGAAGGGGTCCAACTTATACGACTTGAAAATGTTCATATCAGTCGTTGTTTCTCGCTCGCATTCTGAACTGTTGTAAACTGGCACGTCATTCGAACAGAAACAAGTGGAGTTTTGGCCCGAATGAAAGTTGACGCGTGAAAAGTTTCTACCAATGCAAAATAGCGAACAATCAACTGGTTCGAATTTTAGCTCTGATGTCATTTTAACTGCTTCCTTCAACATCGCTTCACTTTTGTTCACACAACCCATGAATAATGGTTTTCTCGTGACGATCGATAACCGTGAAGAATCATAAAATTGTTCTTTTTCGTGCTTCGTTTTTGAGTGACTGTCACTTTTGAAGATTGAACTCGAATCGTTGTCAAAACCTGATACACTGTCTGGTTTATCACGTGTTCTTACTTGGGGTGAAATTTTTGGCAAAACAAATTTTAATGCATGTTGATCGTTGTTAACGAACCAATTGATGAAAACGAACCACGCTGTAACAAAAATAGCAGCAGCTAACAAACGTGTAGCTGATTTTGGATTACGATTGGTAAAAGTGTCCCCCGATGTCATTTCTAATTATTGATATTAACTTTGACAAACCGGTGGTACTAAATGATGAAAGAATTCAAAATCTGCAACAATATTTTAAGTTAGCTGAAAACTAGTAGGAACTGCTGGAGCCTATATTGAAAAAAAAGAAAATATAAAGAATTTTTGGATATATACTGTTTTGCACCCCCCACCCCCACCCCCCCCCCCACACACACACACACACACATAGTGGGCTTATATATTTTTTTGCCCCCAGGAGCTCGTGCTATTTATTACGTAGTAACGTGCTATATGCCTCGGTGGCGTTCTGATAGGTTAAAAATCGTCTGTGAAAGATGTAGCACTTATGATAAATTCTAACTTGCAGTGGACCGACCACCTTGACTTCCGACTTGCAAAATCACTGACAGGCTTTGTTTCTCATGAAACGAAACCCATCATCAGTTTTGTCGATCGAAGGCAAAATGCATCTATTTCGAACGATCGTCAGTTATTCGCTATTCTTTGCTTCGGAGTGCTGGGACCTTAAAAGGACATACGGCTATAAATTCGAGAGGTTCAACAAACGCGTGTTTAAGTAGATTTGTGGTAAAGAGGACTACAGAAAACTATTCTACAGAAAACATACTCCCTCCTCTCTACTCTAAAGTTCTTAAAGATCTTGTGTTCTTCAGCAACATTTTCAATGGTCAATACAACAGTGACTTTTCAAATCACCTGAAAACATCCGGATCTGACCAACGAAGAAGAATAGTTTTCCCCGACATCAAATAATAATACCAAACACAAAACATTTGGTGCAGGACAGAACACAGAGAGAACATTTTGCAACAACAATTTGATTTCTTTGAATGCAAACTAGGAAAAACCTCTGCTAATCAAACTTACGTGGAGCCCCTTTGAAAGTCGTTGGTTCTCTAGCAACCCATGTACATACATGGACTTTTAGCTGTCTATGCCAGTACTACGATGAATCTAAAATCGACCTAATTCAACAAAACGAAAACCAGCTTTCCACTTTTATGGAAATCAATAGTGAAAAAACCAATTGAAACTTTATTCAAGATTTGTATTAAAGACAGGTCTCACAAAAGGGTCCAAGCATTTTTAAACAGTTTTGAGGATTAAATAAGCAAGCCCGTGTAGAATGCAAATATTCGAAAATACAGATTTTCAATTTGAGGATATTTCAATGACCTACGAGGAAGAAACATTATTCATCCTAAAGCAGCTGCGGCAAAGTCTTTCAATTTCCTATGCATAACAACCACGGAAACTAATGTGCTTATAGATTCTTTAAACACAGATGAACCACTCGGTTCTTCAAAAATGTCAGCTTGCGGAAAACAAGAGCTTCTTAGGCAACGCTAGCGTAAAAACTTTGTTATGGCATAACTCAGTTCATCATAGAAAGAAAATTTCCTTAAGATCTGAAAAAATCCTAACTCCTCTTTTCATAAAGAAATACCGAAGATCAACTCAACTATAGACCTATCTGCGACCCTTTCAATCTGTCAAAAAAATTGAAAAGCGTTTAGTTCCCAAAGAACAGATTTCTTAGAAAATGAACATCTACTGTCTCTGTCAGTTTGGTTATAGGGAAAAAGTTTCAACAGTTTATTTTGTCTTAAAATCTATATAGGTTTCTCAGATTAGAACTTAATTGGAGAAAAAAGATTACAAATGCGTTTTCAGATCTTTCTAGGGCTTTTGACTCTATAAATCTTGAAATACGTCCTCGGAGATTTGAAGATGAAGTTTATGACGAACACGCTACCAGTGTAATAGAAAATCAGTTGATTAACAGAACACAAAGTGTTTTGGTAACTGAATTCGATTCAATTGGATAACATTGGAAAGAGAAGTTCGGCGAGATAATTTTTTAGGCCATGTGTTTTATAACATTTAACTGAATGATTTAACAAAGATTGTAGAGGATGATTGTACGGTCGTCCAGTATGCAGACGACAATTTTTGCTTTGCTTTACATCCAACAATGATAAAAATTCCCAACAACGAAACTTGAACATAACATCTCAAAAATTATCAATTTTTTTTACAAAGTCACAATTAAGTAAGACATAGTTCTCAGCAAAGACAGACATAGTATTCAGCACCAGGACGAAATTAACAATTACCGTTTTGAATTTTGACAACAAAAATTAGGAATCATCTAGGGTGAAGTATTTTGTCGTAGTTTTTGATAGTAAGCTAAAATTTGATAAAAGAGTGAAAAAGATACTTCAAAAAAGCCTTGTGTAATAAGAAAAGCTTGCCGCATAAAACAAAAACAGTATCAATCAGTGAAATTGTAGTCTGTCACTTACATTATCCAGCTGTATTTTTGCTGAGGTTGCTAAAAATTTTAATCCCATCAAATGGATGATTAAACAGTGTTTAATAAAAAAGTTGGATCACAAATTGCAAGCTTCGTAACAAAAAAATCTCCATGGGCCTTAGTTCACGCTTTAGAAGTTATTACCTTAACTAAAAAAGTCCACAGTTTTTTTTTATCCAGAATGTGTTGCTCATTAACTTGCAGTGCATTCAACTGAACTTTTAATTACGAAAACGTTGAAGTTAATAATGCATATTTTGGCATTTATGGTACACATATTGTGGAACCTTTTAAACCATATTGTCGAATAGCTACTCAAAGTGAAGAAAATATTAACACAATGGGTCAATCATTTACCAGATCTGGCAACAGAAAACTGTTTTTCAACGTAATGGAACTCCCAAATGTGGAATAATACGTTTTTGGAAATTCAGGCTGCCACAGATAGTGCCTCAACTCAACTGTTTCGAAAATAGTATTTGAATATTTATACTGATCTGCATAAATTCAAAATCCTACAACTTATTCTATATACTACTTTACATTAAAACTATATCACAAAACTGAAAGGCTCGCCGGTTCTATGTGTGTTAAAGCATGTTTTCACTTCTGCATATGAAATCAGAATATTTATCAAATCTATATATATATATATATATATATATATATATATATATATATATATATATATATGTATATATATATATATATATATATATATATATATGTATATATCAAAAAAGATATTTTGAAAAGGTTTATTGTAGCACAAGACCTTGTTTTTTATCAAACTGTGACGAAGAAAATTGAGTTTTTTAGCTGATGTTTGAGTTTGAAGCAGAAATAAAAAACATGACTGAGAAACCTACAATCAAGAAAAGTTGTGTTGCACTTACTTTTTGGTTAAAACTGTTGAAATGATTTTTTTAAAACGTGTTGTAAATAGACAATAAAACTTTAAGTTTGAATTCTTTTGCATTATACACGTAACTTTTTGGGAAATTAAAAACTTTTTACAAATCTAAAATCAAATTTTTGTTTTTCTATTCAGAGTCAACTGTTTTTCAAATCCTCTGCTTTTCTCAGCAAAAACGTTCTGGTCAAAAACATTGGTAATTAAATTTGTAAAAGTTATAATAATTTCAATAACAAACAAGGTTTTTTGTGTATTCTTCCAGATTTTCGAAAACGAAACAAAGAATCATTCAGGAACCAGACGCTGCTTATCACGTGTTTTTGTTGAAAAACCTTCTGATTTCAAGCTGTTCCCAGCCGTGTCAGAGCACTTTGCCGTTTGAAGAAAGGTAAAATAATGAATTTTTTTAAATGTTGTTACCATTTAATTGGCTAACAATATCAACGGAACAAAATTGTCTCAATATTTTTTGCAATTTAAGTTCTGGAACATCCTTAAACGTTGTTTCGATAACACGTAAAATTTAAAAAGCATGTGTAACTCAAAAAGATTCGGTATAAGCAATAGGCAAAATAAAGTTCAATCGAATCAATTCAGTTGAGAAAATCATAAATATGGCCTGACAATTCCTGGATTAAAATTCAAGCCAGGAAAAATAACAAAGATAAGTTCATTCTGATTAACGAATCTATAAAAGCAGAGGCCATTGTACAATTGAGAAAGTTTTTAGCAAAGGTTTTAGAGTAATCAATAGAAAATTAATAACCATAATGACTTGAACACATACTGACGATTTCACACCACTTCACAAATTTATTATAACAAAAAAACTCTGAAGAGCTAAAAGCTGGCTAAAATTAGCAAACGTGATTTGCTTTTCCGAAACAGATGACCGTTCGCTTTTTCCATATAATGCTATTTTTTTATAGATTCAAAAAATACAAAAAGTGATGCAAAAATGGTATATAGGACTAATACAGGACAAATTAGCAGTTCAAAATATTCGACTTAAATAGGAATGCTCAGTTTTCTTCTTCAGATATTGGCAGATGTTTTCGTTGTCATAACACATATGAAAATTGTTTTTGTAGATTATTTACCTGTGAAGTTATTTAAAACTCAAGTTCAGACATTTTTAGAAATAGTGAAATTTCTCTGCTTTCGTTTTGTTTTGGACACTTCGGGAAATAATTACTATTTAATTATATGAGCACCAAATCTAAGAAAATAGAATTCTCAGAAAAGCCATGCGCTACGTATAAAAAAGGTCAAAAAGAACACGATAAATATTACTAGAGACCATTTGAGAGCTCTAAATTTATTGTGTTTTGGACAGAAAGACGAAACGTTTATTAACACTGAAACAGGAGTTTCTTAAGTTTAGGAGAATTCGTTTACTGAAAAAACGACCTTAATATTATCAAAAACGTAGTGTAGAGGAACAGTTGCAGTCCGGAATGTTTCAATTGATTTAATCTAAAACTCAACAAAACCTTCAGTAACAGGAAGGAGCATAACAAAATATTGTTGAAAAGCGTCGAAACCACATTAAAAAATTCTGTTCTGAAAAACGTGTAGTTTCTGAACAAGCAATCTCTTTGACTATCAATGAAATTGAATACACTAAAAAACGTCTCCTTTCAATACGGAAAGCCATATTAAATGAAAATCAGGGAAGCCAACGAAAGAGACTATGAATAAGAGAACTAGAAATAAAAATGTCGATAATTTCTTCAGAATAATTATTTTCAGTTTTAAAACAATCAGAATCATAGTAAGTGATCTCCAAAGCTTAAGCTAAACACCAATGAAACAAACTTGTTGCGTTTTAGGATCAGTCCTGTGGGAAACTAATATTGCACAGCGGATAACAAGAAAAGCAGCTGTAAAAGCAGGGCAATTAAAAAAAACGACAATCTGATTTTCTTTCTTATTTCAGAAACAGCTGCCTGCGTTCTGAAGTTCAGAGATTTTTTTTGAAACTGTGCTTCTGGGTGTGATCAAACAATAAGCAGCTTGATGTGCTTCCTCCACTTTGACTTCCAATTGACCTCAAAATCATTAAAATTTATGAAAGAATCTCTAAAGAAAGACTGCTCCCAAAAACAATCTAATTTGAATTTGGTATTCGATAATATCTGATTGAGTGCATAGAGCCGCTCCTAGCAATTTGCCCGATTTCGTTATTGTTTCAATGAATGGCGCAAATATGAAAAAAAGAATTTTAATTGCATAAATTTTACATAATTTTATCGTTTATTGCCAACAAGGTCTAAAATTATATAAAATATAGTGTTCACTCAAAACGGACCTAAGATTATTTGAAACATGATATTAATTGCGAATAATAGTTACCCAATTTATCAAACCAAACCTTGATTTTCTCATTCAATCCTTGATTAAATCTAAGAATGGTTTCACTGTTTCTGAAAATATTTTTTAAAGTATTCTTGCAAATTTTTTGAATTTTTTCATCACAGGGGTGAGAATTTGAACCAATTAAAACTTTTAACCCAAATACCTACAATTTTTCCTTCTTGTTCGTTTTTTAATCAAAAAACGTGAAAGCAAACGCTATTTTCTTTGACAATTTGAAATTAACCATGAATGATAAAATAACAGATTCTAAGGGGAAATAATTCTATACGTTCAAGTTTGTTGACCCAAGTTTTAAATAAATCGCGTTCTTTACAATAAAAATGAACGAGACATGCGAATAATCTGCGTTAGTCAGTCATAAAAAAACAATTTAGTTTTGTTTATAGAGTTTTTCATCTACTTTTAGTTTATAATTAATAGACACAATTTTCATACTGGTTTTTGTTTTAAAGTGTGACGATAACACAATAGTTGCAAACAACTAACGAAAATTGGATAATTCTTACTGAATAATTATTACGCAAATAAAGCGTTTATTCTTTTTGTACGTTAATAGTTGTCGAATTCTGAACAGCTGACTTCAGCAAACAATAATTTGCCTGCTCTCAAACGAAAACTTTCAGCAAAAGTTAACCATGAAACCAAAAATCTTTGACATTGAGCTATGCCGTTCACATAAATCTATTTTCATGAAACGCGCCAAGAAATGTAACATGTCAAATTATTGTTTCTGTGGATCTGTGACCATAACAAGATTTTAGTAGCCACAATAAGTCACAAATAAAATTAATAAGTGAACTTTGTGGTTTTATAGTCTGCAAAACGTGCTCTTCAGTTCAAAAAATTCTTTGTCTTATAGGTACAAGCAAATATTTACAAAAAAATAAAACAGAAGAAAGTGATTTTAAGTGTCCCACATAAGAAAACTGTCAGGATAAACAAAACAACAGTAAAATTTCTCACTATCTATCACAATATCACGGCCATTTTTGTTGTGTTATCATTTCCCAGGTGGAGGTCCAGACCCAAATTTTCGTCTGATCAGACTTTCCAGACCAAAATTATCTTTGATCAGACTTTCCAGACTGGAATTCACCCTGATCACACTTTCCAGACCCAAGTTACGTCTGATCAGACTTTCCAGACACAAAAGGTCTCTGATCAGACTTTTCAGACCGAAGGTGTTCTGATCAGACCATCTTCAGACCAGGGTCCAGACTCAATATCAGACCATTGTCCAGACCTTAATCAGATTATGATCAGACTCAGGTGCGCTCGAAATAGTCTGATCAGAGAAAGATTTTGCTTATGAAAGAATCTCCTAATTTTGCTATAATGTTTTTATTTCATAAAAACTGATGTTAGCAGTATTTAATTCATCTAAGGAAAAATCAATTATAAAAGTATTGCTAAAGAAAACGAAACCCAACTGTTGAAAACAAATTTTATTTAGTGTACTGCTTAGTTTTTATTTCTGACTCAATGGATGAGTTTAGACAGCTTTCCATAAAAAACATCGTGGTCTCCAGTTGATCAAAATTTCTTCCGAAGGTGACCGGCCTCTGCTATCAGCTGGACTCCTTTTTTCTGATCAGAGTTATCGGATTTTAGATGAGTCTCTGATCAGAACGCTGCTTTACGGCTTCCTTTTGGCAGAGCCAATATCTCACAGTAAAAAAAAAACAAAAAAAAATGAAAAAAATATTGGGCTCAAAATGGTCCCTGATCAGACCCAATTGAATTCGAAAACATTTCTGATCAGACCCTAATTGCGCTCGAAGAGGTTATGATCGGACCCAATTTCGCTCGAAGTTGCCTCTGATCAGACAAAAGTGCGCTCGAAGGAGTTATGATCAGACCCAATTGCGCTCAAAGTCGCCTCTGATCAGACCCAAGTGCGCTCGAATCCGCCTATGATCAGACTTTTCAGACCAAATCGACTTCTGATCAGACCATCTCAAGACCATCGTCCAGACTGTAGTGCGCTCTAACTTCCTTCCAGACCCTGTAATTTTGGTCTGGGAACACACGGGTGTGCGCTCGACTGGGTCTGATCATAAACCAACTTGTGTCTGGACCTCAGCCTGGATTAGAAAGCTTACATTTTAAGAACGCTTCATAGTTTTTACTGCTCATGAAAATGGATCGTGTACTTTTCAAATCAAATTATAAAGCAAAAATTTGGAGGAATCTTGTCAACCTTAAAAGAACAGTGTATTAGTCCTAAAGGTTTCAGTTATTTGGAATTGCAGTATTAGACTTTCAGTTTTTTGTGTATCAAGAATCAAGTATCAGGAACTCGAACATTAAGAATTCAGGTGTTAAGAAATCGAAATCAGATTTAAGGTAATGTCATTTCAGTTATTAAGATTTCAGGTACTGATATTTCCAGTATTAAAAAATCAAGTTTTATATTTTTCAGAAATGAAAACATAAGATATTAAGATTTCAGGTATTAAGACTCGAGGTTTTTAGGGTTTCAAGCTTTAAGAAATCAGGTAATTAAATTTCAAGCATAAGAATTTAAGCATGAAGATTTCAGGTATTATGATTCAATTTATGATTTCAGGTACCAGATAACTAGGTATTAAGATTTCAAATTGCAACAAAATTATTGAGTTTCCGAATTGTCTGATCTGCTTTATCATTTTGGGCGTAAAAAAACAAAGGACATAAACTGGCACTTTAGCTGAACAAGAAGCTTCAGTAATGTGCGATTGCACGTAAAATTCTGACCCTGCTCATTCACATTTTTGGCCTAAATGTCCACCAAATGAGGAACAAAGACCCCCCAAAATATACAAGTATTTTTTTCAAAAAATTGGTGTATGAACAAAAATATTACCTGCCACGCAAATACTTCAGTGGAGTAAAAAATGCCGGATTAGATTGACGAGATCTGCCATTACTAAGAAAGCGAGGCGAGACGACAAAATCAAACAACAACAACAACAAACATTAATTACATCTAACACTTTATGTCCATTTAAAAAAAACTTAATAACAGAGAGAAGATAGCGTCCGCTAAAACTGAAACTGAACCGAACAACTTGAACTTTAACAGAAATGATATGAGACCAGTTCATAATAAGGCACGGTTACAATTAGACAAAAACGGTTAAAAACAGCAAAGTTAATAAATTCGCTGATATTTTTGAAAACAATTATTTTAAAAAGTAATCGAAACCATTAGATATCAACTGAAAACATCGAAATGTTTTATCATTACAGAAGTTTATAAAGGAAAGTAATAAGATTGGTCTTTATACAATTTTTTATGCAGTTACAAAAAGAACAACAAAAAGAGACAATTAACGAAAAATCAATTGAATCTTGCAAGAAAACGCTGTCGAAGCCGTAAAGCCATGTTTTGCCCCTCTAAATAAGTAAAAATTCGTTTACTTTGAATGACAGAAACTTGTTTTGTGACTTCTCATAAGTGAGACTAGGTAAAAAAACTGACAAAAAAAAGAGAAGGATGGGTTAAATTAAGAAATACTTTGTGATAGCTACTAAATGAAATAATTAAATAGGTTCATTTATTCATCCAAAAGAAGCCCTTGAGGCCGGTAGTGATTCAGAATATGTCTCTCTGTTACAGAAAAACGGGAAATATAGACAAAAAATATTCTATTAATTTCGAGAAAATCCTTCACGTGTCGAAGCAAGTAAAGTCTTCATGACCTGACTAAACCATCAGCAACTCACTCAAATAAGAATATAGACTCATGTATTTTTTCAGAAATAGACCTGTCCTTCTCCAAGAATTTTCTTACGACTAAAAGACACAGTAAAAATGACAGTTAAATACAAAACTTAAAAAGAACTCAATTAAAATCTTCGAGAATGTGGTGACGAAGTCGTTCAAGCCATAATCTGGACCTTTAAAGATTTTGATATGTTCAATTGTGCCTCATATTGGACGCCAATAGGGTGTTATCTGAACTGTCAATAATGTGAGAATTTGTAAAAACGGTGTCAAAAAGGGCGAAGGCCTAAAACAAAAAAAATGTAAAATCTGGTGGTACCAAAGCCAGAAAACCATAATTTAAATCTTAAAACCACAATAAAGATTATGTTTTAAATCCGTAAATTAAGCCTTCCTTCCTTGTTGCCACTAAGCTAGAAGATGACCCAATTAGGAAAAAAATAGTGGTAAATTTCAAAAGCCATTATTTATTTAAAAATCAAATAATTTAAAAGCCAAACCGAACACAAGCTTTCCAAAAAACACTAGATACCTTAAATTGAATCTGATTAGAAAACCAGTTGAACCCATCACCAGTGAGCTTTGGTTTGAATTGTTCTGTCCCTTAATGAACATAAAAAGGGCCAATTTTTTTTGAAAAAAAAGACCGACTTAATACAATTCGAACTTGTTTTGGAATGTAACAGACCGAGATTGGATCAAAACCAACCCTTCTATTCCTGTTGTTCATTAGGGACACCCATTGATTTCAAATATTATAAATATAGTTTATTTGTTAGTCAAAAATGTCAAAAAATGCTGCGTTCTCGATAATCATAGAAAAAATTTAGCAAAAAAACAACAAAACTTCATTCCAGAGCACACTCGATGGAAGTGGAATTTGGACTACCCCCCTTTTTGAAGTTTTCAACAATGGGATTAGTGGTTTTGGATGTGTACTTTCGGCAAATTTAATCAAAGTGGACCAAAGAAGCTTATTTTGTGCAATTTTTGATGATAAAGGCTGACTTTAGCCAAAACTTTAGCCGAAATATTTAGCCAAAACTTTAGATAGAAGTATGAAATCAAACTTGTCAATATTTTTTTGCCCTTGAAAATCAAATAAGGACAATTGTTAAAAATTTTATTTTAAGCAAAATTGACAAAGTTTATGGCAAAACTTCTGGAAAATGTGAATAAAAATAACGCAAATCAGTCTCAATAATCATAAATATTTAAACCTCGAAAACTCTCTCTAGAAAACGAAATTCAAAAAACTCTATTTAATTTCAATTTTTAAGCTGAACGGTCATTTTAGTGATACCACTCGCAAGTTTCTATGATGATTATATCGATCGGTGAAAATTGTGAACAAAAATATCCATTTGAGTATATAGTTCTCCCCTCAAGAGTTGTCGGAACAAAAAAAACTCAATTATTTTTAAGAATTTTTTACACGCTAGGGAGCAGGACTAATTATTTTTAAAGAATTAAAATTAACAGCAATTCAAATCCCAGTCAGAATCGGATGACTGTCTTGCAATACTATGCATAATCGTGCAAAATTTCGGCCAGAATCTGTAAGATGACCTTTTTGCAAGATATACATTTTTGCTGCCAGAGTCTTGAAAGATATAAATTTTGTCTGCTGGAGCCTTGCAATACAACCTTTTTCTGTACGATGGACAATTATTCTTCGCCAATTGTCCATCGTAGTTTTTTGCCAGAGTAATAAAAACAGCCAGTTGTAAAATACCGAATTGAAAATGTCAAAAAAATTGTTAGTGTTTTGCTGTGATCACTGTTTTTGAATCGAGAGCTGCATTTAGAAGAAAGAAATTGACATAAAATGTTCAAATTTTTATATGGTAATAGCAAATTTTATGTTTTTAGGAACCAAAACACTTTGATTTTTTTAAAGTTAAAGAAAAAAATTAAAATTCCTAATCAAATTGCAGCTCAACCGTAACGAATTATGTTGCATTCGCAAAATTTCTGCACGAAAACCATTTTTCTAGCAGATCTTACAAGATAAAACTACTTTATGCAAGATCCTGCCGCAAATTGTAATTTTATTCAGCTGAATCATTTTTCAGTACTTCACTGAGAATATTTTCTGACTATCAACTGCGTCGATCTTTAACCAACTTGCCACTCTTTTCCCTTAAAGACTGAAAAAATTTGCAGAAAAATGTATGTTAAAAGGGACGTTCAAAGATGTGTCCTTGAAAAACAATAAGAGAAAATTATTGATAATCAAGTATTTTTCATCTGCTAACATAACTTTTAGATCGATAACGGCTACAAACATTTGTTGAGCATCTGTTCGTCGGCGCTATTTCAAATTTATTCTGTTAAATAATTATAATGTCCGTGATACTACGACTTAAACAGCAAAATGTGCTCCGAAATGTATGTTTTGTTTATGTGCCTTAGTTTATTGGGAAAAAGACGCAGTGCGAAGTATTAAAAGCTTGAGAGAGGGAACAAACTAATTTCAATTGTGCATAAGATAAGCTTGACATAGCTTCAAAAGAAGCTCTATTTGTTCAAAGTGCACTTGGCTAGAGAAATGAAGCCTTGAGGAAGGAGCAAAGAAGAGCATGAAAATGGGTTATAAGATAAGCTAAAGATCGAGACGTTTGAGACGAGATGCTGGTTCAAATCAAGTACTGGTCGATTTTTACAGTAGTTGCACCTGCTTAGACCCCCCTAACAGAAAGTCACTCGTTTCCATAAACAAGGCAAATTTATTGAAATCGGCCTGTTCGGATAATCGCCAAGTAATGCACAAAGTACAGCTGATCAGGGTGTCCCAGGCCAAGCTACGGATAATGAGACTATCCAGAGTCCAAAAAAATTATCTCTAATTAGACTATTCCTGGTCACAGTCACATCTGCGTAAGTAATGTAAGACTTGTGTACAACGATGACCCAGAAAAATTCCAGATTATGGTTCAATTTTTTTTCGGGCATCTGGTCATTTTTCACAGCTTGAGCAACGCACTAAAAATTTGCTAAATGTATTCTTTTGGTTTGTTATTTCACCACAGTTAGATGGGCCAATATTTTAGTCATAGTTCATCATCCGACACAAAATTATGTATAACATAATTTTGCGTTTGAGATTTTGTCGCTGTTTCGGCTGATAGTGTAGACAAATATGTTTGAATTTCGTCCCCAGATTATACAACTTGCGCTAAAAACGCCCCCGTGAGCGCTTGCGACTGTTCTCATCAGAAGTCGCTCCCCTCTCCGACCTGAGCTTGAGGAACTCATTCAAACAGGTATAGTGTAAATGCTGTTCTATATGAGCAATTATTGAGTTGAAATATACGCTTCACAAAGAAGTCTCACAGGGTAATCGTATTTAATACAAGAGAGAGTTTTGTGGGAATAAAATTAACAAGATAGCCGTCTTTTGCAAAAACTTTTTTAGAATGGTGAAAAAAGAGATGCTCAATCAAAATCAATATTATGAATTGAATTGATACCAAAGTTCTGAAAGTGACTCTTTTCTAAAAAATGATCCAAAACATTCTACTTTATCATCACATGCCGATAATTTGAACTCAACAAAAATTTCAATCTTCAATTACACAGCAAATTTTATCATCATGTTCGTTGGAAAAGTTTTTGTGCCGTATTCCAATTTTTTTAAAAAAATCTCTTCAGCTTGAAAATAAATAAATGCTGCCATGCCACCAGCTGCGTCGTTTGTTTTATATCCCGCGACTTCTGTAAAATGATACACATGTTAATTTTGGTAGTAGCTTTACGGAAATTTTTAGATTTGTTTTTCCTACGTCATACATGTGTTGAGAGTGAACATCTTGGTCACGTGCGAGAATTTTTATCAAGTCTAATTTGTAAGGCATATTGCGTTGTTATTTTTTGATTAGCTGATATCATTTTTTTTTTCAAAATTTTACAATCTCATTTGCTAAAAGCTTCAAGTTTGTGTTTTGGATTTCAGCTGGTTATTTTCTCGTTTTCTAATAAAGCTCCGGGCTTCAAATTTTTTAGATCTTGACTGCGGTCTGTCTCAAAGGCCTGATGGTGTGTAACCATTTGGGAAACTTCTTTTGTGATTTTTTATTATTTGCTTTAAGTGGAGCTTATGTTTTCGATATTTTTTCTGCCCTTTAACAATGTTTCCAAGATTTTTGAAACCTGAAAAATATAATTGAAGTTTTATATTTTGTTTAAGCAAGAAGATCTAAGAAAGCAACACGACATTATCAACAGGCGTTTACTGGCAAATTTTATCGCTCATCTCTTCCAAGATGTATACAATGAATCTTTTTTCAATTGTCACCCTTATATCACCCCTGTTAACTGCTATTATTGGCAATACTTTTTTTACGCAGTAAATGCTATATGCGTAAAAACTTTTATCGTGAAGTATAATTCAGTTAAAATTGCGTCCCTCAATTAAAAAATTTGGCTGATTGTCAAAATGCTAAAACTCTTTTGGACGTTTGTGCCGAGTCAAAAAATTCTATCCAACATGACAACATGACTTCGTCAAATTTATTCACGAACTGAAAAAAATTTGTTTTGTATCAAGAAACTAATTTTGAAGCACTTGGATATATTTTAGAAGCATTTTTGGTGTCCAAAAATCAATTGATTCGGTTGATAAATTTTAAAAAATTGTTACAAGGATGTTCATTTGACAACCCCTCTGCTTAGAAACCAAATTTTTTGAGTTGAGTGTTGTATTTCCCAATAACATTAAAAAAAAGGTGTTTGAATGTGGCCTGAGATTTTTAGTACCTCACCATTAACTGCATCGATGGCCTGTCGTTGTTGAACTAATCCTAAAAATTAGCACCTGTTACAGAAAAGATCTGTGATTCTAGACCGTTATTTTATAACATCTTTGACGGCATGAAAGTGCAACTTTTTCAAGATGTATCTTTTTCCTTAAGAAGACGCAGTTGCCTTAAAATTTTTTGTCTTTTTCATCTATAAACAGTTCGTTGGTTATTAGCTAATAATTCAAACAAGTCAGTCGCTCGTGCTCTTAGAACTGATCCAAAAATGCTTTATGATGTGCCATTTTCGTTAGCGCCCGCGTTGACTGGTCTGATAACTCACAAAAATTCAACATTTTTGTTCTATTATGGCCAGGAAGACTGAGATGTCTTCGATCGGGTTTGTTTTTTGAGATGTATTCAATTCTGCTACCATTTTTGACAATTTGAAAAAATATATTTTTAACATTTTTTTATATTATTGAAGGAATGTTTACAAAAACAGAAAAGGAATAGAAAAATTGCATCGAGTTACGTATTTGTATATTTGAGTTAGTAGTAAAAGTTGCAAAGATCACTTTTTATTTAAAAAAGCATAGAAATGCACAGTTAACCAAAAAGTCCTTTTCAAATATGCTGTTTGGGTTTCGAAATGCGTCTAAAGTTTAATGCGTCTGAAGTTCTGAAGTTCAATCTAGGATCTTTTATGTGAGCCATATAATAGGCTAATCCAGTGACGTCATCAAATATTTGCATGATTGGTTTCTTTTTGCTTAAACTATCACCAGTTTGTTACTTCTCGCCGTACATATATTATAAAATAGACCATCAATGTTGTTATAGTTGACCATAAATCAATAAAATTGTGAAGAAACAGTAAAATTCATAAGACGGCTTACAAAACTCTTTTAAAATTTCAGCTCCCTAATTTGGGGTCTGTAGCCATTTGAATATTTTGTGATATTCAGGATTGCAAATTGAACATTAACTGATTACTCGTTTTGAACCAATCTACGATTTCAATTCCTAAAGGAACTAAAAGTAAATTTATGGAAACTTTAGGTCCTGTTACCACAAGGAATTGTTATTCTAGACCGTTACTCCACAACAATTTCAGACGGAATGAATATGCAAATTATAAAAGATATCAGGTTTTTTTTTATTCTGTATGAAACTCAGGTATTTTCGAAATATTTCGCTTTTCATTCATCTACAAAAGATCCGTTCATTTTATCATCTTTGAACTGTACTCTGTACAACTGATTTTCTGTCTCTGCTGCTTTCCTTTGAATCTGGGTTCGAGTCAATGCTGCTTCTCTAGCTATGCTTGTTGTTAGTTTTATCTCTTTATCGGTTCCCAGAACCACTACAGTGGTCATAAGAAATGCCTGATTTGAAACTTTTGTATTTTTCGATCGTTTGTAGTTCTATCACAGCGTCTGCTGCTATTTGCCGAACTCTGTCAACAATTTTTTTACGGATTTGAGTTGTCTGTCCTAGGGTAAAATCGTTGTCGGCTTCCTCAATCTTTATTACTTTTTTAGTCCGTTGTCTTGTTTGTATTATTTTCGATACATTTTCCCACTTATATCAACTGTAAATTCTCTGAGTTTTCTGTAGATCTTGGATAAGGTTTTCTAAATCCATTTCTATACAGTGGTTGTATACGGATATATATGTCCACGGAGTAAAAAAGTATGGAAAATACTGTAAGTTAATTTTTTGTAATAGGACTTAGTCGTCCCGCATCAAAGCAAAGAGCACACTTGTTTAATTTTAAAAAGCATCAGTCACTTGAAGAATTTTGCAAAAATTCTGAGGATCCATTTTTTTTCAAAGAAATAAACAATTTTACAGCCACAGGTTCTGTCAGTTCAGACAACAATGTAGAGACATTTTAAATAAGAATTCAGTTGAAAGAGTTAACAAACTCAATGAAGAACGACATAATTGAAGCAAAAAACGACGCAACCAAGCAAAGATGAAGTCAAAACCACAACAGATTTTGCGAGTCACTATTGTTTTCTACTGTGCCTGCAAAACATTGAATTTCGAAAAAGACCACAACCAATGTATAGAAATGGATTTAGAAAAACCCTATCCAAGATCTACAGAATTTTAACCCAGAGAATTTACAGGTTATATAAGTGGAAAAATGTATCGAAAATAATACAGACAAAACTACGGACCGAAAAAGTAAAAAGATTGAGGAAGCCGACCACGATTTTACCCTAGGACAGGCAACTCAAATTCATAAAAAAATTTGTTGACAGAGTTCGGCAAATAGCAGCAGACGCTGTGATAGAACTGCAAACGATCGAAAAATACAAAAGTTTTTGAATCAGGCACTTCTTATGACCACTGTAGTGGTTCTGGGAACCGCTAAAGAGATAACAATAACAACAAGCATAGCTAAAGAAACAGCAACGACTCGAACCCAGATTCAAAGGAAAACAGCAGAGACAGAAAATCAGTCAGAGTACAGTTTAAAGATGATAAAACGAACGGATCTTTTGTATATGACTCAAAAACAAAATAATATATATATTTATATATATATATATATATATATATAATTATATATATATAATAATATATATATATATATATATATATATATTTATATATTTATATATATATATATATATATATATATATGTATATATATATATATATATATATATATATATCTTCTCGTTATGTACAAATAATTCTGACGTCTGATTCTTTTTTATACAAGCTACCTTTTCTGTAAATAAAATTACAAAATTGTTTCTGACATGAATCTATGGATAATTTTTAGGTTTTGATTCAAACCACTGAACTGCTAGTCCTTTCAAAACTGATCCAAAACAAGTCTAGGACGTGTCATTTTGTTAAGCGCCTGGTTCAGTTTTTGCAGTACCTAACGAAAATTCTTTTTTCTCACCTTAACAAAAACTCACCTTAAAAGTGTCCTTGATGTCCTCGCTTGAGTCCAGTTCTGATTTTTAATCTCTAAATTTGTATAGTAATGTTCAAATAAACATTTTTAAAATCACTTATTATATGCAACATTCAGCTACTCAAAATGTCCATTTTTAAAAATGATCTTTGGGGCGCAAAACGTGTCTAACGTTTTAAAAAATCTAGAAGTATTTTTTTTTCGTTTTTTATAAAATAGGCTAGTTCAGTAAGCCATCGAATTCGATGAAGAAATACAAATCTGTGTTGTGTTTGTTTACTTTATAGTTAGTAGTTTCGCCTACTCGGTTACTTTCCTCTGTAGCTGTTTTCGAAAAAAATGGCCGCAATGTTCAGTAATATCAGTTAATTTGTGAGAAAATTGTGAAAAACAGTACAAGGAATGAAACGACCTAAATAATTGTCGCTATAAATTTTCAAAAGAAACCGATTTAGGGTCTGTAACAGTTTGAATGTTTTTTAACAATTAGAATTACAAATTGCAGACTTTAAAAAAAGTGTAATCGCGGGTTTTTTTGGAAGATAGAGTAAATATTTATGGATTGTTTATCCATTTCTGAGATTTTCCGTTTACATTTCAAACCTAAGTTTCAATCAAAAAGATAAAGTTTTGATATTTGTGCTTAATTGTTCGAAATAAACTAAATCAGAACAATACTTGATAAAAACAAAGACAAAAATTGATTTTTGTTTGTCTTTATCTTTTTTTAAAAAAAGATAAAGTTCTGATTTTTAATCTCTAAATTAGTATTGTAATGTTCAAATAAACATTTTTGAAATCACTTATTATATGCAACATTCAGCTGCTCAAAATGTCCACTTTTAAAAATGATCTTTGGGGCGCAAAACGTGTCTAACGTTTTAAAAAATCTAGAAGTATTTTTTTTTCGTTTTTTATAAAATAGGCTAGTTCAGTAAGCCATCGAATTCGATGAAGAAATACAAATCTGTGTTGTGTTTGTTTACTTTATAGTTAGTAGTTTCGCCTACTCGGTTACTTTCCTCTGTAGCTGTTTTCGAAAAAAACGGCCGCAATGTTCAGTAATATCAGTTAATTTGTGAGAAAATTGTGAAAAACAGTACAAGGAATGAAACGACCTAAATAATTGTCGCTATAAATTTTCAAAAAAAACCGATTTAGGGTCTGTAACAGTTTGAATGTTTTCTAACAATTAGAATTACAAATTGCAGACTTTAAAAAAAGTGTAATCGCGGGTTTTTTTTGGAAGATAGAGTAAATATTTATGGATTGTTTATCCATTTCTGAGATTTTCCGTTTACATTTCAAACCTAAGTTTCAATCAAAAAGATAACGTTTTGATATTTGTGCTTAATTGTTCGAAATAAACTAAATCAGAACAATACTTGATAAAAACAAAGACAAAAATTGATTTTTGTTTGTCTTTATCTTTTTTTAAAAAAAGATAAAGTTCTGATTTTTAATCTCTAAATTTGTATTGTAATGTTCAAATAAACATTTTTAAAATCACTTATTATATGCAACATTCAGCTACTCAAAATGTCCATTTTTAAAAATGATCTCTGGGGCGCAAAACGTGTCTAACGTTTTAAAAAATCTAGAAGTATTTTTTTTTTCGTTTTTTATAAAAGAGGCTAGTTCAGTAAGCCATCGAATTCAATGAAGAAATACAAATCTGTGTTGTGTTTGTTTACTTTATAGTTAGTAGCTTCGCCTACTCGGTTACTTTCCTCTGTAGCTGTTTTCGAAAAAAAATGGCCGCAATGTTCAGTAATATCAGTTAATTTGTGAGAAAATTGTGAAAAACAGTACAAGGAATGAAACGACCTAAATAATTGTCGCTATAAGTTTTCAAAAAAAACGATTTAGGGTCTGTAACAGTTTGAATGTTTTCTAACAATTAGAATTACAAATTGCAAACTTTAAAAAAGTGTAATCGCGGGTTTTTTTTGGAAGATAGAGTAAATATTTATGGATTGTTTATCCATTTCTGAGATTTTCCGTTTACATTTCAAACCTAAGTTTCAATCAAAAAGATAAAGTTTTGATATTTGCGCTTAATTGTTCGAAATAATCTAAATCAGAACAATACTTGATAAAAACAAAGACAAAAATTGATTTTTGTTTGTCTTTATCTTTTTTTAAAAAACAATTTGATAATACGGTAGTAAATGTTTGGGTCTTTAATATCATATTTTTTCTAAAAATGAGAGAGAACCGAAATTTTATTTGTTAAATGTATACGTTTGCAGTTGATAGCTAAATTTGGCAAAAAAGCAAAAGTCACGTAAGGTAAAAAATTTTACATGATCTTTACAAGAGAGAACACTACTCTGACTTTACAAGAGTCACTTGACAAAGAGTTTTTTTGTCATCTTGACTTCGTTACGTATGATTTTTGGAACTCAATAATGTAACTAAGAACTCAACAGACAACGAAATTGTCTCCGATATTTGTTTATTGTACTATTGTTAGTTATTAGATACCTTTTTAGCTTCCGAGTGGGAAGAAATCTGGTTATTTATGTGTATTTTGAGATTTCAAAAATAACTTAACAATGGAATTCGAATATATAGTTCTGAACAGCGAAGAAGAAATTTAAAAATTACAAAGTCGCATTCATAAATACGTTTACTTGAGTTTATTGCTCAAACAAATCGATATACTTCTGTAACGCTTGTTTGTTTTGCTGTTTGTACTATTTCTCAGGAAACCAAACAAAAACATTCAAGTAGCTTTATCTAACAACTATATGTCATCTCTGCGTGTTTTTGGTTAAATTCTTGATGATTTTTGATAGAGGCAGCAAAATTAACTCAAGTAGTTTTTTGTGCAACGGCTGTACAATATTCTTTCTACGAAGTTCTCTTTTATTCAGACAATTGCAATCCAAAATGAGCAAAAATGCGGCAATTATGTGCAAATGCGAAATAGTCCATATGTCTGTAGTTTTCTGCTTATTTTCCGCAACTTTGGTTTTAATAGGCAGTTTTTAGGCTGGATTTGCTTAAATTTTAATTTTTGTTTTTAATTGCAGACAAAACTTGTTTAACTTCTCACAAATACTTAGAACTTTAAAATCTTGAAACCTGGGACAGAACCGGTTAAATCTGAAACTCTGGTATTTCAAGACAATATGCACAGAAGTGGCAATTGAATTGACTATTCAATATTGCAGACTTAGAACGCAGATTGTCGAGTGATTGAGATAAATTTTTGCTGCTTGTAGAAAAAAAGTCGATGATGAAGAGGGTGGCTTAAGTTGAGCGTGTTAGGTTTCTTCTCCAGCTAGCAACCAATAAGCTCTTATGTGTTTTTAAATTGACTGAACACAATGTTGATCACAAGACCTATGAATTGCTTCGAATTAATTCCTAGATCATTCGTGGAGCCGACAAATATCGGTCTTTAGTCACTTTTTTGCTTTGGAGGTTTTAGTCTGAAGAGCGGCCTGGATAGCCTCAGCATCTTTTACTTAATTTGACTGTTAATAGCGGCAGTGAATCAACAGCCACGGCTTAGTCAATGCTGTATAATATAATACAAAGCAATACGGCTCTCATTAACGTTGTTTTTTGCTCTAATGGATTAGGCAGCTCAGCTCTCACTTAATTTTCCATTTATTTTTGCCCAGCTCTAACATGCTCACTTTGTTGACAGGTGGAAAATGTCTGATTGGACGGGTAGTTATTGACTTTTCCTTATTATCGATAAATGCTGCGGCAATTAACTTGCTGCAATGCTACAGCAGTCATTGATATAGTTTTTCCGGTGATAGTGACGTTCAGAAACGTTAAGACTTCTGAACAACGTAAGTTGTTCAGAGACCTTCTTCTAGAGGAAAAAGGGGCTAACCCTATTGGTACAGAAGTTTTAAGCAGAAACGTGAACATTTTGAAAATTTTTCTCCCAATAGTTGGTAGGGTTTTTAGAAAAGCCACATATCACTTTGAAGGTTGTCTTTGCTTGCTAGAACAATTTGATACTTAATAGATTTTCTGCTCTTCTTGAAATATCTTTTTTTTTAAATTTACTTTTATCAAGAAATGGCTTCCGTGATTTCCAAAGATGTCAAATTTGGCGTTTTAGCTTTATTACAGAGGCATGATTTGCCGCCACTCAAATTTTTCTTGCAGTTGCTTGTTGACAGACTATCTACAAAGTTTTGCTTTGTTTTCTGAAAACCAATGTGTACTTTAACTGTTCACATAGAGATAAACTTTAATATACCCCAAATTGTTTTGATAAAAAAAGACTGATCAGACTTCGATTAACAAAAATTATGATTAACAGTATGAATTTCACACGTTCAAGCTATACAGAAGTGACTTATATCTATCACAGATCGGCGAACAAATTGAACAGATGTGTAGAGATGCAAAGCGAGATAGCGTGTCTCCGTCCCGCACTTAAATTTCAGCAAATTTCAGCGCTGAACCCGCACATTTCAAGCGTATAATTTAAATTCAATTCTGAAACATTTGATCTCCAGAATATTTTACGTTTCTAACAAGCAGTTTTTCTTCATTATGATTGTATTGAGGTGATAGAGTTCGCTCAGTTTAAAGTTTTCCTGTATAGTCTGAAATTTACTCGTACCCCAATATTAGGTCTGTAAGGGCTGTACAATATTCTTTTTTACGAAATTCTCTTTTATAAAGACAATTGCATTCCAAATTGAGCAAAAATGGGGCAATAAAGTGCAAAATGCTAAATATTCCCATATGTCTGTAGTTTTCTGCTTATTTTCCGCAACTTTGGTTTCAATAGGCAGTTTTTAGGCTGGATTTGCTTAAATTTTAATTTTTATTTTTAATTGCAGACAAAACTTGTTTAACTTCTCACAAATACTTAGAACTTCAAAATCTTGCAACCTGGGACAGAACCGGTTAAATCTGAAACTCTGGTATTTCAAGACAATATGCACAGAAGTGGCAACTGAATCGATTATTAAAGATTGCAAATTTAGAACGCAGCTTGTCAAGTTATTGAGAGAATTTTTTGCTGCTTGTTTCCGTCACGCACTTAAGTCTCAGAGCATTTCAGCGCTGAGCCATCACATTTCAAGGGTTTAAACTTAATTCAGTTCTGAAACAATGGATCTCCAGAATATTTTAAGTTTTTTACACGCATTTTTTCTTCATTTTGATTGTATTGAGGTGATAGAGTTCGCTCAGACTAAAGTTATCCTGTATAGTCTGAAAATTACTCGTACCCAAAATTAGGTCCGAGCAAAATGGTGTCGTACATTTGTAGCTTCTAACTGGTTACTCTAATGCATAAACTAGTCTGTAGCCAATTACCACAAAGCTCATATGGCTTAGTGGTTACGACATGCTACACAATAAAAATATTACAAGTACCAACGCTGGAGTTCGAGTCGCATATTGCAGCAAATTAGACTCAAAAATCAAGACTGGCCAGTGCAAAGTGGGACATGAACAAAGTACAGGCCAACCTAAAAGAAAACGGAATGTCTCTAGACTGTTTTGAGCGCTGATTTGCTCTGCCGCCAACCTCCGGGGTATTTCTGTGTCCCAGACACGGTTAAAAGAAAAATTCTTGCTTCGCATCTGACCAGTTCTGCTCAATTTGTTCGCTGGTCTGTGATAGATCTACGTCAGTTCTGCATGGCTGGACACTTGTAAAGTTCACACTGATAATCATAACTTTTTGTGCATTGAAGCCTTCCGAGTCTTTGTTTACGAAGACAATGATAAAAAACATTTGTGCTTTGATGGTTCAACTAACACGCATTTTAGTTATTTTAAAAAAAGAGAACTTTAAACTAGCAGAAATGATCACCAGCTTACTCTTTTTCGTTTTTAATGTAATTGATATGAAAAATTGAACGAATTCCTTATCAAGATTTTCGTTTCATTATAGAATACAAATTTTTCTTCTAAATGTAAACGCGGAAAACGGTGGCTGTAATGCTGAAAATTTGTTTAAAACTCAGGAACACGCATTTTAGTTATTTTAAAAAAAGAGAACTTTAAACTAGCAGAAATGATCACCAGTTTACTCTTTTTCGTTTTTAATGTAATTGATATGAAAAATTGAACGAATTCCTTATCAAGATTTTCGTTTCATTATAGAATACAAATTTTTCTTCTAAATGTAAACGCGGAAAACGGTGGCTGTAATGCTGAAAATTTGTTTAAAGCTCAGGAAAAGATTGCTTTTCGCAATTTTTGTATCGTTTATGTTGATAGTTTTACTTCTAACCTATCTTCGTTATCGCTTAGTTTGAAATGGGACAGATCAGATGTTCCTGGAAAAGAGGCTAAAATTTGCAATGTGACTTTAAATCTACCAAAATTCTCTCAAGAACATTCTGAAGTGAACAATCAATTATTTTTTATTGAGTCGTACGGAAAGTCATCTTTCAGAGGTCGTCAACTATGTTCAATCGAATCCGCTCTTCGATTTTCAAACTACAATGTCAAAGTCATCCTTCTGTCTTCAACTTTAGAGCTAAGGAATCCTGTTATTTGTCGCCATGTAAACGAGTTTTACCCTCAAAAGTTGCAATTTTACACAAAAGCGAAAGAAGAGTTACTCAAAGGTCTGCCGGTTGAAGGGATAATTCAGAGGTTGGATTGGAACGCTTCACAAGTTAAAAGGACAAGATCGCAGATTATTGACTTGATGAGGTACTCGCTGTTGTACAAGTATGGAGGCTTCTTTCTAGATCTGGACGTGCTAGTTTTGAGAGATCTGCGCAGATACCGCAATTCGATTGGCATGGAAGCTTACAGGTAAGAAAGTGTCCTAACCTCTCACCCCTCTATCATCTGATAATGATAATGTTTCCTCACGAAATTGGTACATTTAACATTCAGAATTAGGGATATGTAGGGCTTGGGTAAAGTTTTTGGGTTTAATACCCAGAGTTAGAATTTCAAACATAGGGTTTGGGATGAATAATTTGGAGGGTTAGTTGGGCTGCCTGGATACAGGGTTGCCGGGATATGAAGTTAACTTTTGACGCTTGGAGAGGTGAAATTATTTGGGATGAAATCGTGCGAAACTAACTTGTCAGTAGTAGCATCCCGTACTTAACTCTGAGGCAAATTCAGTACTGATTAATAGACTGATTCAGGTCACATTTTGCACCGAATTTTTGTATAATTCAGAGCTAATGCAGAGTTAATTTCACTCTGAAGCTTTGTATGATTGGAGAGAATCCAGATAATGCTGATTCTGAATTGGCTCTGATTCTGAGGACTCCACACTCACTAGTTCTGTTCTGAATTCTTTCTGATTCAGTGCTGAAAACTTAAATTTCTCTGAATATGTTCTGAATCAGTACTGACATCTACTCTTGTCACGATTGATATCTTTTAATAGAGGCCGCGTAGGAAGTCTTCTTCATTATACCACACTAACACGACTAAAAATGTCCATATGTTGATGATGCATCATTTCAACAACGCCGAAGGCCAATATTTATAAAACTTTGTTATAAATATAAAGTCATGATTTCAAAAAACTTATTTTGATAAAACCCAGTATTGTAAATCTCTAATCACCAAAAATGAGAACTTGATTTGGCTGTACCAACCGTGGTAAAAACTATAATAACTCACCTCAAAAGAGACAGAATAACTTATGAACTTGATGAACTTACCTTAATGAAAATGTGTTCTCTTGAAGCCTGAGAACAATGGAATTATCAGCTTATCTTCCAAATCAGGCTTATTTGTATCCAGGCTTGATCGGAGATGTGACTCTTAAAAAAGTTTCTTAAAAAAGTTTCAGAACTCTTAAAAAAGTTTCAGAATTGTATCATACTCCGATTAAGTCTTCTCACCTCCTTCATACCCCCCACCCCAGAAACGTATAAAAGACCCTAAATTGTCTGTAAACAAAGCACATTTTTTTCGCGTATCCGTAGTCAAACTATCCCAGACATATTGCATTATCTTGCAACAATCTTGCATGATGATGAATGCAATTCCGCATCAGATCTTGCACGGTTTTGCAAAATGTTGCAAGATCTTACAAAATAGCCTGGACGGTTCGGTGGCCGACCAATAAGCCAAACGAACAACAGGTCAGAATTTAATCTCTAATCTCACTGGCTGAAATTTAACGTTATTTCCTGGCTTTTTCGAGATCAGCTCATTTGACCATGCCTCGTGAATCACAGTGAAAACAATTGAGAAAGTAGCTCAAAATATCTTTCATCTTTAAAATATCTTTTTTCTATATCTTTGTTATATACATTATGTTTATATAATAAATGAGATTGAACGTTTTTTATTCATGTCAGTATAAAATATGATATTATACAGATCATCAGATCACCGCGTTGTTAGCTACAATCTTCCCCGTGTCAAAATTTTACCGCAAAAAGATGTAAGATTAGGGTAATCGGGGAATTTTTTATCAAATTTCCCTCAAACTCTAACATCTTTTTGGGGGGTAAAGGGGTTACTTTGTGGGGTAAAATGATTCAAGAGGAGGGGGTAATTGGGGGTATCCCCCTTGGAAGCCCTAATCTTACATTGTTATAGCCCCCATACTCGAAGTCTGACAGTTTTGAATTCGCAACCCCTGTACCCTCAGCCGCCTCACCTTAGATTACAAAACATCAACGCTTGCCCAATTTTTGGCATTCCATCAAAATGAATCGACTCCACATTAACCCCTTATGGCCCTTATCTTACATCGTTTTATCCCCCTAAGATTACCCCTAATCGTTTATCTTTTTGGATGGTAAATTTGGGGGTAAAATAAACAAGGCGGCTCGGTAATGTGCAATGGCACATAAGGTTCCGACCCCGCCCATCCACAATTTTGGCATAATTGTCTACCAAATGAGGAACAGATAGAAAAACCCAAAAATTATTTTTTGCGAATCCCAAAAAAGCCCGTCTTTTTCAAAAAATTCTGTATGAACGATAAGATAACCTCCAAAACAAATAACTCAGCGGAGTAAAAATTGAGGCGTTAGATTGCTGTAGTATGTCAATATTAAGAAAGCGAGTCAAAACGAACAGCAAAATCAAACAACAACAACAACAACAAACATTAATTACATCAAAAAATTTATGTCCCTCTTAAAAACTAAATTTAATAACAAAGTCAACATACCGTCAGATAAACCTGAAACTAAACAAAAATAACTTATAAATCACCAGAAAACATATGCGACCAGTCCATAAAAAGGTTTGGTAACAATTATACAAAAAAGAACAAAAACAGAAAAATAAAAAAAATTAACTTATTTTTTTGAAACAATTAACTTCAAAGTAATAAATACCATTAGGAATAAATTAAATTTACCACAAATTTGCGATTACCACTGCTTCTATAGAAGGGCATTAGGACCTGACCTTATTCATTTTTTAGAGCGGGCTAAAAAGAACAACAAAGAACAAACGAAATTTCAATTGAAACTTGCCAGAAAACGCTGTCAAAATCGTCAAGCCAAATTTTGGCACTCAAAATATATTTGATTGCGCCTTCTTCAAACAGCTATAATGTAGTACGTGGCCATTCATTAGTAAGACTAGGTAACACGTAGCCAAAAAAGCGAAGTGCTAAATTATGTAATACTTTTAATTTTTTTTTCGAAACGAAATTACATTCAATGTCATGAAAGGCATTAATTACAAAAAGAGCTATTTAAATATCGTCGTTTTTTCATGAAAAAGAAACCCTCGAGACCTGTAATTATCCAGAATATTTCTTGCATCTACAAAAAGAACGTCAAATATGACAAAAATCAAATTAATTTAATTTTTTTTTGTGAAAAAGCGGTGTCGAAGCCAGTAAGGTCATAACAAAATCTTTAAAAAAAGATTTTGGGACACCAATCCCTTTTATTCCCTTGACACCCATAATGTCATACTTGACCTGTAATCAACTAACGAGATTAGGTAAGAAAAAGAAACATAAAAAGAACAAAATTGCGAAGTTAAAAAAGTTTTTTTTTTTAATTTTGGAAAACGATGGGTTTGAAAGTCATAAAAGCCATCAGCTATCTGCTAATATCAGAATATCGGTTTTTCTATTCGTCCATGAAAAGCCAATGAAAGCTATCACTATACAGGAAATTTCATACGACCGAAACGACAAAGTATAAATGACAGTTAAGACAAAATTAAAAAATTCAACTGATTTCTTCAAGAAAGAGGCGTCGAGGCCATTTAAACGATGATTTATATCTTTCAGGATTTTAATATGTTCAATTGTGCTTTAATTTGAATGCTAATAAGGTGACATGAGAACTGTCAATAATGTGATAATGTGACAAAATAAGAAAACGTGAAAAACTGGCAAATATCAAAACAAACAAAAATCTAAAATCTTGTAGTATCAAAACCAGAAAACAATAATTTCAGGCTTAAAACTGCAACCGATAATAAATGTTAACTCAGTAGAAAGAAGAAGCAGTCTTTTTTTTGCTGACACTAAGCTGGAAGTTGAACAAATTAAGAAAAAAATAGAGGAAAAGTTAATTAAGCCATTATTTATTGGAAAGTCAATTATTTTTAAAAAAGAAACGACCATAAACTTTCAATTAAAAAACTAAATGCATTAGCGTGGAGCTGTTTAGCAAGCGAATTGGTTGGACCTATCACTCCTGAGCTTTGATTTGATATGTTCTGTTCTTTATTATTAAAAAAAAAAAGTCTTTTTTTTTTAAAAAAAAAAGACCGACTGATTACAACCCGATTTTTTTTGGATTGTAACAGTCCAAGAATGGCCCAAAATTACCCCTGTTAATACTTATTGTCCGTTAAGAACAATTGATTTTTCGAATGTTGTAGATATAGATAATTTCTGAGTTGAAACTCAAAATAAATTTTGCATTTTTGATAATCAACGAGTAAAGTTAGCAAAAAACGCAAAGTTTTAACTACAAGGCACTCTCTGCGGACTCTGAAGTAGAAATAGCCCCCCTCTGAGTCTACAAAGATTGTATGAGTGTTTTTTGGGGGTGTACTGTAGGCAAATTTAATCAAAGTGGACTAAAGTAGCTTATTTCGTGCTGTTGTTGATGAAAAATGCTAAATTTTGAAATGTTTATCCAGATTTTTTGACCAAAAAATTAAATCAAAACAATCAAAAATGCTTGTTCGTCTTCAAAAATAAAATCAACGACACTATTCTTAAAAATTATAACAAGTTTTAGCAAAATTGACGAAAATTTAGGCAAAAATTCCGGAAAATGTGAATAAAAACAACGTGAATTCACTCTTCTTTTCTCAGAAGTTTAAGCCTCGATAACTCCCTGTAGAAAACGAAAATTAAAAAAATCTTTTTAATTCCATGTTCTACGCTGGACGAGCTTTCTAATGATACCAGTCTCAACTCTCTACGATGAATATATCGAGCGGCGAAAATTCACGGAACAAAAAAAAAACCCAGTTGAGTATATAGTTCCTCCCCCCTCAAGAGGGTCGGAACAAAAAAATTCTCCCATTACTCTCCATTATCCTCATTTCCCCTTTTGTCGTACATCGTTTTACCACCATAGACCATAACACCCCCCTCACTCCCATATCAGTTTGGGGAGTAACAAGTGGGTTAATTTCGTTCGACCCGAGTCGTAAGATTTCATCAAAAGAATATTAAAAGGTTTAATATAGTGAAATATACTAATTTGAGTTAGTATAACAATTATAGGAAATCAATATAAGTTCCCTTTTTATTACCCTAAAATTATATTTGGAGGATTATGAAAAAGCATTTCAATGTAAATTGTTTTTCTCCTGTTTTAGTTTGCACACAACAAAATTAGCCCGATTCAATATTTGGCACACAAAAACCCATGCAAGCACACTGCAGAAACTTGGCTTAGTAAAAGTTTGAACTGCTGATATATGAACTAGAGAGATCTATATATTGCAGAAAAATCTGGAGAGATCTATATATTGCAGCATTTGACGACAGATTAAAATAAAATTATCAAATTAAGAAAAACTTTAATTTACTCTTGAATACATTTAACAGTGTTTTCTATTTACATTTGAAGTTTTTTGTTTCTTGTATTAACTTATATGATTATCACAAAATTATAAGAATATATGAATGAAAAGTATGTGATCAATTTCTCACACAAAAAAAAATCTATTCTTCTAGGAATGTATCTATAATTCTTGTTTGATCCACGTGGAATCTGCTGTTCATTTGTGATACTGTACAGTTGCTGGGAATGCTGAAAGATTGCCATCCCTCGTTTGCAACTGTTTTGAATTCAATAGCACAAATTTCTTTAGAAAGCGTATCAGTTGTTTTATTTTTTAGCGTCAGTTTAATCATTATTAAACGCATGGTTAGTTAGCTTCATTTTCAATTATGGCAATAGGAGAGCCCCTTTCATAGTAGCAAGAGTTGGAAATAAAATTTCAACTGAAAAAGAAAATATAGATTATCTCGAAAGATCAGATATCCATTTGTTCGGTTATTTTTGGACAATCTTTGAAAAATGTTCTGTCATTGACTGTGGACTAGAAGATGATGGAAATTGTGCTTGTCTTCCCTGTTCCTCTGCTTCGGAATGTTTAGGGGAAATTATGATGCTCAAAAGTTAGATTTGTTTCTTATTACTCATGCTTATAATTGAATTGAAATTTTCGGAAAAATATCAAAAAATTGAGATTGCCGTAAATCAGTAATGAGTCTATCTGAATTGGTCTTAAAAGCAGTTTCATATCTCAATTATGAGAAAAGATTTTTAAAAAGCCCATCAACATAAATAATGGGAACTGCCACCTTTAATTTAAGATACTCCCAATTTGCTCTTTTCAACATATTTTTAAATTACAGGATCTAAACATTGCAATAGATAGTAACACCTTTCTTAGCAAAATAAGAAATCTTTTCTCTACCCCTTAATAAAAAAAATCATATCTCAGATGGGGAAAAGGGGTGGTTCCAATAAAAACAGAAGACGAGCAAAAATTTATTCGGCGAAGTACCAAAACACTTCTTTATTAGAAGGATCTTTTCATGGTCGAAGGGTCAAAATATGGTAATCTAAATCTACATTTCAGCAAAAGTAAACGTTCAGTATGCAAAATGAAATTGTAATTTGGCTGTTTTTGAAGAGAGTTTCCAGTACTGTTCCGATTTCTGCTTCATTTAAAATTTCCATGAGTCGAGCAATTATAGACAATTTTTTTGTTGCTCTAAGTTTTGGGAAGCTGACATGAGTGCTTAACAGAAAATTTTCAGACAGAAGTTCGCCAGTTTTCCATTAGCATCACTATTTTGAGTTCCACCAGAAATTTATTAAACCTCATCAAAGTTTGTGAATTTGTGTTACAAATTTTTACTTAAAGTGGCACAGGCGTGATTAATTTTCATTTGGACTCAAGTTAGTGCCATGGCAGAAAACTGGCGATCTTTGATAAGGAATCTCTTTTAAAGTACTCTTGTCAGGTTTTCAAGAACTTTCGTCAACATGTACTATGTCAGTATTCAGTCTAATCAAATTCTCTTGAAATACAAGTGGCTTACCATACAAACTTTCAATTTGACTATTCGATTTTGACAGTGTTAAGTATACTTTGGCAAAATTGTTGTACTATCTTTTTGCAGTGTACCCTCGGACAAACGTGAGCTGAAAAAGAAGCAGGAGAATTCTCAAAGTCTGAATGGAGGAATGATGCACTTTGAAGCAGGCAGTGCTTTTCTGTGGAATACTATGGTGGAAGCAAACAAAACATACACTTATGGCATCAAATGGGTTGGAATTGGACCTCCTGTTCTCTACAGAGCTGCAAAAAAATTATTGAAACTGCCAAACGACACAAAAGTGCACAATATTACAAGTAAAATATTTTCTATGCAAATTGTAGAGGGGGGATGTGAATTGTAGATGGGGGATGGGGGTGATGTGGGGGGGGGGGGTTGGGGGGATGTGGGGGGGATGTGGGGGGATGTGGGGGCGGGGGATGTGGGGGTGTGTGTGTGGGGGGATGTGGGGGGATATGCGGGATGTGGTGGGATGTGGGGGTATGTGGGGGGATGTGGGGGATGTGTGTGTATGTGTGTGTGTGTGTGTGTGGGGGGGGGGGGGTGTAAACCTTGCCGTAAGTATAGTTCAGCGCTTTAATTGTCTTGAATTTGTACCAAAAATAAAATTATTGAGCTATTCGCCATACTTTCTTATCTTAAAATAACCTCTATTTTAAAAACTATACCAGATTTCTGCAAGATTTTGCAAGATTACCGCAAATTTTTTTTACAGATTCTTACAATAGGCGTCTTCTAATAAACTAGGGAACTTTGCTGTAAAAATTTGTTGGCTGTATTCAACAGGTTTAGCAGTTCTAGTATATAAAGTGCTGCAAAATACTAGATCATTTAGATTTTTAGATATTTTGCTCAGTCAATTTTTTTTTTCACACAATAGTTGAAAAACAGCAGCAAGCTTAATGGAAAGCGTTTTAACAAAAAACGACTATTGCAGAACTTCATGATATAATTTATCTGTAGTGTAAAATAGCATGAAAATGAATTAGATTCTTTTAAGCCGCACCTATTTGTTAAGTGGGGAGGACTTCTTTAATAAAAGTTGACGTAAAGTTCACCGTAATTTAGTTACCCGGGTCCAGGCTTGGTGGTGAATTTTTGTAAGAAAAGCGGTGAAATGCGGTGAAAAAAATATTTTTCAGCGCGTATTTCTTACATCTTTTTGCAGTGAATCGCGGTGAAATATTTATTTTCACCGCGTTCTCAGCCTTCTTACAAAAAAGAATCGTACCCACAAGGGTTCAAACCTCTGACCTCCTTCATTACTTCAAGTGCTTTATTCCACTGCGCCAACTGTCACTAACTTCATAGATATTTCTCGTTAAAATAAATCAGATTGAGTTAACGTTGGAAAGCAAATGCGGTGAATTTTTGTAAGAAATGCGGTGAATTTTGCGGTGAATTTTTGTAAGAAATGAGGTGAAATGTGGTGAATTATTTTTTTCACCGCTTTCACCGCTTTTCTTACATTAATTTGCCACAAAAGTCGATGCAGCGAATTTTTGTAGGAAATGCTGTGAATTTTGCGGTGAATTTTTGTATGAAACGCGGTGAAATATTTATTTTCCCCACAATCACCGCATTTCTTACAAAAATTCACCGCATTCACCACATTTCTTACAAAGATTTACTCAAAAACCTCGACCCGGGTAAGTGAGGTTAAGTTAAGAATAAGAGTTATGAAATTCTATAAATTTGCGAAGTTCACTTGGTTGTTAAAAATAAATCAAGATTTTGAAATAAGTTTAATGTCTGCGGCACCTCAACACGGGTACCATAACTTTGTTCATTGTTTTCAAAATTTCAGTTGACCAGTTGACAATTTTACCTGACAATTTTACCAGTTGATATCTTAGCTGATCTCCCTTTTAATTGTTTTTGTTGTTTTGAAATAAATTATCCAAGTTCCTCCCTTCTGGACAGATTTTTGGACAACATTGGATTGTTTTCCTGAATTCGCATGGTTGATGTAGCTTCCAGCAGATCTCCTATCATGACATGCACATTTGCTGGAACCATCGATTACCACATAAAGCCCCAATTCCTCTTCGCTAAATTTACTCAAAATATTTTCCTCCGGATCATTTTCAAAATTTGTTTTGTCAAATTTCCTACTCATAATCTGAGTGAAGGACGGCAGCTGATGAATATATTTATTAACTTCATCATCTTTGTTTGATGCTTTTTTTGTAATTTTAATGTATTCTCTTAAAGTGAGGTATATGCCGTGATAATCACATACAATTGTTGATTTGGGAATTTCACCCACAGAAAAAACGCCCATGCCTTCACATTCAGTGGTTGATTTCTTGATCTCAACTAGCTCCCAATTCCCAATTCTGGGTCAGAATGCTGAGTAGTTCCGGTTCACTGCAAGGTTCGGTTGAAGCTCGTTTCAATGTTTTGTGCAGCATACAAGAGTTGTTTGTTTCTGGGTTGATCATGTTTAGGGCTTTTGTGTGTTTTTCTCTACGTTGTTCGAGTTTTATCTTTATAAAACCAACAACTTTTTTCGGTGCGGAAATTGAATTAGAATTTTCAGCTAAAAGTTTCTCAATGACTTGTTCAGTAGTTGTTTCTTGCAATTCCGAACGACTTTTTCGTCGAGGTTTCTTGTCCATCGTCTCTAATAGTTAATCAGCTTTTTTGTTGTACCATTGATTTTTAAGAGAATCAGTGAGGTTCCGATAGAGTCTCCCCCTATAAGAGCACCTATCAATCGGCCAGTTTTTGTTTGCTTTTAGATCACCAACTCTGTAATGGTTTTTCTGGATCAAGTAAATTATCAATGCTGTTTTCAGACAACCATCGTGATCTGATTTTTTCTCCCTGTTCTGATTTCTTGTAATACTCAAAGCATTTTTGTTCCTGTATGTCAAGTTGTTTGTCGTAGAAAAGTTTTCCCTACTAAGTCTTTAACAACCTTGTCTTAATTTCTTCATCAGTTAACAAAGAACCTAAACTTGACGAGCCGTCAGAATGATTACTTATCCTTTCGTTTTCATCACATGAAGAGTCCGAGAAGCAATTATCAGAGAAATCTAACTCAATTTGTAGCTTTGCCTTTTTATTTTTCTTAGAAGGATAAACCCTGGAGGAAGGGCCTGGCAAGTCACTTTCGTCGTCCAAACTATTACATTCTTTCTTTTTTTAGTTCTCATAAAAGGTTTCTGATCATAATTCTGATCCTCCTAATCTTCTTTAAGGAAATTTGAGTTAAACAGGGAGCACATTTTGTCAAAAACTTTAATTATATTGTCAATTTTTTCAGTTGGTTCGGTATAGACTTGATCCGCAATGTTCTGTGTGTGGTTCTGGAAAAGGCTGTAAGTCTCAACAGCAGCACTGTCAACAATACCGCTATTTTTCAAGTTAGTAGCACTTGTTGCATGTATATGCCGGCTTGAATTTGCAGAGATGGCGGGAAAATTGAACCGTGACTTTAAAAACCGTGTCAGAAACTCTGAAGCATTTATATTTGGCTTACAGTTATTGTTGACAAAGAATAGTGGACTAGTTATAATTTTTTTTCCACCACCGGTTTTGTCTGGGTACTGAAATTGAATGTTGCAATTTTTACATCCCCCGTCGCCGTCAGTCTTATAGGACTCTCTTGACAGAAGTATACTTAGTTTGTTTCTGTAAAAATTAAAGATTTTATCGGTTTCATTGTCGATAAGAAGCCATTCGACTTTTCCATTGTTTGAGTTTTTGTTACTCAAATTTGGAATGAATTTATATCCGTTAGTTTTGCTGAACGGTGCGCTGTCGTAGTGGAAGAGAGAGAACGATCTATCAGTCCTGGGCGGAGACCTAACATGTAAATCACGTAGCTTATAAGATATTGCTACACCAACATCGCATCTTCACTGGTGAACTCAGTTTCCATCATAATATCTTTCACGCCGTTCAGTTGTTCACTTCCCTCAAAAAGTGTTTTGTGTCGACTAACTAATGCTTTCCAATTATTGTTCTCGTTGTCTTTTGAAAATATTTTTGCGGTTTCCTGAAGTGCTTTTTCATTACTCAAGATAGTTCCAGCAACGCCTCGCTTATTTTTGATTTGAACATCAATCACATTAAGTTGATTCATGAAGCTTTCAAACTACCAACCAATTTTTTCACTAATTTCGGAAGCATTCAGTCTCAGAAGATCGACAAAGGTTTTCCAGTTTGTCATGTTTTTCGTGAGGGACTCACCTTTTTTAAGTGCTTCTCTGCTCGTTGAGAAAAATTTTTCTATAATTCTATTGGATTTTTTGAGGTAGCGTGGTAAATACGACAAGTTTTTGTCGAAAACGTGCAACTTTTTGGTCTTTTCAGTTTCAGAATACGTTCTTTTATAATAAATGCGACAATAGTTTCCGCTTCCATTGAGAAATTGTACAGAGTTTTGTTCTTCTTTGTGTTAATAGTTTTTTTGAGGCGCTCAATGTGTTTGTTTTTAGCCTACTTTCCTTTTTGCGATATGTAATCATTAAAAATATCGTTTACAGGCTTGTAGGAATACATTCCGTACTTTCTCATTTGGTCTTTCGGAGTGTTTTTCCCCCAGTTGTATCCCAATTTAGCACCGGGTATTTTGTTTACATTTCGTTCCTGGATATTTTTTCTCCAATCGCGTACTTTCGCCTCACTAAATTCTTCAACGTTTTTAAATTTCTGTTTTAAAGTAGCTTTCAACAATTTTATGTCTTCAGGTAAAGGCAGATTGGAAAGGATCGTTTTTCAAATCAGACATTTTTTTTGCTATGTAATGATTAATATCACGAACATAAACATCACCTAAATCTATGAGATTATCATTTCCGTCAACAGTGTTCAGATTGTCCGCAAGCTGATTAGTGTCTGCTTTTACATTTGGATTTTGGAGGTTCGGTTCATTTACATTGTTCTGCTTCTCCAGGGTCGGATTCAAACTTGGATCCAGAGAAGTATCTTCAATACATGTCACATCTTCAGTGTAACCAATTGTTTCCTGTGATGATACTTCTTGTAACTGATAGTTTCCTGAGCAGTCTTTATTGTCGCTTTCGCTTTGCTCAGAGACAGAGCCACACTTATTTTTCTCAATTTCATATAAGATAGATTCGTAAACAAGAGGAAAACTTCACGGGCACCCGAATCCTCAAAAATTTCTATCTGATCAGCAAGCTCAAACTCAAAAAACTTATAAAGCCTGAAATAGCATTCATCCTTCACTATAATTTTTTTGTCCAGTCAGCTGGGTCCTCGGTTTTTGAGGCGCATAAGACAATCGTTTTCAGGATCTTTGGAAGATAGAGGTAGATTTTTTTCCACATTTCTTATGTCTTTAGCATTCTTTTGGCTGATTTTGCCTGATTGCATGTGATTCCTACAAGCTGAGTTATGGGTAACAGTGTTCCAATGCTCTCTACACCTTTTGGAGTTAACAACTTTGGTTTCTCGCATTTTTTGCAAGAACTCCTCTCGTGGAACACTTTTTGTTTCATCAAAAATTGCAAAAAAGCAAACACCGCAAATGTATTCTGTTCTGTTTTGATTTTCTTCTTTTTTCCTGAAAGCATTTGATCTCTTGATTTTACTGTTTTTGCCTTTTTTGTTTTGGTTTTTGTTGTCATCTGGTGCTTTGCTAGCTTTTTTGCTTTCATTAGAGCTTTCATTTGCTTCGCTTCCCATTAATTTAGAAGACGAACTGTTATTTGTTTCCTGCGACAAGTTTTTAATACGGGCCTTTTGTTTGCTTAGAACTAAATTGTCCTTTTCAATTTTGGCGCTATCAAAATTGTTATTCTGTTCAACTGGATCAATTGCAATACTTTGAGAACCAAGAATTTTTTCGAAAATTTCTCCTGGAGTATTGCACTGCGAGAGAACTTCTAATGAATTACTAGTTGTTTTTCTAACCGGATCAAATATATCAATTGGCTCTTCAGAGATCTCCTCAGAGCCACGCTTCTCTGTTTGAGAGAAAAAATCAATAACGTTACCATTAGGACGGTTCAGTCCTTTTTTAATCTCTTTTTTGAACATAAAGTTATGATATGCATATTTACGCTTGTAGTTGGTCAAAGAAACTTTCTCGGATCTAGGGGTAATAGTTGCTTTTTCATATTTTTGATTACCATACACTTTGGGAGAAATGAGTTCTACACTTCCGGAACACGAGCTGACAACCACCTCTGCGTAGCTTGGCCGTTTCTGAAATAAAACTTCTTTATTGAGCCCAAAATTTTTTAACTTAACAAACCTAATTTGTTTAAACCACCCAGAAAACGTTCAATAATCTTCAAAATTTCAATATCTTACTTTTGGAATCATGTTATGACATCACTTTGATGGTAAAAGCTCCAGAATTTTGTTTCAGTGAACCTATGTCTCAAAATTGTTTATACTTGTTTTGATTGCAGCTTTTGGTTTAGGAGCTATTTGAGAACATTATCGGGTCATTCTAAGCGTTAGATCAACCTATTTTGAGTTATCTCTCATCGTGGTGAGCAGATAACCTGTATCAAAAGACTATAGGTTCTTATAATTCGTTTTACAACATAATCTTAAAAATAATGTTAGAAAAATAGGCTGAAAGGATTTTGAGAGAGCTCTGATATGTAAATACTTAACTAATTGTCTAATATGAAACGTTAGATCTCTTCAATACTTCATTATATTACCTTTTAATTCTTGTTTTGACTTCTCCTTCATAGTATAAGCTCCAGAATTTTGTTTCAGAGAACTTATGTCTTAAAAATTGGTTATAAATGTTTCCATTCTCGCTTGCTTTTGAGAAGCTTATTGAATACGTTATTGGGTAATTCTAAACGTTAGATATATTCATCTTGAGTCAATTGTCAGTGTAGTAATTGAAAAAACCGAATCAGAAAAACATAAGTCCTTATAATTTCGTTTTAGAACACAATATTCAAATTATCCTAAGAAAAGTAAGCTGAATGATCTTTGAGTGCTGAGAACGGTTCAAACACTCTATTATTATTCTAAAACTTCAGATCTCCGTGTATTGGAAATCATAATGGCCTCGTTTTGAAGAAAGATGATTGACTACTGCCTAGAGCTCCAAAAAATTTTCCGCAGCTTAAACAAGATGACAATTGGCGTTGTGTATATGGTAATAAATCAAGAGCATCAAAGATTCTAATGCGAATTTTGTTTTGTTCATAGCATCAATCTAGTACCGAGGGAGCCCATATATGGTGCCTAAGGTTTTTCAAAACGATTTAACGCTCTTTTGACACTAGAAATTTCGCTAAGCGGATTAACAATAATTTACTATGAGTCGCCACTACCTTAAATTGAGAGATTTCTGATATATAGATAGTTTACTTTTTGCCTAATATGAAACGTTAGATCTGTTCAAAAGTTCACTATCTTACTCCTGGAATCTTATTTTGACATCAACTTGATGGTAAAAGCTCCATAATTTCTTTTTAGTGAACTTATTTCTTGAAAAATTGTTTACACGTATTTTTATTCGCGCTTTCGGTTGGGGAGCTAATTGAGTACATTATCGGGTCATTCTAAACGTTAGATATATTCATTTTAAGCATATTGTTATCCTTATAAACAATAAACTGGAATCAGAAGAATATAAGCTCTTACAATTTCGTTTAAGTGCATAGTCTTGAAAATAACGTTAGAAAAATAGACCAAAAGATTATGAGAGAGCTGTGATATAAAAATAATATAATATTTGCTTAATATGAAACGTTAGATCTCTTCAAAAGTTCAATATCTTCCTACCAAAATCTTTTTTGACAACAATTGAATGATTAAAGTTCCAGAATTTTGTTTCAGTGAACTTATGTCTTAAAAATTGGTTATAAATGTTTCCATTCTCACTTGCTTTTGAGAGGCTTATTGAATACGTTATTGGGTAATTCTAAACGCTAGATATATTCATCTTGAGTCAATTGTCAATGTGGTAATTGAAAAAACCGAATCAGAAAAACATGAGTCCTTATAATTTCGTTTTAGAACACAATATTCAAAATATATTAAGAAAATTAAGCTGAATTGTTCAATATCTTCCTACCAAAATCTTTTTTGACAACAATTGAATGATTAAAGTTCCAGAATTTTGTTTCAGTGAACTTATGTCTTAAAAATTGGTTATAAATGTTTCCATTCTCACTTGCTTTTGAGAGGCTTATTGAATACGTTATTGGGTAATTCTAAACGCTAGATATATTCATCTTGAGTCAATTGTCAGTGTGGTAATTGAAAAAACCGAATCAGAAAAACATGAGTCCTTATAATTTTGTTTTAGAACACAATATTCAAAATATATTAAGAAAATTAAGCTGAATTGTC
The DNA here is from genome assembly GCF_964194025.1 of Convolutriloba macropyga. Lineage (NCBI taxonomy): Eukaryota > Metazoa > Xenacoelomorpha > Acoela > Convolutidae > Convolutriloba > Convolutriloba macropyga. The sequence continues at coordinate 74,500,903 of NC_134470.1, forward strand.
TTTGAGTGCTGAGAACGGTTCAAAAAATTTATCATTATTCTAAAACTTCAGATCACCATGTATTGGAAATCATAATGGCCTCATTTTGGTGAAAGATGATTGACTTCTGCCTAGAGCTCCATAAGTTTTTCCCGCAACTTAAACAAGATGACAATTGGCGTTACTTATATGGTAATAAATCAAGAGCATCAAAGCTTCTATTATGATTTTTGTTTTGTTCATAGCACCAATATAGTACCGAGGTAGCCTATATATGGCGCCTATGGGGATTCAAAACGATTTAACGCTCTTTTGACGCGAGAAAATTCGCTAAGCGGATTATCAATAATTTACTATGAGTTGTCACTACCTTAAATTTAGAGATCTCTGATATATAGATAGTTTACAATTTGCCTAATATGAAACGCTGGATCTGCTCAAAGCGTCACTATCTTAATTCTGGTATCTACTTTTCACATCTACTTGATGGTAAAAGCTCCATAATTTCGGTGTAGTGAACTTATTTCTTGAAAAATTGTTTACTCGTATTTTTATTCGCGCTTTCGGTTGGAGAGCTAATTGAGTATATTATCGGGTAATTCTAAACGTTAGATCTATTCACTTTGAGCATATTGTTATCCTCAGAAACAAAAAACTAGAATCGGAAGAATATAACTTCTTATAATTTCGTTTAAGTGCATAATCTTGAAAATAACGTTAGAAAAATAAGCCAGAAGACTCTGAGAGAGCTGTGATATGACAACAATTGAATGATTAAAGTTCCAGAATTTCGTTTCAGTTAAATTATGTCTTAAAAATTGGTTATAAACGCTTCCATTCTCACTTGCTTTTGAGAGGCTTATTGAATACATTATTGGGTAATTCTAAACGTTAGATATATTCCTCTTGAGTCAATTGTCAGTGTGGTAAATGAAAAAACCGAATCAGAAAAACATAAGTCCTTATAATTTCGTTTTAGAACACAATATTCAAATTATCCAAGAAAAGTAAGCTTAATGGTCTTTGAGTGCTGAGAACGGCTCAAACACTCTATTATTATTCTAAAACTTCAGATCGCCAAGAATTGGAAATCATAATGGCCTCGTTTTGGTGAAAGATGATTGACTACTGCCTGGAGCTCCAAAAAATTTTCCGCAGCTTAAACAAGATGACAATTGGCGTTGTGTATATGGTAATAAATCAAGAGCATCAAAGCTTCTATTATGAATTTTGTTTTGTTCATAGCATCAATCTAGTACCGAGGGAGCCCATATGGTGCCTTAGGGGTTTCAAAACCATTTAACGCTCTTTTGGCACTAGAAATTTCGCTAAGCGGATTAACAATAATTTACTATGAGTCGCCACTACCTTAAATTGAGAGATCTCTGATATATAGATAGTTTACTTTTTACCAAATATGAAACGTTAGATCTGTTCAAAACGTCACTATCTTACTTCTGGAATCTTTTTTTGACATCAACTTGATGGTAAAAGCTCCATAACTTCGTTTTAGTGATCTTATTTCTTGAAAAAAAGTGTTTACACCTATTTTTTTCCGCGCTTTCGGTTGCGGAGCTAATTGAGTACATTATCGGGCAATTCTAAACGTTAGATCTATTCACTTTGAGCTTATTGTTATCCTTAGAAACAAAAAACTAGAATCGGAAGAATATAACTTCTTATAATTTCGTTTAAGTGCATAATCTTGAAAATAACGTTAGAAAAATAAGCTAAAAGATTTTGAGAGAGCTGTGATATAAAAATAATATAATATTTGCTTAATATGAAACGTTAGATCTCTTCAAAAGTTCAATATCTTCCTACCAAAATCTTTTTTGACAACAATTGAATGACTAAAGTTCCAGAATTTTGTTTCAGTGAACTTATGTCTTAAAAATTGGTTATAAATGTTTCCATTCTCACTTGCTTTTGAGAGGCTTATTGAATACGTTATTGGGTAATTCTAAACGTTAGATATATTCATCTTGAGTCAATTGTCAGTGTGGTAATTGAAAAAACCGAATCAGAAAAACATGAGTCCTTATAATTTCGTTTTAGAACACAATATTCAAAATATATTAAGAAAAGTAAGCTGAATTGTCTTTGAGTGCTGAGAACGGTTCAAAAACTTTATCATTATTCTAAAACTTCAGATCACCATGTATTGAAAATCATAATGGCCTCATTTTGGTGAAAGATGATTGACTTCTGCCTAGAGCTCCATAAGTTTTTCCCGCAACTTAAACAAGATGACAATTGGCGTTACTTATATGGTAATAAATCAAGAGCATCAAAGCTTCTATTATGATTTTTGTTTTGTTCATAGCACCAATATAGTACCGAGGTAGCCTATATATGGTGCCTATGGGGATTCAAAACGATTTAACGCTCTTTTGACGCGAGAAAGTTCGCTAAGCGGATTATCAATAATTTACTATGAGTTGTCACTACCTTAAATTTAGAGATCTCTGATATATAGATAGTTTACAATTTGCCTAATATGAAACGTTGGATCTGCTCAAAGCGTCACTATCTTAATTCTGGTATCTACTTTTCACATCTACTTGATGGTAAAAGCTCCATAATTTCGGTTTAGTGAACTTATTTCTTGAAAAATTGTTTACTCGTATTTTTATTCGCGCTTTCGGTTGGGGAGCTAATTGAGTATATTATCGGGTAATTCTAAACGTTAGATCTATTCACTCTGAGCATATTGTTATCCTCAGAAACAAAAAACTAGAATCGGAAGAATATAACTTCTTATAATTTCGTTTAAGTGCATAATCTTGAAAATAACGTTAGAAAAATAAGCCAAAAGACTCTGAGAGAGCTGTGATATAAAAATAATATAATATTTGCTTAATATGAAACGTTAGATCTCTTAAACATTTCAGTATCTTCCTACCAAATTCTTTTTTTGACAACAAATGAATGATTAAAGTTCCAGAATTTCGTTTCAGTTAAATTATGTCTTAAAAATTGGTTATAAACGTTTCCATTCTCACTTGCTTTTGAGAGGCTTATTGAATACGTTATTGGGTAATTCTAAACGTTAGATATATTCATTTTGAGTCAATTGTCAGTGTGGTAAATGAAAAAACCGAATCAGAAAAACATAAGTCCTTATAATTTCGTTTTAGAACACAATATTCAAATTATCCAAGAAAAGTAAGCTTAATGGTCTTTGGGTGCTGAGAACGGCTCAAACACTCTATTATTATTCTAAAACTTCAGATCGCCAAGAATTGGAAATCATAATGGCCTCGTTTTGGTGAAAGATGATTGACTACTGCCTGGAGCTCCAAAAAATTTTCCGCAGCTTAAACAAGATGACAATTGGCGTTGTGTATATGGTAATAAATCAAGAGCATCAAAGCTTCTATTATGAATTTTGTTTTGTTCATAGCATCAATCTAGTACCGAGGGAGCCCATATGGTGCCTTAGGGGTTTCAAAACCATTTGACGCTCTTTTGGCACTAGAAATTTCGCTAAGCGGATTAACAATAATTTACTATGAGTCGCCACTACCTTAAATTGAGAGATCTCTGATATACAGATAGTTTACTTTTTGCCAAATATGAAACGTTAGATCTGTTCAAAACGTCACTATCTTACTTCTGGAATCTTTTTTTGACATCAACTTGATGGTAAAAGCTCCATAACTTCGTTTTAGTGATCTTATTTCTTGAAAAAAAGTGTTTACACCTATTTTTTTCCGCGCTTTCGGTTGCGGAGCTAATTGAGTACATTATCGGGCAATTCTAAACGTTAGATCTATTCACTTTGAGCATATTGTTATCCTTAGAAACAAAAAACTAGAATCGGAAGAATATAACTTCTTATAATTTCGTTTAAGTGCATAATCTTGAAAATAACGTTAGAAAAATAAGCTAAAAGATTTTGAGAGAGCTGTGATATAAAAATAATATAATATTTGCTTAATATGAAACGTTAGATCTCTTAAACATTTCAGTATCTTCCTACCAAATTCTTTATCTGACAACAATTGAATGATTAAAGTTCCAGAATTTCGTTTCAGTTAAATTATGTCTTAAAAATTGGTTATAAACGTTTCCATTCTCACTTGCTTTTGAGAGGCTTTTTGAATACGTTATTGGGTAATTCTAAACGTTAGATATATTCATCTTGAGTCAATCGTCAGTGTGATAATTGAAAAAACCGAATCAGAAAAACATAAGTCCTTATAATTTTGTTTTAGAACACAATATTCAAATTATCCTAAGAAAGGTAAGCTGAATGGTCTTTGAGTGCTGAGAACGGTTCAAACACTCTATTATTATTCTAAAACTTCAGATCACCAAGAATTGGAAATCATAATGGCTTCGTTTTGGTGAAAGATGATTGACTACTGCCTAGAGCTCCAAAAAAATTTCCGCAGCTTAAACAAGATGACAATTGGCGTTGTGTATATGGTAATGAATCGAGAGCATCAAAGCTTCTATTATGAATTTTGTTTTGTTCATAGCATCAATCTAGTACCGAGGGAGCCCATATATGGTGCCTAAGGGGTTTCAAAACAATTTAACGCTCTTTTGACACTAGAAATTTCGCTAAGCGGTTTAACAATAATTTACTATGAGGCGCCACTACCTTAAATTGAGAGATCTCTGATATATAGATAGTTTACTTTTTGCCAAATATGAATAGATCTGTTCAAAACGTCACTATCTTACTTCTGGAATCTTTTTTTGACATCAACTTGATGATAAAAGCTCCATAACTTCGTTTTAGTGATCTTATTTCTTGAAAAAAAGTGTTTACACCTATTTTTTTCCGCGCTTTCGGTTGCGGAGCTAATTGAGTACATTATCGGGCAATTCTAAACGTTAGATCTATTCACTTTGAGCATATTGTTATCCTTAGAAACAAAAAACTAGAATCGGAAGAATATAACTTCTTATAATTTCGTTTAAGTGCATAATCTTGAAAATAACGTTAGAAAAATAAGCTAAAAGATTTTGAGAGAGCTGTGATATAAAAATAATATAATATTTGCTTAATATGAAACGTTAGATCTCTTAAACATTTCAGTATCTTCCTACCAAATTCTTTATTTGACAACAATTGAATGATTAAAGTTCCAGAATTTCGTTTCAGTTAAATTATGTCTTAAAAATTGGTTATAAACGTTTCCATTCTCACTTGTTTTTGAGAGGCGTTTTGAATACGTTATTGGGTAATTCTAAACGTTAGATATATTCATCTTGAGTCAATCGTCAGTGTGATAATTGAAAAAACCGAATCAGAAAAACATAAGTCCTTATAATTTTGTTTTAGAACACAATATTCAAATTATCCTAAGAAAGGTAAGCTGAATGGTCTTTGAGTGCTGAGAACGGTTCAAACACTCTATTATTATTCTAAAACTTCAGATCACCAAGAATTAGAAACCATAATGGCTTCGTTTTGGTGAAAGATGATTGACTACTGCCTAGAGCTCCAAAAAAATTTCCGCAGCTTAAACAAGATGACAATTGGCGTTGTGTATATGGTAATGAATCGAGAGCATCAAAGCTTCTATTATGAATTTTGTTTTGTTCATAGCATCAATCTAGTACCGAGGGAGCCCATATATGGTGCCTAAGGGGTTTCAAAACAATTTAACGCTCTTTTGACACTAGAAATTTCGCTAAGCGGTTTAACAATAATTTACTATGAGGCGCCACTACCTTAAATTGAGAGATCTCTGATATATAGATAGTTTACTTTTTGCCAAATATGAATAGATCTGTTCAAAACGTCACTATCTTACTTCTGGAATCCTATTTTGACATCAACTTGATGGTAAAAGCTCCATAACTCCGTTTTAGTGATCTTATTTCTTGAAAAAAAATGTTTACACCTATTTTTTTCCGCGCTTTCGGTTTCGGAGCTAATTGAGTACATTATCGGGCAATTCTAAACGTTAGATCTATTCACTTTGAGCATATTGTTATCCTTAGAAACAAAAAACTAGAATCCGAAGAATATAACTTCTTATAATTTCCTTTAAGTGCATAATCTTGAAAATAACGTTAGAAAAATAAGCTAAAAGATTTTGAGAGAGCTGTGATATAAAAATAATATAATATTTGCTTAATATGAAACGTTAGATCTCTTAAACATTTCAGTATCTTCCTACCAAATTCTTTATTTGACAACAATTGAATGATTAAAGTTCCAGAATTTCGTTTCAGTTAAATTATGTCTTAAAAATTGGTTATAAACGTTTCCATTCTCACTTGTTTTTGAGAGGCGTTTTGAATACGTTATTGGGTAATTCTAAACGTTAGATATATTCATCTTGAGTCAATCGTCAGTGTGATAATTGAAAAAACCGAATCAGAAAAACATAAGTCCTTATAATTTTGTTTTAGAACACAATATTCAAATTATCCTAAGAAAGGTAAGCTGAATGGTCTTTGAGTGCTGAGAACGGTTCAAACACTCTATTATTATTCTAAAACTTCAGATCACCAAGAATTAGAAACCATAATGGCTTCGTTTTGGTGAAAGATGATTGACTACTGCCTAGAGCTCCAAAAAAATTTCCGCAGCTTAAACAAGATGACAATTGGCGTTGTGTATATGGTAATGAATCGAGAGCATCAAAGCTTCTATTATGAATTTTGTTTTGTTCATAGCATCAATCTAGTACCGAGGGAGCCCATATATGGTGCCTAAGGGGTTTCAAAACAATTTAACGCTCTTTTGACACTAGAAATTTCGCTAAGCGGTTTAACAATAATTTACTATGAGGCGCCACTACCTTAAATTGAGAGATCTCTGATATATAGATAGTTTACTTTTTGCCAAATATGAATAGATCTGTTCAAAACGTCACTATCTTACTTCTGGAATCCTATTTTGACATCAACTTGATGGTAAAAGCTCCATAACTCCGTTTTAGTGATCTTATTTCTTGAAAAAAAATGTTTACACCTATTTTTTTCCGCGCTTTCGGTTTCGGAGCTAATTGAGTACATTATCGGGCAATTCTAAACGTTAGATCTATTCACTTTGAGCATATTGTTATCCTTAGAAACAAAAAACTAGAATCCGAAGAATATAACTTCTTATAATTTCCTTTAAGTGCATAATCTTGAAAATAACGTTAGAAAAATAAGCTAAAAGATTTTGAGAGAGCTGTGATATAAAAATAATATAATATTTGCTTAATATGAAACGTTAGATCTCTTAAACATTTCAGTATCTTCCTACCAAATTCTTTATTTGACAACAATTGAATGATTAAAGTTCCAGAATTTCGTTTCAGTTAAATTATGTCTTAAAAATTGGTTATAAACGTTTCCATTCTCACTTGCTTTTGAGAGGCTTTTTGAATACGTTATTGGGTAATTCTAAACGTTAGATATATTCATCTTGAGTCAATCTTCGGTGTGATAATTGAAAAAACCGAATCAGAAAAACATAAGTCCTTATAATTTTGTTTTAGAACACAATATTCAAATTATCCTAAGAAAGGTAAGCTGAATGGTCTTTGAGTGCTGAGAACGGTTCAAACACTCTATTATTATTCTAAAACTTCAGATCACCAAGAATTGGAAATCATAATGGCTTCGTTTTGGTGAAAGATGATTGACTACTGCCTAGAGCTCCAAAAAAATTTCCGCAGCTTAAACAAGATGACAATTGGCGTTGTGTATATGGTAATAAATCGAGAGCATCAAAGCTTCTATTATGAATTTTGTTTTGTTCATAGCATCAATCTAGTACCGAGGGAGCCCATATATGGTGCCTAAGGGGTTTCAAAACAATTTAACGCTCTTTTGACGCTAGAAATTTCGCTAAGCGGTTTAACAATAATTTACTATGAGGCGCCACTACCTTAAATTGAGAGATCTCTGATATATAGATAGTTTACTTTTTGCCAAATATGAATAGATCTGTTCAAAACGTCACTATCTTACTTCTGGAATCCTATTTTGACATCAACTTGATGGTAAAAGCTCCATAACTTCGTTTTAGTGATCTTATTTCTTGAAAAAAAATGTTTACACCTACTTTTTTCCGCGCTTTCGGTTTCGGAGCTAATTGAGTACATTATCGGGTAATTCTAAACGTTAGATCTATTCATTTTGAGCATATTGTTATCTTTTTAAACAAAAAACTAGAATCAGAAGAGTAAAAATTCTTGTAATTTCATTTCAGGGCATAATCTTGAAAATAACGTTATAAAAATAGCACAAAAGATTTTGAGAGAGCTGTGATATAAAAATAATAAATTATTTGCTTAATATGAAACGTTAGATCTCTTCGAAATTTCAATATCTTCCTACCAAAATTCTTTTTTGACCACAATTGAATGATTAAAGTTCCAGAATTTGGTTTCAGTGATTCAAAAACGCTTATGTAAAAATTGATTGATTGTTGCAACTTACAGAACTTTCTTCCGGCATAGAGATTGGAGTTGATACTGGTTCTCATACTTTAATTTTATCCCCTGATGATGAATGGTGCGGAGTGCTTTGGTCTTCTACTTCATGAACCGGAGCAATGGAATCCATTGTATTCTCAACGATATCAATGAAACAAAAAGCAATTCAGGTACAGATCAATTTGTGTTGCAAAATTTTAACTAGTTGAATCAGAGTTGTATTGCAATGTAAAATTGAAGCACGAAAAAAGTAGAGTGGAGACAGAAGATAAGAACTTATGGCTCAAAATTGTATATTGTGTTGTAATGCAGCATCATAGCAGTTGAAAATGGGAGGCAGAAAAAATTCTTATATGTCTTTTAATAGTATACTCTTTTTGTTATTTTCTGCACTTGTTCTATTGGTTTTTGCTTTTTCTACTTTTTTTTTCATGGCTTTTTGTGCGTGTGCAACGCTTTTAATATAAAAGCTATTGTTTAACAGAGATTTTCTGTCTCTATTTCTTTTTGAGTTTATGTATCAAGTCAGAAGGAATAGGTTCACCAAAGAATATAGGTGGCTTTCTTTACGCTGAGGTCTGCTCAATACTTCATTTACATCTGGTAAGTTAGACATATTAGGTGAGGCTGTAGGTGTAGAATTATAAGGTGATGATGTGGGGCTATTATGCGTTTCTTGGGGGAATAATTTACGTGTAGCTTTAAATTTACTAGTGTTATCTGGTGGGAAAGAAATATTTTCTTGCTGTGGGCTATTAGGTGGATGCATGTTTTGTATAGGGTAGGGGGTTGAAATGCGTGGGGATAGAAGATTAGAAGAGCTTGTGCCTTGAATATGCGTAGTGTTATATACTTGTTTTTGTAGCAATTCTAAGCCTGAATCGTTTGTTAGAGTAGCATCAACGTTAAAGGCTGGCTGTAGCGTAGTATTAGGACTAGAAGTGTTGTGTTTCTACTAAGGGCCACTGCAAAGTCATAATATGATTGCGCTGCTATGAGTGTTCAATTTGGCTATATTATGCCTATTTTAATGAGTAGAGTAATCATCAGTGTCGTCTGGAACCACATAGCTCTCAACTAACTCTTGTATTTTCTCTTCTTTCGGGCAATAAGGTACCATATGGTTTCGATGCATTGTTTTCTTTTCGTTTGTTTTATCGTGCTGTATTTCATATGTAGTATTAGTTAACATTCGTTGCACTGTGTCAGGTCCTGAGCGTAGCTCTTGTAATTTAGATTTTAGTAGTCCTTTAGAATGATTGTCTAATAGTACTTTTCTACGTTCAGGTATAGGCTTTCCGAGTTTAAATCTCTTTCTATACTTGTGTGCTTTATTTGTAGTTTGTTTACATTTAGTGTAGGTATTCGACTATATAGTTTTAAATGAGTTTTCTCGTTTTAGCATTTCGTTAGATAGTCTGTTTTGTAGCAATTTCTCTATCTTTTTGTTATTACAAATTTCTTCAAAGTGCAAGTGTGGTGGTAGATTAATATAATACTCTGATGTGCATTTCTTTTGATTATCTCGTAAGACTTCTAACTTTAGTGATAAGGGTATTTTCGGTTTTGTTCCGGATAGTATTTCATAAGGGGTATATACTGTACTGTAGTTTACTGCAGTACTATGTGAAAATTCAAATTCACTACTGTACTCGGACCAATTAGATCGACTTTTACTAATGAAATGTCTTAGGTAATTAGTTAAAAGTTTTTTCTGTACTTCTAATTTGCCGTTAGTCCACGGTGAATATGCAATTCGGGGGCATAGTGTAATTCCCATTTCGTTTGTGTAGTGAACGAAATCATTACTAATAAAAGCATTGCCGTTATCATGTACTATTTGTTGCGGTATACCAAATCTAGTTATAATTTTCTCTAGTGGATTTACTATTTCCAGAGCTTCAGCATTCTTGATAGGATATACTTGTATAAATCTAGAGAAGGCATCTACTATTACAAGGCAAATTCTATTTCCTTTACTAAGTGGTCGTAGTGGACCTTTATGATCAATATGAAGTGTATGTAGGTGTAAAGCTTCTAATTGTCCCCATGGTTCTAAGGGTGCTTCGTTTAAATCTTTGCGTGCGGATTCATTAGTTTGACAACTTAAACAGTCTAACATTAACATTTCAATCCATTTGAGCATACCGGGCCAATAGAAATATGGCTTAACTCTATTGTAAGTTGTGCTTTCTGCTCTGTGACCACTAAGTTCATGCGTATGTGCGACCACGAATATTTTAATAACCAGTGAAATTGGTGCACAAATCGTAATGTCAAAAGAGCCGTCTTCACAAGGTTCAGAATAACATAGTAAATTATATTGACTCTCTAGAAACAACAATTTGAAATTATTTCTATAAGTTTGTATTGCTTTCGATTGTTTAATTATGTAGTCCTTTTCTGGAGCTTTGCCTACTTTTAACCAATCTCTAACTTTATCTATCACGGAGTCGTTTACTTGCTCTTCAAGAATATTATCATTGTCAAAATTAGCATTTTTTGGAAAATCTGAAACTTTAGCTATTAAATCTAATGTATCTGTGTGGACATCCTTTGTGGAAATCCTTTGTGGACATCTTTTCTGAGACGTTTCGGAAAGCTTCTGGTTCGATAAGTTTCTAAATTTTGTACGTCTAATATAATCGGCTTTAGCAGATTCTAATTGTTCAATAAGTGGATTTTCAATATTACCTTCTACTAGGTCTAACCAATCCTGGTCATCATAAACTTCCGGATCATCACTTATTTCAGCTATTTCTTCTATCTCGGAATAGTAGTGATTGTCATACTCACTAGATAGTTTTGAAGCTGATTTCTTTATTTGATTTACTTGTGTGCCGTAGCGAAAATAATCCGAAAAACTGTTTACAGCATTACAGTGCTCATCTATGTATCTTGGTGCATCATCTAAACTAAAGTCACTTTCATCATTTATATTAATGAGTTTCTACCTTTCGCCTTTGACTTCAGCAATAACTGGATAACAACTGTTGCATCTTTATCGTCCTGATGCAATAAAGAGTAGTTATCTTCTTTTCCGTTAATATGAAAATTGATATCTTTAGGTATTACTTTGTGTTCAAGCTGAAAAAGTTTAGCATCTGCTAAAGAAATGTTTCGGCTTAGAATGTCATGGAACGCTAAGTTTTTGCCTTCAATGTAAATAATTTGCAAGGTTTGGAACTTAGTTGTTACAAATTGATACTTATAGAAACGGTGTGACATTTGTCCTCGTCGTGATCAAAGAAGTAGAATTGGTCTGTGATCACCATATAGATAAATTGGAAATGGGGATCCATTAAAATAAAATTCATATGTTTGTAATGCAGATATTATTCCGCATAGTTCTATATGTTGAGGGGATATCTTTTGTTCAGCTTTATCAAATACTCTCGAGTTTGCTGAAATCATACGTTTTCTATCAGGGAAGTTTTGTATAGGAACACAACAGGTTCTTAAGTTAGATGAATCAGCATGTATATGAAAGGGATAATCATTAGAAGGAAAAGCGTTAGAAATGTCATGGCATAATCTTTGTTTAAGGTCTGTGAATACTTTTTCGTGTTCTGGTAACCACTTGAATAGTGTTGTATCTTTAGTTAAACCATATAGAGGTTTTGCAACTGTGTGAATGTTTAAAATATAGGTGTGATAGAAACCCATCATTCCTAAAACTCTTATAACTTCTGTTTTCGATTCTGGAGTTTTTAAGCTTCTAATATCATCAACGCGTGAAGCAATAGGGGATAGTCCGTCTTTAGATATAACATTTCCTAGAAATCTCACTTTTCGTAAGAAAAACATTGTTTTAACAGGGGCTGCTTTAAGGTTTGCCTTTTGAAGCAAAGAGTGATACTCTCTTACTATTGTGAGTTTTTCTCGTTTATCTTTAGCTTGTAAGAGAGTGTCGTCTATGTATGTTATGGCTTGTTTACGTTTTATAAGAGGTCCAAATGCATAACGTTTTAGTTAGCTAAAGAAACTGGGTAATGGCTTAAGACCATAAAATCCTGCTTGATAGGTGTACTATCTGCCTCCTACAACAAAATTTGTAACATTCTGTGTATCTTCGGTTAGTGGTACTTTATTATAAGCTGATGATAAGTCACTACTTGTAAAAATAGTTCCGTTTATTCTTGTCATTAGAACGTTTAGTGGTTCAAGTGGCCAACTAGAATTACTTGTATCAGTTTTAGAGTTTAGGTCTCTAGCATCAATGACTAGTTTTACATAATCCTTCTTAGGTAATATGATAACGGGATTGGAAAACCAACTACTCATATCGTCGTTCTCATTGAGCTCTCTGATTATTCATGCCTGAATTATCTCTGAGATGAATGGGTATTTTGCTAGGTCGTTGCTTTTTAAAGGTAGCGTCTTTCTTTAGGGGTAAGGAAACTTATGTTTAATTCTGCCAATAACATACTTATGATGTGAATAGACATCATTGTCCTCAAGTTTTATTTCTATTAACGCAAACAATTCATCGTCAGTCAAATCACTTCGTGTGAAATCGAAATTACCCAGAAACTTTTCTAGATACTCTATGCCTTGGACTGTATTTCTATTTTGCTTAACTACAAAATCACTAACCGCTTTATTTATGATTCGGTTGCTTTGTTGTTTATCTCTAAACTTAGGAAACCGCTCATTGACTTTAGGTCTACATAATTCTTTAGCTTCGGTAGAGATGTCTGTTGCTAATTCTCTCTCATCTTCTTTGCATTTTTCTAATAACTCAATTTCAATAATTTCGAGTACCTCTTCATGTTCTAGCGTATTGGTTTCTACTTTCTGTAGTTTGTCAATATCGTCTTTGCTTGTATACACATAGATAGTTATTCCTGAATTCTTAAATATTTGTTCAATTAGAAGAGACATCTCTCTCCAATCCATTCAGTCTAAACCACAAGCTATTATTGGCATTGCTATACAGCGTAAATTTAGTCGCATTGCGTGATCTCTCATAGCAAGTAGCGTTGTTTTGATTGTATTAGTTGTTGGCTTCTCATAATGATTAGTCTTAGTGATCAGATTAAATACTAAGTTATTATCTGCTCTGAAGGTGATTATGTCACCTGTATCACAGTTTCTACTTTTACAGTGTTCCTTTAATAAGGGTATTCTTTTGGAAAATGTACTGGCAAAGCCTTTTCTCATCCTGCATCTGATGATATTGTGTGCGCTGTGGGCATATTAGAGTCAAATATAGATTGGTACGAAAATTTACATACCTAAAACAAGAGTTATCTTGAATTTGCTGTCCTTCTTGTAAATTGTTTACTACTGTGCTCAGTATGAAGCAACTATTATAGTCCTCACTTTCACTTAGTATTGTGCTTGTAAATTCAGCACAGTTTCTGATATTATATCTTTGTAAAGGTCTGTTTGTTCTGTCACACATAGCCTATTACTCCTCTATTTATCTGTATTGGGTGATTCTTTTGATTCTCCATGAATAAGTGTAGAAACTCTTCAGGTTGTGGTCAAAGTGTGTTCGCAAAGACTAGGTTAGTTTTTGCAACATTAATTTGAGGCATGAAATGTGTTCCTGGTGGAAATAAGGCTTGAATGGGGTGCGTTTGCTTGTGCAATTGTGTACTTTTCTGTTGCAGAAAGATTGGTTGAGCTATGTTTAAAGCAGTCATTTTAGTTATGTATGGATAATCTTTCTCGTTGTTGAGTGAGCCGTAGCAAATAAAGTTTCTTTCAGTTTTTAATTCTACTGCGGGGATATCGAAGTGAAGTGTTTTTAGAAACAAATGACACAAATCAATACCTATTACATTCTATCTCTGTTCTTTAGTAACAAACACTTTATGAGGAACTGTATATTCACCGTCAGTTTCGAAACTAGATTGGATAGTTGTGTAATCAGTTCTGAATGATGAAGCAGTATTTGTTTTTGAATCACAATTTGTACTCTGTAGATGCAAATTTTGTCCAAGGTTTACTAGTGCAATATAAGTAGGATGATTGAAATCGTGCAGGTTGATCCTGGGTCAATCATAAATTCTACTTCTAGCCACCATTAATTTTAATGTCTGTGGTGGCAAAGTGATATAAGTTGAGGTATATTCTTGACTTAGTACTACTTTCTTTAGTAGCGTTCGGAGATTTTAATAGCTTAAGAGAAAGACGTTTGTTATAGCATTTACGTAGTCGTTGTCACCTTCAACGAAACTTATTTGATTTGGTTGTTGCCGAATATTGTTAGGTTTTGATTGTCTTTGTTGTAGATTGTTATTTCTACTTGGTGTATAGAAGCTAGCACCTTGTGGCTGTTGCTGTTGTTGTTGAGATGGTGATTATTGTTCGAGATTTGGTTCATTATTTCTATATGTGTTTTGCTGAGGGAAGGTTTGTTCGTATGGTTGAGTGAATCCATTACCATAGTTGCTAAAAGATGTATTTTTGTTGTCGATAGTTGGGCTTGTTGAACCTAGGATTACAGTTTGAGTAGCCATCTCTTGGTTGATAGCCTTGGTTTCTAGAACCACTGAAACTTGTATTGGCTTGGTTATTCTCTCTATAATCATTAGAGAATGTTATATTTTCCCTTCTTGGTTCGACTAGTTTCTTTCTCAGTTTATTAACACTATCATCTATCTGATTTTTTGTGCATCTAGAGATGGAATGACCATTACTTCTGCAATAATCACAGAATCTAGTACTGTCAGGTCTGCCTTTTATGTTCTGGTCTCTAGGCCTAGAAGTATCTATAGCATTTACTTCGTTGTTTTTGAAAAGGCTGGTTAAATCATTGATTTTGCTGTCAAGTGTTTTAATTTTATCTAGTCCTGTAGCTCCATTAGACTCCGTTGTTTTAGAAATTGTTAGGTCTTTGACGACCAAGTGATCAACAAACTGTGTCCCAGTTATTGAAGGATTCTCAAAAAGTTTCTCTTGCGCTTTGCGTTTTAAACACTGTGGCCTTAATCCTTTTATAGCAAAATCTATGTATTTCTGACTTCGTTGTCTTTGTTGAATTTCCTTCTCCCTTCTTATATTGTAATCACCTTCAATACTTGTTGGTATCTTTTCTGGCCAACTTTTATCAACTCCACTCTTTATTCTATGTAGATAGCTCTTTATTAGTTCTCCTTCCTGCCTGAATGCGTTCTCAACCTCAAGTCTAAATCTGAATTGGTCTCTACCGTCCGTGAATCTTTTTATAAACTAATCTCTTAAAGTATTCCAATCTGTAGCATCTGTGACTTCACTTTCAAACCAATCTAGTGTTGTATCTGTTAAAAGTGTGCCGAATAGGGATTTTTGCTTTTTATCATAGCTTGTTTGTGCGGGGGGTTCTGTTGGCCTAGTTCCTAATGAAAAGAGTATTTTGTTTTCTACAGAGTTCCAAAAAGAAGTGGCATAATGATTAAGATCATTACCTGAGAAAGATACAATTGAAAGGTTTGGATGTGTTTTGGGAGTTTCAGGTGGGGGGTAGCGGCAGCGGGAGGAGTACTACCACCAGGAGTGGTCATTGCTTAAAGGACTGAAGTTATTTAATGAAAACTGTCTAGAACAGAAGAGTAGTTTAAATCAAATTCAGTGGAGAATTTAATTGAGAAACCTCTTGAATAGTTAAATTAGACGTGGTAAGTTAAAGGCCTCTCTTTATTAAGTGAACTAGTTAAATTGAATTTCTCAAATAATTTAGATAAACAAATTAAATTGAAATTGCCTCTGTGGGACCACCATTTATACTGCTTTTCCGATCTTTAGATACTTAAACGACGGGGTTAATCGCGGGACGACATGTATAAACTGAGAGTTCAACCCCTAGTTCTACTCTTGGTATACAGTTAAGTATTAAAGACAGTTAAATGCAAATATGAATTAATAAGTTATGTTAACCAGCATCAAATATGAACCAAGCATTAAGGGATAGAACAGTTAAAGTTATCAAGAATGAGATAGCACTTGTTAGCACAGGTTGAAATATTCTAAGTTAACTTGTAATTTAGATAGAAATTAAGAGATGTTAATTTATAACTTAGGGAAGTTAAACTGAACTTACCTGATTTCCAAAACGTCCAAGTTAATATTTTCTGACTCAGAAAGTTCTTAGTTAAGAACTTGTCACAAAAAATTCTAAGTTAAAATCTATCTTAAGTAAGCTGAGATTTAAGCATGGGAGCAATACGGGAGCATGATTTAAATCAGAAGTTATCGGGGGCCAAATTGTGCTGGTCGTTGAGGGTGCAGGCTCCCTTTATACTTTCGGACACGTGGTTCCCTAGTATCATATTGGTTAGAGATAACAGTGTCAACAGAGTTACCAAGGTTAAGTTGGTGTTCTCTGTGTGGCGTGACAATATCACGTCATGGTATTCTCAGTTTAAGTTAGTGATCTTAAAATAGTAGTTTATTTAAAACTACTTAGTAATTTGTTCACACGTTAAAATGGACTTTTTCCAACTCCAGTTTGTGCTTCACGCACTTTAACATAAATTCTCAAAATAGCACTAATATTATCAAATAGTGTTACTGAGTGTAGCACACTTCAGTACAATGTAAATTTTCTCAACGACTGTTACTGATTGAAAAACCAGTCAGTGTCGAAGTTAACAGCCTACTATCCCCCAAAACTGATGTAAGAGTAGTGGTTAATGGTCTATGGGGGGTAAAACACTGTAAGATTAGGGGTAATAAGGGGTATTGGGGGGTATTTTTAGATTTTTCCAAAAATATTGCATGAATTCATAAGCATGATTTTCGAAGGCTTAAGAATTGTCAATTAAAACGATTTATCGATAGTTTTATCCACCATATCTTTTTTGCTCAATTCAATTATGAATCTACAGTTTTTTTAAGTCGAAAACTTTCAAGGTGACCCAACGTCTGAGAAAAACTTTATCCTCAGGACAATTTTGGCAGTTTATGAAATTTCCTGAATTGAAACTCGCCAGAGATAATTCAAATATCCAGATCTTTTCTCTGATTTGTTCTCCTGACGCAGTCTAAAGTGACTAGGTCAGATGATGGCCAAACGTTAAAAAACCAGAGTTGAAATATCATCATTCAGTACAGTGCAGTGCATTGCTCTGGTACTATACTCCGGGATATTAAATTAATTATAATCAAAATGGCCATTAAGCAAATTATTTGTTACTTTAAGCAGCTAATTTCATTTGCCATATTTTAAAGAGTCTCATTACAATTAAAAGGAAAATACGTGAGTGAATAGTTGCATAACGAGTGGGAAATGACTTGAATTTATTCATTACAAAAATATCAAGGATTGAAGTTCTATCAACTGTTTAACAGCACATGATGTCTCGTAAGAAAGCTCTCCTTAAATTTTTCCCCTTTTGCTCTCATTTTGGGATGCAGTGAATCTAAGAGCTGCTCCTTTCCATTGGTTGAGACTAGCTTTGCAATGATCCAACCGCAAAAAAATGTACTCGAGCAAATTGCAACGCTGCTGTGGAAAGATTCTATTTTTTATATTTTTATATTTTTTTTAATTTTTTTTTGTTTTAACCAACCATGATTTAGCTCAATTACTATAAAAATTTTCCTTCGGTTCTTAATCAACAGTTCTTTGATGTTCCTATATTGTGAGGCACCTGAAAACGGATCAACTGATGATCTAATGGTGTGCTCTTTTTCTGTTGAACTTCATTGTACATATATTTTGTGCACAGTAAAATAAACTTCTTTTGTGTTGCTCGATAACAGAAAATGAACAATTTATTATTATTATTATTATTATTATTATTATTATTATTATCATTATTATTATTATTATTATTATTATTATTATTATTATTATTATTATTATTATTATTATTATTATTATTATTATTATTATTATTATTATTATTATTATCCCATTGTTTGCCTCCTAAAATTAACTCCAGTTGCTCTAAGATAAAGACTTTGGTTCACAAAGTTCAGCCTAATGCTGACCGAATTTTTTTTCAATGAAGTCGCTGCCTAAAAAAATATATTTTTTTCTTGTTTATCGGTTTTTCATTTTGAGGTTTGAGGTTGTATTAATTTTAGCAAAAAAAATTCCCTCTAATTTGAAAGACGAAGTTCTTGTGTATTTTCTTTGTTCACCATTATCTAACACAAGTTATCAAGACTAGAAATTTTTTTGGTAGTCATTAGAGATCGCTAAATCGCCGATAACTCAGAGCCGACTTATTTGTTAGTCGCTGCTGAGAGGAATGCAGTTATAATTAAAATGGAGTAGAAAATTGGCCGGAAATGCTCCATTTTATTTAAGAATGGCCAGCACAGATAGGCACTACTAGCTGGCCTTTTCTAGACCTCGACCCATGAAAAGACCATGCTCGACCAAAAAAGGGTATGATTAGACCATGCTAGGACCAAAAGAGGTAAGAGAACAGTTTTTGATAGACTTTATTAATCACCTGGATTTTTGTCAACCCAAATTATGTAACATTGGACATATTCTCAACCCAAAAAAAGCTGGAGTTTTGCTCGAAGAGACTTGGGCTCTGCACGTTTGCTCAGCAGAAGTTTTTGAGGAGAAAATACGTCGAGCAAATTTCAAATAATATATCAAGAAAAATCTTTTCATGGGGCTTTTTTATCCAAGTCAAATTTCTTGTCAAACCCTGGTCGAGCCAAATTATTTTTGTTAGTCTCTACTGAATTTTTTATTATTTTCTATTTTTTATTACTCACTATATCTTTCAAGGTTGTAAAATAATTTCTCCTTGTTCTTTTGCGATTCTGAAGAACCATCAATTTGTCAAAAAGTGCATTATTTTTTGTAAAATCATAATATTGGATCAAAAATCAGGATGATATTTTTCATCATGCCGCATGGGAATAAGCTAAGAACCTTTACATCCATGTTCAATTGGCGATGTTTCCGAGATCGAAATATGTTTAGCTACATTTGTAAACAACAGCAAACAATCGAAGCGACATTTATTGTACTTTTATTGACTTTTGATTGGCCTCGAGCTTAGTATGAATATATAATTGCGAGTCTTTGTCTTTTTATGCAATTTTTTGCTGAACCTTTTTTTATTACGTCTGTGATTTTTACGGGGCCATTTACTTCTAAATGCCGAACAAGTGTGTGCTAAAAATTGTTTCTTTTCCATTTTAAATAATTAAAGTCAAGCTCAATTTAAACCTATTTATTGAACTAATTGCGCCCCTGCAACCCACGTCGCCCCACCTTCGATTAATGCAAGCCACAATAGACTAGACCCCCCTTCCCCTCAATCGCACAAGCGCAATTTGACCGACCAGATATTATTTGTTTATTTTATAAAAGACTCATTGGTCAATTAACACTTGAGGAACTAGGAAAAAATGTTTCCATTTTTGGTATAACAGCAATTTCCTCATTCAACTCAAAGTTTACCTTCGTTCTGTCTCTGGATTATCTCGAGACAATCCAGAGACAGAACGACGGTAAACTTTGAGTCGATCGACTCTTATTTTCGGGCAAGGTTCTCAGAACTTTCAGACCATATTAGGAAACACACAAACAAACGTGCAGTGTGGTTTCAGAAATTTATACATGAGCTGAAAAAAATCGTTCTCGCAGAAATGGTCCTGACGATGTGCGGATGCTCTGGCATTAGGCCAGTATCTGGGGAATGATCTGATGATAGCAAAAAATGGTTGGAGGGAATAGTTAAAATGCACGGTATGATGATAGGAGCAAAATGTCGGACTACGCCTTATAATAGGGCTTAATCAAGAGTATGGTCCGAATATCAGGCCAAAAACTGGACTTATAGCAACCGGGGTGAGTTGGTCGAAATGTGATTCCGCAATTATTGTCTGAGGGTGCACCCTCCCAGACCTTAAATGCATGGTCTGGACCATACATTTTGTCGGGCAATTTCTAATCATAAGCGCGCTATATCGAATCATGAGACAAAATAATTGAATCGTAGTCCAATACGTCTAAATAATTTGCGCAAATTTGAATCATGATCTCATTATTTCAAATCGTGAACCCATAATATTGAGGCATAAATGCAATAAAAAATTGACAAAGAACAGTTTTTATAGCCTCAAAGAACAGTTTTTACTCTTTTATTATTTGTCTGCGAGCTAACTGGGATAAATAGCTCACTTTCCACATGAGCTGCAACTTAAGGCAAGCACACAATAAAAAAAGTTCAGGTAAATTTACTTTAACGCAGTTAAGGTAAACCTTTGTTAAGGTAAAATTAAGGTAACAATTACCTTAACTTAACCTTAACTTGAGTTAAGGTAAAAAATTACGTGAACTGAGTTAAGGTAAAATTAACTTAACTTACCTTATCTTTTTTAAAACTTTCTGCAGTACATAATTGTGTATTTTTAGAAACAAATATCGAACGAAATGTTGAAGTTCATTACAGGGGCTTTACAATGATGTTTAGATGAAGCAATTTGAGCTAATATTTGTCAACCTACACTACATCAAACACCAAAAATACTTTCAGTGAGTGCTCAAAAAAATTCAAAAAGAAAGTAAGGCACCAATTTTGCAACAACTGTTTTTTTTTCACACGCCTTTGTTTATGTAAAAACTGCTCACAAACCGATTTCAAGTGATACCGGTGCATTGAAAGTGGTCCAAAACAGCTTTTTTAAGAAAACTTAAGTAATCGATTTTTCACTTTCCATTGATCCCAGAAGAGGTTCAACAAAACTGTTACATCGTTCTACCCTACAAAATAACCACCCATTACCCTCCACTGTTACAACGAATTACCCCAAATTACCCCAAAAACGATGTAAGAGTTGTGAGGGGAATTGGCTAAAAATTCCCCCAATTTAACTATTGCATGAATTCATAAGCATGATTTTTGAAGGCTTAAGAATTGTCAATTAAAACGATTTATCGATAGTTTTATCCACCATATCTTTTTTGCTCAATTCAATTTTTGAATCTACAGCTTTTTTAAGTCGAAAACTTTCAAGGTGACACAACGTCTGAGAAAAACTTTATCCTCAGGACAATTATGGCTGTTTATGAAATTTCCTGAATTGAAACTCGCCAGAGATAATTCGAATATCCAGATCTTTTCTCTGATTTGTTCTCCAGACGCAGTGTTAAAAGTGACTAGGTCAGATGATGGCCAGACGTTAAAAAACCAGAGTTGAAATATCATCATTCAGTACAGTGCAGTGCATTGCTCTGGTACTATACTCCTGGATATTAAATTAATTATAATCAAAATGGGCATTAAGCAAATAATTATTTGTTACTTTATGCAGCTAATTTCATTTGCCATATTTTAAAGAGTCTCATTACAATTAAAAGGAAAATACGTGAGAGCATAGTTGCATAATGAGTGGTAAATGACTTGAATTAGAACCTGTTCATTACAAAAATATTAAGGATGGAAGTTCTATCAACTGTTTAACAGCACATGATGTCTCGTAAGAAAGCTCTCCTTGAACTTTTTCCATTTTGCTCTCATTTTGGGATGCAGTGAATCTAAGAGCTGCTCCTTTCCATTGGTTGAGACTAGCTTTGCAATGATCCAACCGCAAAAAAATGTGCTCGAGCAAATTGCAACGCTGCTGTGGAAAGATTCCATTGTTTGTCTCCTAAAACTAACTCCAGTTGCTCTAAGATAAAGACTTTGGGTCACAAAGTTCAGCCTAATGCTGACCGAATTTTTTTTCAATGAAGTCGCTGCCTAAAAAAATATATTTTTTTCTTGTTTATCGGTTTTTCATTTTGAGGTTTGAGGTTGTATTAATTTTAGCAAAAAAATTTCCCTCTAATTTGAAAGGCGAAGTTCTTGTGTATTTTCTTTGTTCACCATTATGTACCACAAGTTATCAAGACTAGAAATTTTTTTGGTAGTCATTAGAGATCGCTAAATCGCCGATAACTCAGAGCCGACTTAATTGTTAGTCGCTGCTGAGAGGAATGCAATTATAATTAAACTGGAGTAGAAAATTGGCCGGAAATGCTCCATTTTATTTAAGAATGGCCAGCACAGATAGGCTCTGCTAGCCAGCCTTTTCTAGACTTCGACCCATGAAAAGACCATGCTCGACCAAAAAAGGGTATGATTAGACCATGCTAGGACCAAAAGAGGTAAGAGAACAGTTTTTGATAGACTTTATTAATCACCTGGATTTTTGACGACCCAAATTATGTAACATTGGACATTTTCTCAGCCCAAAAAATAAGCTGGAGTTTTGCTCGAAGAGACTTGGGCTCTGCACGTTTGCTCAGCAGAAAATTTTGAGGAGAAAATACGTCGAGCAAATTTCAAATAATATATAAAGAAAAATCTTTTCATGGGGCTTTTTTATCCAAGTCAAATTTCTTGTCAAACCCTGATCGAGCCAAATTATTTTTGTGAGTCTCTACTGAATTTTATATTATTTTCTATTTTTTATTACTCTCTATATCTTTCAAGGTTGTAAAGTAATTTCTCCTTGTTCTTTTGCACTTCTGAAAAACCATCAATTTGTCAATAAGTGCATTATTTTTTGTAAAATCATAATATTGGATCAAAAATCGGGATGATATTTT
Source organism: Convolutriloba macropyga (assembly GCF_964194025.1). NCBI lineage: Eukaryota > Metazoa > Xenacoelomorpha > Acoela > Convolutidae > Convolutriloba > Convolutriloba macropyga. The sequence continues at coordinate 74,523,781 of NC_134470.1, forward strand.
TCATCATGCCGCATCCCTAGTGATCGCCGAATTGAAAAACTTCCAAGCAACTTGGAAGCAATCTTGCAAGTGAATGCATACGGGTACCAAGTTGCTTGCAAGATTATTGCAAGTTTTTCGCTTCACTTGCAAGAATCTTGCAAGCTTATCGATTCACTTGCAAGATTCTTGCAAGCTTTTCGATTCATCTTGCAAGATTACTTGCAAGATGAATCGAAAAGCTTGCAAGATGAATCGAAAAGCTTGCAAGAATCTTGCAAGCTTTTCGATTCAAATGCTGGGAAAGGGGGCAAACACAGAAAGGGTGCAGATTTTTGCAGCAGTAAAATTGTCTTAGCTTTAGCGTGAGCCTTTTTAGCTCTTTTGAGGTCTAGAGCCGGTGCATTACTGTGCTCCATAAGGAGCGCACCTGGTCTCTAGCCATCAAAGAAAAAAAAGACCCGAAAGAGCTAAGACTAATGCGCGAAGGGGTCACAAACAAGGGCGGGGGGTTATCGCGCTGCGCGAAGGGGTCACAAACAAGGGCGGGGGGTTATCGCGCTGAAGAAAGAAACAGACAAACACATAAATGAACATCTAAATGAACAACAAAGGGGGCACAGAGAAGGCGGGGGGTTATTGAGTGCTGCGCGAAGGGGTCACAAACAAGGGCGGGGGGTTATCGCGCTGCGCGAAGGGGTCACAAACAAGGGCGGGGGGTTATCGCGCTGCGCGAAGGGGTCACAAACAAGGGCGGTGGGTTATCGCGCTGAATAAAGAAACAGATAAACATATAAATGAACATCTAAAGGCAAAAGAAAGGGGGCACAGGCAAGAGGTGGGGGTTCGCGCGAAATGCGAGAGAAACGACGAAAAACGAGCGATCACCCGAAAAGCGAGCGAGCGCAAAACGGGCGAGACAAAAACGAACGAGCGAAAAGCGAGCGAGCGCAAAACGAGCGAAACAAAAACGAACGAGCGAAAAGCGAGCGAGCGCAAAACGGGCGAGACAAAAATGAACGAGCGAAAAGCGAGCGAGCGCAAAACGAGCGAAACAAAAACGAACGAGCGAGCAAGCGAAAAGCGAGCGAGAGAAAAGCGAGCGAAACGAAAACGAACGAGCGTGAAAGCGAACGAACGAAAGCGAGCGAGCGGAAAACGAAAACGAGCGTGAAAGCGAACAAACGGAAAACGAGCGAGCGCAAAACGAGCAAAACAAAAGCGAACGAGCAAGAAAGCGAACAAACGGAAAACAAGCGAGAGCAAAACAAAAACGAACGACCGTGAAAGCGAGCGAACGACCGAATTTGCCCAGAAGGCAATCCTAAAAAGCACAAAAACACTTTGCCATAAGCAAAGAAAACTGGAGAGAGCGAGAAAAGCGAAGAAACAAATGCCCAAAAGGCAACAAGAAGAGAGAGAGCGAGAGCAAAATTTTTGAAAAAAATCAGCTAAAGAACAAGAGAAGCGCTCATTTTTAATCAAAAATTTTAATCACAGCGCTTCTTACAAAAACAAAAAACCAAAAAGAAGACAAGAAAACACCCATTGATACAATTACTACTTGGTTATTCTAATCAAACCGCTTCAAATCAACAAATCTAAGGACCAAAACCAAAAAAAAAGTAAAAACGAGTAGATAACGTCATCAACAAGAGCAACAGCAGAACAAAACAAGAGGCCAAAACTTGAAAATGTTGCAAATCAGTGTTCAATCATTCTTTTTTTGAAAAAGACTGAGAAAACTATAACTGTCAGCGCTAAGGAAATTGAAGCTTTATCACATAACATCAATGCATCATTCCAAAAAATATCAGGAGGAAAAAATAGAGATAACAGAAAGTGCAATACAGAAAAACCAGAGCGACAGAACAAGAGAAGAGCTCATTTGTATTTAGAAATTTCAATCATAGCGCTTCTTACAAGAAAACTTAAAAAAACAGAAGGCAAGGAGGCGTTCATTGATACCTATTACTATTTGGTTACTCTAATCAAAACACTTAAAATCAACAAATCTAAAGACCAAAACCAAGAAAAAGTAAAAACGAGAAGATAAAGTCATCAACACGAGCGACAGCAAAACAAAACACGAGGCCAAAACTTGAAAATGTCGCAAATTAGTGTTCAATCACTCTTTTTTGGAAAGGATTAAGAAAACTATAACTGTCAGCGCTCAGGAAATTAAATGTTTATCACATAACATCAATGTATCATCCCAAAAAATATCGAGAGGAAAAATTTAAAGAGAGAACAGAAGTTACAATAAAGAAAAACCAGAGCAACAGAACAAGAGAAGTGCTCATTTGTATTCAGAAATTTCAATCACAGCGCTTCTTACAAAAAAACAAAAGACAAGGAAGCGCTCATTGATACCAATTACCATATGGTTATTCTAATCAAACCGCTTCACATCAACAAATCTAAAGACCAAAACTAAGAAAAAAGACCAGCACCTACCAAAATGCGCAATCAAAGCGCTCCCAGACAAACAAAAACAGCAATAAAAGGAAAAAACGAGTGGAGAAAATCATCAACAAGAGCAACAGAAAAACAAAACAAGACGTCAAAACTTGAAATGTTGCAACTCGTGTTTCATCACTTGCTTTTGAAAAAAATTAGGAAAACTATAATTGTCAGCGCTCAGGAAATTGAATGTTTATCACATAATATTAATGTATCATCTTAAAAAACATCAAGAGGAAAAACTTAGAGAGACCAGAAGGTGAAAAGAAAAAAAACCAGAGCGAAAGAACAAGAGAAGCGCTCATTTGTATTCAGAAATTTCAATCACAGCGCTTCTTACAAAATAAAAAAAACAAAAGGAAAACAAGAAAGCGCACATTGATACAATTACTACTTGGTTATTCTTATCAAACCGCTTCAAATCAATAAATCTAAGGACCAAAACCAAACAAAAGTAAAAACGAGTATATAAAGTCATCAAAAAGAGCACCAGCAAAACGAAACAAGAAGCCAAAACTTGAAATTGTTGCAAATCAGTGTTCCATAACTCTTTTTTGAAAAAGATTAAGAAAACTATAACTGTCAGCGCTCAGGAAAATGAATGTTTATTACAAAACATCAATGTATCATCCCAAAAAATATCAAGACGAAAAAATTTAGAGAGACCAGAAGGTGCTATAAAGAAAAACCAGAGCAACAGAACAAGAGAAGCGCTCATTTGTATTCAGAAATTTCAATCACAGCGCTTCTTACAAAATGAAAGAAACAAAAGGAAGACAAGCAATTGCACATTGATACAATTACTTCCTGGTTATTCTAATCAAACCGCTTCAAATCAACAAATCTAACAACCAAAACTAAGAAAAAAGACAAGCACCTAGCAAAATAGAAATTGCGCAATCCCAGACAAACAAATACAGCAATAAAAGGAAAAAACGAGTAGAGAAAATCATCAAGAAGGGCAACAGAAAAATAAAACAAGAGGCCAAAACTTGAAATCTTGCAACTCAGTGTTTCATCACTCGCTTTTGAAAAAGATTGAGGAAACCATGGCTGTCAGCGCTCAGGAAATTGAATGTTTATCACATAACATCATTGTATTTTATCTTAAAAAATATCAAGAGGAAAAAGTTTAGAGAGACCAGAAGTTGCAAAAAAGAAAAACCAGGGCGAAAGAACAAGAGAAGCATTCTTTTTTAATCAGAAATTTTAATCACAGCGCTTCTTACAAAATAAAAAACCAAAAAGAAGACAAGAAAACGCTCATTGATACAATTACTACTTGGTTATTCTAATCATACCGCTTCAAATCAACAAATCTAAGGACCAAAACCAAAAAAAAGAGTAAAAACGAGCAGATAAAGTCATCAACAAGAGCAGCAGCAAAAGAAAACAAGAGGCCAAAACTTGAAAATGTTGCAAATCAGTGTTCCATCACTCTTTTTTGAAAAAGATTAAGAAACTATAACTGTATGCGCTCAGGAAATTGAATGTTTATCACATAACATCAATGTATCATCCAAAAAAATATCGCCAGGAAAAAATTTAGAGAGACAAGAAGGTGCAATAAAGAAAAACCAAAGCAGCAGAACAAGAGAAGCGCTCATTTGTATTCAGAAATTTCAATCACAGCGCTTCTTACAAAATGAAAAGAAACAGAAGGAAGACAAGAAAGCGCCCATTGATACAATTACTACTTGGTTATTCTAATCAAACCGCTTCAAATCAACAAATCTAAAGACCAAAACCAATAAAAGAGACAAGCACCTAGCAAAATAGAAATTGCGCAATCTCAGACAAACAAATACAGCAATAAAAGGAAAAAACGAGTAGAGAAAATCATCAAGAAGGGCAACAGAAAAATAAAACAAGAGGCCAAAACTTGAAATCTTGCAACTCAGTGTTTCATCACTCGCTTTTGAAAAAGATTGAGGAAACCATGGCTGTCAGCGCTCAGGAAATTGAATGTTTATCACATAACATCATTGTATTTTATCTTAAAAAATATCAAGAGGAAAAAGTTTAGAGAGACCAGAAGTTGCAAAAAAGAAAAACCAGGGCGAAAGAACAAGAGAAGCATTCTTTTTTAATCAGAAATTTTAATCACAGCGCTTCTTACAAAATAAAAAACCAAAAAGAAGACAAGAAAACGCTCATTGATACAATTACTACTTGGTTATTCTAATCATACCGCTTCAAATCAACAAATCTAAGGACCAAAACCAAAAAAAAGAGTAAAAACGAGCAGATAAAGTCATCAACAAGAGCAGCAGCAAAAGAAAACAAGAGGCCAAAACTTGAAAATGTTGCAAATCAGTGTTCCATCACTCTTTTTTGAAAAAGATTAAGAAACTATAACTGTCTGCGCTCAGGAAATTGAATGTTTATCAAATAACATCAATGTATCATCCAAAAAAATATCGCCAGGAAAAAATTTAGAGAGACAAGAAGGTGCAATAAAGAAAAACCAAAGCAGCAGAACAAGAGAAGCGCTCATTTGTATTCAGAAATTTCAATCACAGCGCTTCTTACAAAATGAAAAAAAAACAGAAGGAAGACAAGAAAGCGCCCATTGATACAATTACTACTTGGTTATTCTAATCAAACCGCTTCAAATCAACAAATCTAAAGACCAAAACCAATAAAAGAGACAAGCCAGAATCAATAACCAAATTTTTCAATCACAGCAATTCCAAGTAAACAAGAAAAACAACAGAAAAAAAAACGAGCAGAGAAAATCAACAAGAGCAACGGAAAAGAAACCAAGAAGCAATAGCAACAAAATGCAATTCAGCGTTTTATTACTAGTTTTTTAAAACTAATGAAAACTTCATAACTGTCACCAGATAGGAAATTGATTGTTACCATCACAGCGCATCCATGTAACATCGCAAAATATAACAAGAGCAAAAAATTTGAAAACAGCACTTCCAGTTAAACACGTGTAGCACGAAAAGGAAAAAACGAGTAGAGAAAATCAAGAGCAGCAAACGAAAATAAGAAGCAAAGACAAGAAAAAATCTAACAATTCAGTGCTAAGTCATTCGCGTTCAATAAGATCAACAATTATAAAATTCAGCAATCAAGAAATTGATTTTTTCATCACAGCGCATCCATGGATCATTTTAAAATATATCAAGAGCAGAAAATTAAGAGAGGCCAAAAGGTACAATACAGAAACATCAGAGTGAAAAAACAAAAGAAGAGCCTATTTGTAGTCAGTGGATTTTATCACAGCGCTCCATGAAAGAAAGTTTAAAAAGCGTAAAAAGGGCAAAGAAGCGCTCATTGATGCCAATTATAAATTGTTTACTCTAGTTGAATCAACTCAAATCAACAAATCCAAAAACTAAAACCAAATAAGTCCCTTTCAATAATCGAATTGTGCTATCACAGCACTTCCGGGAAAACAAGAACAGCGACAAAAACAGAAAAAACGAGGATGAACAATCATCACTTATAACAGAAAACGAAAAAGCAATAATAATCAACAAACAAAAACAAGAAGCTAGCAAAGACACCTAATACTCAAATCAAATCAACTCATATTATGAAGTGACTATGGTACACTACAACTCATAATTTCTCATGATCACATTCACAGCGATTATCTTTGAAGAAAACGAGGAAAGATGAGAACTCAATTATATTCATTTTTCTCTAATCACAGAGCTTCCCCGCATAACGCAAACATTAGAAACAACATTTTAAAAACTAGAGCAACAAAGATGTACTCAATCACAAATTTCAAAGAAGGAATCATTAACATAAAACATTCAAATCATAGCGGATCACTGTTCAAAGCAGATATCGGACACAAAAAAAGGAAGAGGCACGCATGTTTCAAGCTGTTCCAAACACAGCTCTTACAAACAACTGGTAGCAAAATTCAAAAATTGAGCAAAATTGAATTAGCAAGCATCAAACTCAACAAGAATTTAGTCATTCAATGTATTATCAATCATTATCAATCTATGATCCTAATTAAATATTACAATCAGCGTTGAGAAAGCTAAATTTATCCATCACGGCGCAATATGAAAACAAAAAGTCACGTCCAAAGCAAGGGACCAGAGTGGGTGGAATACGCAAGCAACTTAGAGGACAGAAATAAACAGTCGCTCATATGCATTCACTAACTTTAGACAGCGTTTAGCAACAAAAGAAAAACAAGACAAAAATATGATGTCACAAAAGAAGCCGAGAGTTTTCGTATTTTTTTTAAAAAAAAAAGTTAATAATCACTGTCAGAGCACAGACAACTAACTGCTTTAACACAGCGACTCCAAAAATAATCGGAAAAAAACGAATAGCTAATACCTATTAGCTCAACCACTGTAAAGAGCTGTTCTAAAGAAAAGAAAGCCTATATCGCCCTACCGCTGTAAGGGCTACTCAACTACATTGTTACATAAGGGACATTTGACATTTTATAACTTAGAAGACTTTGACCTAGGATAGAGCAGAAAACTGAATTCATCAACAAAAGAGTTTTGACAATTAAAAATTATTCAGAATTATTAAAAATCAATCAATAAAGCATCAAAGAAACAGTATATACAACAGATAGAGAAATATCCATCAATCAAATGACTGAAGACAGGCGATCAAAACATAACAGAACGCAAATTATTAAGAAAACGAAAAACACGAACAATAGCTTAGGTTCACATTTAGCAAATTTCAATGTCTTAAGTTTTCAGAGTCTTAAAATTTTCTCACTCGAAAGCCGAAAGTTTCACACGCTTTCACTAGGAAACGTAAAATGTCAAGTTTTCCGCCGTATACAGGGTGAAATCCTCCTCTGTTATCAAATTGCTTCATTTACATTTGGGTAGCTTTGAATAGATTTCTACCTAAATGCCGTTGCAGTACTTGATTTGCCGCTACTATCAAATGCGGCTCAACGTCTTTTCTTGGCAGCAGTTTAATAACGCGAACTCTTGTACCTCTTTCACTCAACACTTCTTGAAACGCAATTATTTTGCAGGCAACTAAGGTTGGATCTTCGGCCTCTCTGTGCTTGAATTTTCCTAGGTCATTATTTCCCACCATAATTATTACGTATCTATACTGACATGCAAGCTCCACGTCATTAACATTTAGGTCCATTGCCCTTCGTCCGCTTACACCATCGACAACTACTGGCAACTGTTTAAGGAAACGATCACAAAATATTTCATTTCTGAGATGGTTTATGTTGGAGTCACCCATGATCAGGATTGCATCCTTCTTCGGAGTCATTCTCTAAACAACAGATCAACTGAGAACATGTCACTTTGCCAGACCTAGCGCCCTAGATTCCCAGATCCAGACTTGACTCAACCAATCCAGACTCGACCAATCCAGACTCGACCAAAACCACACAAAAATCGACCAGTATTGAAAGACTACGCCGAAAACTAGACTCAAAACACTTATTCTTGGCTTAAAATCAAACTGAACCACTGTAAGCAGTTTTTCTCATCCTATATTGAAAGTTTCATTCATTTTAGAATTATATTAAAACAGTGAAAAGTTGGTCAGGACACATAATTAGTTATGCTCAAAGCCTTCTCTCATCACGCTCGCGATAAAAGTACCCTCACTTAGTTCATACAGAACACACTTCCAAGGTAATTCCTCAGCCCTAATCATTTCTAACTCTCCCGGTTTTCCAATTTTGTATAGAAACAATACTGATTCAGTCTCATGTTTACTATTTACAAGTTTTTTGCTTTTCAGGCATCTGACAACTGCATATTCCAGTTCCCAATTCCTCAATTTGGCAAAAAATTCTAATTTAACAAACTTATTACCAGTAGCTAGGGCAACACTGTTCGAAGTATTTTTTTTAGTGTAAGTAAAAGAGCTTGATGTGTAAACTAATCCACCACAAGTCAAACGACTTTTTATTTGAACTAAATTATTTTCCAAAGCGTATTCTTGATTTTCTACAGAAAGCCGCACATACAAACTCCAGTTGATCTCTTTCGCTTCCTGAGAATCATCTTGCCTGTGTAAAAATTTTTCAACAATTTTGTTAGGATTTTTGACAGAACCCTTGACTGTCCTTATGAGTAGGTGGTTTGCGGACTCAAATGAGAAGGCAGAAACAAGCCATAGCGGTCCAATTTGTCTGCATTGGTGAGCTAAATGTCGCAAGGTGTGCATATTGAAAGACTGTGAGTCTACTCCAAAAGCTTTTAAGAAATTGTCAAAAAAAATTTTAGATGATTTTCAGCATCCGTTAAAATAGCTTCACTCAATTTTTGTTCAATTAGAAGGCGAATTGCTTTTGAAAGTCTCAAGAATAACTCAACCAAAAATTGATCAACTGAAAAGCTTTTAAACATAATCAAAGGACCTAAATGAAAAAAGAAAAGCCGGAAATCATTAGCTTTCCAGATTAAGCTCCGAAACTTTTTTTGGTTTGTGTAAACTTTCATAGGGTACCATGCAATCAATCAGAAATTTATTGAACTCTTCCTTGGAATTTTTTGGAACCTTGGAAATCAGAGCCTGAGTCAAAATTTTGGCAGAACCTAAAAAAATTTGATGCGTGGGGTCAATAGGGACATTCCATGGAATGCCAAAAAATTTGCTGAGCGGTGATATTCCCTTTACCCCGAATTTTCCTGACATTGCGTTTTTTAGATACTCTTGATTTTGCCTAAGAATAAGTTTTTCTTGAACCGGATAGAGCATTCGCCTGTTCTGATAAACACCACCACTGTAGCAATAAGGACATCCGTAGTACCCGTTAAATTGTTGCACCATACATACAGAAGCCATAGCTGGCATATCACAAATAAGATATAGAAAATTTGCGGAACATTCACCCAGTCCTTCTATTACTAATTTTACGCTCAAAAACAAATCAATTTCAAAGCCAATTTTTCTTAAAAGGAAACCCCAATTTGGCTTTCCTTTTCCTTGCCAGAGGCCTAGCAGGAGGTGGTTTGAAAACTCTGACCGCAATTTTGGAGGCAAATTAAAAATTTGGACCCAAACAGGCCAAACCGAAATAAAACGGGATGTAAATAAAGCCACACCGTCAATATTGATGTTTAGTAAAACTTCTTTTTTCTTGATCTTAATTGTTCCAGCTGTCCAGCTACAAGACTCAGACCACGATTGTTTTATATAACTAATATTTTTACCCAAGATTGTTTTTAGCTGTTGGCGAAGATTGACTGCTACAAATTGTGATGCATTGTGTTCAAAAACAGTGCAAGAAGGCAAGCTTAGCAACGTTGATGGGGCCGAAATAATATCAGAAGGCGGTAAAACTTTCCCGAAAAGTCTCAAAATATCACGTCTGCACGCAGCGGAAAGAGTGTGTCGGTTTGCAATTGAGTCAAAAGCATTATTAAAATCTGTTGTAGAGAACTCTGAGCCATCATAGAGTTCTAATTCGGGATGCCATTTCTCACAATCTAAAAAAGTCTCCGACTCCAAATTCTCTTTTCTTTCCTCATCATCAAATAAATAAAGGTTCAAGGGTTCTGAACGTAGTGGAGTCGAACAGACGGGACCAACTGGCTGAAACTTATTGAGGAAAGGTGAAGGCAACATGACGGAGCTAACTTCATCATCTAGCTGCGGAACTGTTGTGTTAAGGCTAGAATGCCTGGACGTTTCTAAAGAACCATAAATTTCACTATATGACAAAACAGAAAAACTTTCTTCTTCAGCAAGCAATTCAGCAGCACTATTATCTGCTGTCATTGCTAAAATTACTTTTTTCGAGTATCTGTACATTAGATCAACCGCTTCACCTTTTCTATTCAAAATATGCGTTTTGGTTGACAGGACTTTTTTCAACTTATTACTATGATTCTCTTCATCACCACTAAATAATTTCCTTTTACGTGACGGCAAACGATCTTCTAAAGGGTCTCCGTGCTCGGATGTAAACTTACACAAACAAAACTTATTGAAATCTCCGAAGAAGTTAACGTCATACTTTACCGTACTTTCATCACCATTATTAATATCTTTAATTGCTACACAGCGAACTAAATTCCCATGTATTTCGTATCTCGAATTAGGTTTACAACACGAATTTACAAAGGATACCGGTTCTAACATTAGAAAAGTTTGCGCTATTTTTCTCGTTGTTGTAATGAGTGAAAAGTCATTTACATCGATTACATGATCTTCATCTGGTAACTCACTAAGGAAACCTGCTAAGCCAGAAATGCAACTTTTTTTAATCAATTTTAGTTTTTGCAAACACTCCTACTTGGGAAAAAATTGTCGATGGAATATAACTAACAGCTTGGAACGATACAACCTTTAGGACTTCGACGTACTGGTTCTCCAGAAACATTCTGACGGTCTCGGCGTCATCTTCCAACTCCAGGTTTTCAGGTTGAAAAATTTTGTGTGCCCTTACGTCTCCACTGTCAATATATTTGCTTGTTAGAGCGGAATCAATTGCAGCCAGTGACTGCCAACGGATATTAACATTTTTGAGAGTTTTTTCATCCATCACTGAAACTAAATTGAAGCGTTACTTTTTTCTGTATTGACGGAGATTATGCTTTCTGATATCGAAAGAGTAGCTCTATATTTCCTTACAAAGGAACTTGTCTCCAAACTTAAAGGTTCAAATGCAGCTATTTTAAAGAGATCCTGGGGTTCTTAATTACATTCCCAACCACTGTAAAGGGAACACTCACATGGTATATGACTAACGTTATTTCAATTCTAGCAAAAGTAAGAAACATCGCTTCTATTATTATATCATCTGTTTGGTATCAGAACAACTAATAACAGGAAAGCAGTTCGAAACAACTGCGACCAGAACTAAACAAAAGAAATCAATCTTAGGATTAGTTTGTTGTCCCTCATTGACCAGCAGAAGCGCCCGATTTGATGATCTCGAGCCTTTTCTCAAATTGCTCCTTAACACCAACTTGATTGGCTCCTAATTTCGCCCGATGATAAGCATAGACAGAAGTTCCACAGAACAGCTTTACCGCACCTGCGATAAAAAAAAGCTCTTACATTTTTTTTAGATTCACTGAGTTCACGGTTAAAATATTAATCACCTTTAAAAGATTTTTCAGCATTCCTTGGTGCGCGCAATCGAGTCGTCTTAAACTTTCGGCGGGGTGAGAAGCAGTACAAAGCCCTTTCATCGTCGTTGAAGATTTTTCTTACAACACTGCTACCAAATCCGCGGTAGTCATCCTCTTTTCCGTCAAAGTCCAACAGGTTTTGTCCATTATATAACAAGACCCCTTTTTTCTGGAGTTTAAAGACTCGGCATTTTTTGTTGTTCTGAACAACTCAGAAGCGTTAAAAACATTCAGGGTCATCATCATCAATTGTTGCCGAAAAGTTAAAAGAAACCCCAAAAACGATAATGAAAAAGATAACCTGAGATTTTAATTCAGCTGAGGACACTACAAGCAGATTATAAAGATCAAGCTCTAAAGCGCAAGATTCTTCTAGTCGCCTTTCAATCTCCAAAAACTTTTCTGTCAAGACTTCCAGACTTTGGCTGGAGATCAGAAGTCCGCCATTTATCTCTTTGATTTCATCGAGGCTAACAGCTTGATCCATTTTGACCTGAAGTGATACTTAACAAATTCAGGATCACCCACAGACTTAGAAAAAACAACTCATTGTAAATGTTCGCCCGCTAGCCAAGGGTAAAAAATGTTTTGAAATCACAACTTACTTTTAACTTAAGTTAAATTAAAATGATAAGCAACATGGAAGCAACAAAACAGAAAACAATCACTCTAGAATCCTCAGCTTCAACACCATTATTAAAAGAAGCAACGATAGAAAGATAATCAGCAAAAGGATTAAAAGCATCAAAACAAATTTAACGGAACAACAAATGAGATATTATCTGATTATTATTGGAAGTCATATTTTTGCTAATATCAATCCCAACCACTGTAATGCGATATCTCAATAATCCGATTAATTTTCCTTATATCCTTTGTTCTTATAAGCATTGCCCATAACATTTACCAATCTAACAACACGCTTGTACACTTTCTTCGAAAACTGTTCTCCTAACACAGCTTTGAGAGCCTTTCTGAAAACAGCTTCACGCTCAAGGTCAATTCGGGTTCTACCCGAGTTTTCTGGCCGCAACTTTTTCTGGGGATCAACGATGTGGTTTGCTAATTCCTCCTTCGACCACAACTTGCGCGCAATTCTTTTTCCCTTCTCTTCTGGCTTATCTCCACCCAAGTTTGTCAAGCCAAGCCCTTGATAATAAACATGCTCGCCTTCTTCATTTGTACCGTCTTCTCGTTCCATAACGGCTTCCTTAGCATCAGTAACCTCTTTCATTACCTTACGAGCCAACAACAAATTATCCTTCTGAATTTGATTGGATTTATCGAGCCGTTGCTCTAACCTCGAAGCTATATGAAGGAGCTTTTCATACGCCAGTTGTTTAGGTGCGCTCTTCTCACCAGAAACTTGTCCACAGGCGGCACACTTGGAGCCTTTTTCAACTGGAACCTCTCTACTTTTCTCAATTTATCTACGCTTACAAAGAGCTGGTTGGCTATGAATTCGAGCTTGTTCTTCGTCCTCCGAAAACAAATCAGAATCATCAGAATCACTCTGAGATTCACGTTCATTGCTCGTCTTACTTACTGCACCCAACACTTCTTTGATAACAGCTGAAACGTCTAAACGTGCAACATCGCAAGTCGTGTCACCCAAATTACTGCTCATGTACTCGCCTACGTGAACCATCAGGTCTAGAGGGCCGTAAGTCATAAATAGACCTTTTCCAATTTTAGGAAAGATTACATGGTCCAATTTTTTGAGACTGATTTTCTCCGCGTTGAGAAAATGGACGGGCCAATTTTCATCGTTCGCAGGGAAAAGCATATAAGTATTATCGACTGGGAAGTAGAAAATAAATGTTTGGCTCGAATCAAGTTCAATATCGTTCTTGAGTCTTGCCTTCTCGATTGCGCGAGTCGATGTTCCGGCTGGGTTCGCCATCATTCTCCTTCAATAAAGGGTTAAATATGACTAAGTCAATGACTATGTTAAAAAACAATTTAATTGACACACTATTAAAGAGCTAAATTAATATTAAAATTGTCATTTCATTTGAAACACTATAGCGAGTTTTTGAGCGCAAAATTTGACAACGTATAGAGTACTTTCTTCCTATAGCACTTTTTTTCCCATAGTCAAAAATTCTTTCCCCTCAGACTGTACCCGGACAGTTACACTCCTCCTTAGACCCTCAATTCATTTGAATAAGTCCTTGACTAGGGTAAAAACCAATTTATGTTGAAACACTATATAGCGTGTTTTTGAGCGCAAAATTTGACCACGTATAGAGTACTTTTTTCGTATAGCACCTAAGTCAAAAATTCCTTCATCCTCAGACTGTACTTGGACAGTGAATCTTCTCCTTAGACCCTCAATTCATTTGAATAAGTCCTTGACTAGGTTGAAAACCAATATATGTTGAAACACTATATAGCGAGTTTTTGAGCGCGAAATTTGACAACATATAGAGTACTTTTTTCGTATAGCACCTAGGTCAAAAATTCGTTCCCCCTTAGACTGTACCCGGACAGTGACACTCCTCCTTAGACCCTCAATTCATTTGAATAAGTCCTTGACTAGGCTGAAAACCAATTTATGTTGAAACACTATGTAGCGAGTTTTTGAGCGCGAAATTTGACAACTTATAGAGTACTTTTTTCGTATAGCACCTAGGTCAAAAATTCTTTCCCCCTCAGATTGTACTCGGGTGATGACACTCCTCCCTAGACCCTCAATTCATTTGAATAAGTCCTTCACTAGGTTGAAAACCGATTTATGTTGAAACACTATATAGCGAGTTTTTGAGCGCGAAATTTGACAACGTATAGAGTACTTTTTTCGTATAGCACCTAGGTCAAAAATTCTTTCCTCCTCAGGCTGTACTCTGACAGTGACACTCCTCCTTAGACCCTCAATTCATTTGAATAAGTCCTTGACTAGGTTGAAAAGCAATTTATGTTGAAACACTATATAGCGAGTTTTTGAGCGCGAAATTTGACAACGTATAGAGTACTTTTTTCGTATAGCACCTAGGTCAAAATTCTTTCTCCTCAGAATGTACTCGGACAGTGACACTCCTCCTTAGACCCTCAATTCATTTGAATAAGTCCTTGACTAGGTTGAAAAGCAATTTATGTTGAAACACTATATAGCGAGTTCTTGAGCGCGAAATTTGACAACGTATAGAGTACTTTTTTCGTATAGCACCTAGGTCAAAAATTCTTTCCTCCTCAGACTGTACTCTGACAGTGACACTCCTCCTTAGACCCTCAGTTCATTTGAATAAGTCCTTGACCAGGTTGAAAAGCAATTTATGTTGAAACACTATTTAGCGAGTTTTTGAGCGCGAAATTTGACAACGCATAGAGTACTTTTTTCGTATAGCACCTAGGTCAAAATTCTTTCTCCTCAGAATGTACTCAGACAGTGACACTCCTCCTTAGACCCTCAATTCATTTGAATAAGTCCTTGACTAGGTTGAAAAGCAATTTATGTTGAAACACTATATAGCGAGTTTTTGAGCGCGAAATTTGACAACGTATAGAGTACTTTTTTCGTATAGCACCTAGGTCAAAAATTCTTTCCCCCTTAGACTGTACCCGGACAGTGAAACTCCTCCTTAGACCTTCAATTCACTTGAATAAGTCCTTGACTAGCTTGAAAAGCAATTTATGTTGAAACACTATATAGCGAGTTTTTGAGCGCGAAATTTGACAACGTATAGAGTACTTTTTTCGTATAGCACCTAGGTCAAAAATTGTTTCCCCCTTAGACTGTACCCGGACAGTGAAACTCCTCCTTAGACCCTCAATTCATTTGAATAAGTCCTTGATTAGGTTGAAAAGCAATTTATGTTGAAACACTATATAGCGAGTTTTTGAGCGCGAAATTTGACAACGTATAGAGTACTTTTTTCGTATAGCACCTAGGTCAAAAAATCTTTCCCCCTCAGACTGTACTCGGACAGTGACAGTCCTCCTTAGACCCTCAATCCATTTGAATAAGTCCTTGACTAGGTTGAAAGCCACTTTATGTTGGAAAACTATATAGCGAGTTTTTGAGCGCGAAATTTGACAACGTATAGAGTACTTTTTTCGTATAGCACCTAGGTCAAAAATTCTTTCCCCCTTAGACTGTACCCGGACAGTGAAACTCCTCCTTAGACCTTCAATTCACTTGAATAAGTCCTTGACTAGCTTGAAAAGCAATTTATGTTGAAACACTATATAGCGAGTTTTTGAGCGCGAAATTTGACAACGTATAGAGTACTTTTTTCGTATAGCACCTAGGTCAAAATTCTTTCTCCTCAGAATGTACTCGGACAGTGACACTCCTCCTTAGACCCTCAATTCATTTGAATAAGTCCTTGACTAGGTTGAAAAGCAATTTATGTTGAAACACAATATAGCGAGTTTTTGAGCGCGAAATTTGACAACGTATAGAGTACTTTTTTCGTATAGCACATAGGTCAAAAATTCTTTCCCCCTTAGACTGTACCCGGACAGTGAAACTCCTCCTTAGACCCTCAATTCATTTGAATAAGTCCTTGACTAGGTTGAAAAGCAATTTATATTGAAACACTATATAGCGAGTTTTTGAGCGCGAAATTTGACAACGTATAGAGTACTTTTTTCGTATAGCACCTCGGACAATGACACTCCTCCTTAGACCCTCAATTCATTTGAATAAGTCCTTGACTAGGCTGAAAACCAATTTATGTTGAAACACTATGTAGCGAGTTTTTGAGCGCGAAATTTGACAACATATAGAGTACTTTTTTCGTATAGCACCTAGGTCAAAAATTCTTTCCCCCTCAGACTGTACTTGGGTAGTGACACTCCTCCCTAGACCCTCAATTCATTTGAATAAGTCTTTCACTAGGTTGAAAACCGATTTATGTTGAAACATTATATAGCGAGTTTTTGAGCGCGAAATTTGACAACGTATAGAGTACTTTTTTCGTATAGCTCCTAGGTCAAAAATTATTTCCCCCTCAGACTGTACTCGGACAGTGACACTCCTCCTTAGACCCTTAGTTCATTTGAATAAGTCCTTGACTAGGTTGAAAAGCAATTTATGTTGAAACACTATATAGCGAGTTTTTGAGCGCGAAATTTGACAACGTATAGAGTACTTTTTTCGTATAGCACCTAGGTCAAAAATTCTTTCCCCCTCAGACTGTACTCGGACAGTGACACTCCTCCTTAGACCCTCAATTCATTTGAATAAGTCCTTGACTAGGTTGAAAAGCAATTTATGTTGAAACACAATATAGCGAGTTTTTGAGCGCGAAATTTGACAACGTATAGAGTACTTTTTTCGTATAGCACATAGGTCAAAAATTCTTTCCCCCTTAGACTGTACCCGGACAGTGAAACTCCTCCTTAGACCCTCAATTCATTTGAATAAGTCCTTGACTAGGTTGAAAAGCAATTTATGTTGAAACACTATATAGCGAGTTTTTGAGCGCGAAATTTGACAACGTATAGAGTACTTTTTTCGTATAGCACCTAGGTCAAAATTCTTTCTCCTCAGAATGTACTCGGACAATGACACTCCTCCTTAGACCCTCAATTCATTTGAATAAGTCCTTGACTAGGCTGAAAACCAATTTATGTTGAAACACTATGTAGCGAGTTTTTGAGCGCGAAATTTGACAACATATAGAGTACTTTTTTCGTATAGCACCTAGGTCAAAAATTCTTTCCCCCTCAGACTGTACTTGGGTAGTGACACTCCTCCCTAGACCCTCAATTCATTTGAATAAGTCTTTCACTAGGTTGAAAACCGATTTATGTTGAAACACTATATAGCGAGTTTTTGAGCGCGAAATTTGACAACGTATAGAGTACTTTTTTCGTATAGCACCTAGGTCAAAAATTATTTCCCCCTCAGACTGTACTCGGACAGTGACACTCCTCCTTAGACCCTTAGTTCATTTGAATAAGTCCTTGACTAGGTTGAAAAGCAATTTATGTTGAAACACTATATAGCGAGTTTTTGAGCGCGAAATTTGACAACGTATAGAGTACTTTTTTCGTATAGCACCTAGGTCAAAAATTCTTTCCCCCTCAGACTGTACTCGGACAGTGACACTCCTCCTTAGACCCTCATTTCATTTGAATAAGTCCTTGACTAGGTTGAAAAGCAATTTATGTTGAAACACTATCTAGCGAGTTTTTGAGCGCGAAATTTGACAACGTATAGAGTACTTTTTTCGTATAGCACCTAGGTCAAAAATTCTTTCCTCCTCAGACTGTAATCGGACAGTGACATTCCTCCTTAGACCCTCAAGTCATTTGAATTAGTCCTTGACTAGGTTGAAAGCCACTTTATGTTGAAAAACTATATAGCGAGTTTTTGAGCGCCAAATTTGACAATGTATAGAGTACTTTTTTCGTATTGCACCTAGATCAAAAATTCTTTCCCCCTCAGACTGTACCTGGACAGTGACACTCCTCCTTAGACCCTCAATTCATTTGAATAAGTCCTTGATTAGGCTGAAAACCAATTTATGTTGAAACACTATGTAGCGAGTTTTTGAGCGCGAAATTTGACAACGTATAGAGTACTTTTTTCGTATAGCACCTAGGTCAAAAATTCTTTCCCCCTCAGACTGTACTCGGACAGTGACACTCCTCCTTAGACCCTCAATTCATTTGAATAAGTCCTTGACTAGGTTGAAAAGCAATTTATGTTGAAACACTATATAGCGAGTTTTTGAGCGCGAAATTTGACAACGTATAGAGTACTTTTTTCGTATAGCACCTAGGTCAAAAATTTTTCCCCCTCAGAGTGTACTCGGACAGTGACACTCCTCCTTAAACCCTCATTTCATTTTAATAAGTCCTTGACTAGGTTGAAAACCAATTTATGTTGAAACACTATAAAGCGAGTTTTTGAGCGCGAAATTTGACAACGTATAGAGTAATTTTTTCGTATAGCACCTAGGTCAAAAATTCTTTCCCCCTCAGACTGTACTTGGGTAGTGACACTCCTCCCTAGACCCTCAATTCATTTGAATAAGTCTTTCACTAGGTTGAAAACCGATTTATGTTGAAACACTATATAGCGAGTTTTTGAGCGCGAAATTTGACAACGTATAGAGTACTTTTTTCGTATAGCACCTAGGTCAAAAATTATTTCCCCCTCAGACTGTACTCGGACAGTGACACTCCTCCTTAGACCCTTAGTTCATTTGAATAAGTCCTTGACTAGGTTGAAAAGCAATTTATGTTGAAACACTATATAGCGAGTTTTTGAGCGCGAAATTTGACAACGTATAGAGTACTTTTTTCGTATAGCACCTAGGTCAAAAATTCTTTCCCCCTCAGACTGTACTCGGACAGTGACACTCCTCCTTAGACCCTCATTTCATTTGAATAAGTCCTTGACTAGGTTGAAAAGCAATTTATGTTGAAACACTATCTAGCGAGTTTTTGAGCGCGAAATTTGACAACGTATAGAGTACTTTTTTCGTATAGCACCTAGGTCAAAAATTCTTTCCTCCTCAGACTGTAATCGGACAGTGACATTCCTCCTTAGACCCTCAAGTCATTTGAATTAGTCCTTGACTAGGTTGAAAGCCACTTTATGTTGAAAAACTATATAGCGAGTTTTTGAGCGCCAAATTTGACAATGTATAGAGTACTTTTTTCGTATTGCACCTAGATCAAAAATTCTTTCCCCCTCAGACTGTACCTGGACAGTGACACTCCTCCTTAGACCCTCAATTCATTTGAATAAGTCCTTGATTAGGCTGAAAACCAATTTATGTTGAAACACTATGTAGCGAGTTTTTGAGCGCGAAATTTGACAACGTATAGAGTACTTTTTTCGTATAGCACCTAGGTCAAAAATTCTTTCCCCCTCAGACTGTACTCGGACAGTGACACTCCTCCTTAGACCCTCAATTCATTTGAATAAGTCCTTGACTAGGTTGAAAAGCAATTTATGTTGAAACACTATATAGCGAGTTTTTGAGCGCGAAATTTGACAACGTATAGAGTACTTTTTTCGTATAGCACCTAGGTCAAAAATTTTTCCCCCTCAGAGTGTACTCGGACAGTGACACTCCTCCTTAAACCCTCATTTCATTTTAATAAGTCCTTGACTAGGTTGAAAACCAATTTATGTTGAAACACTATAAAGCGAGTTTTTGAGCGCGAAATTTGACAACGTATAGAGTAATTTTTTCGTATAGCACCCAGGTCAAAAATTTTTTCCCCCTCAGACTGTACTCAGACAGTAACACTCCTCCTTACACCCTCAATTCATTTGAATAAGTCCTTGACTAGGTTGAAAAGCAATATATGTTGAAACATTATATAGCGAGTTTTTGAGCGCGAAATTTGACAACGTATAGAGTACTTTTTTCGTATAGCACCTAGGTCAAAAATTCTTTCTCCCTCAGACTGTACTCGGATAGTGACACTCCTCCTTAGACCCTCAAGTCATTTGAATAAGTCCTTGACTAGGTTGATAACCACTTTATGTTGAAAAACTATATAGCGAGTTTTTGAGCGCCAAATTTGACAACGTATAGAGTACTTTTTTCGTATAGCATCTAGGTCAAAAATTTTTCCCCCTCAGACTGTACTCGGACAGTAACACTCCTCCTTACACCCTCAATTCATTTGAATAAGTCCTTGACTAGGTTGAAAAGCAATTTATGTTGAAACACTATATAGCGAGTTTTTGAGCGCGAAATTTGACAACGTATAGAGTACTTTTTTCGAATAGCACCTAGGTCAAAAATTTTTCCCCCTCAGACTGCACTTGGACAGTGACACTCCTCCTTAGACCCTCAAGTCATTTGAATAAGTCCTTGATTAAGTTGAAAACCACTTTATGTTGAAAAACTATATAGCGAGTTTTTGAGCGCGAAATTTGACAACGTATAGAGTACTTTTTTCGTATAGCACCTAGGTCAAAAATTCTTTTCCCCTCAGACTGTACTCGGACAGTGACACTCCTCCTTAGACCCTCAATTCATTTGAATAAGTCCTTGACTAGGTTGAAAAGCAATTTTTGTTGAAACACTATATAGCGAGTTTTTGAGCGCGAAATTTGACAACGTATAGAGTACTTTTTTCGTATAGCACCTAGGTCAAAAAAATTTTTCCCACTCAGACTGTACTCGGACAGTAACACTCCTCCTTACACCCTCAATTCATTTGAATAAGTCCTTGACTAGGTTGAAAAGCAATTTATGTTGAAACACTATATAGCGAGTTTTTGAGCGCCAAATTTGACAACGTATAGAGTACTTTTTTCGTATAGCACTTAGGTCAAAAATTCTTTCCCCCTCAGACTGCACTCGGACAGTGACACTCCTCCTTAGACCCTCAAGTCATTTGAATAGGTCCTTGACTAGGTTGAAAACCACTTTATGTTGAAAAACTATATAGCGAGTTTTTGAGCGCCAAATTTGACATTTTATAGAGTGTTTTTTTCGTATAGCACCTAGGTCAAAAATTCTTTCCCCCTCAGACTGCACTCGGACAGTGACACTCCTCCTTAGACCCTCAAGTCATTTGAATAAGTCCTTGACTATGTTGAAAACCACTTTATGTTGAAAAACTATATAGCGAGTTTTTGAGCGCGAAATTTGACAACGTATAGAGTACTTTTTTCGTATAGCACCTAGGTCAAAAATTCTTTTCCCCTCAGACTGTACTCGGACAGTGACACTCCTCCTTAGACCCTCAATTCATTTGAATAAGTCCTTGACTAGGTTGAAAAGCAATTTTTGTTGAAACACTATATAGCGAGTTTTTGAGCGCGAAATTTGACAACGTATAGAGTACTTTTTTCGTATAGCACCTAGGTCAAAAAAAATTTTCCCACTCAGACTGTACTCGGACAGTAACACTCCTCCTTACACCCTCAATTCATTTGAATAAGTCCTTGACTAGGTTGAAAAGCAATTTATGTTGAAACACTATATAGCGAGTTTTTGAGCGCCAAATTTGACAACGTATAGAGTACTTTTTTCGTATAGCACTTAGGTCAAAAATTCTTTCCCCCTCAGACTGCACTCGGACAGTGACACTCCTCCTTAGACCCTCAAGTCATTTGAATAGGTCCTTGACTAGGTTGAAAACCACTTTATGTTGAAAAACTATATAGCGAGTTTTTGAGCGCCAAATTTGACATTTTATAGAGTGTTTTTTTCGTATAGCACCTAGGTCAAAAATTCTTTCCCCCTCAGACTGCACTCGGACAGTGAAACTCCTCCTTAGACCCTCAAGTCATTTGAATAAGTCCTTGACTATGTTGAAAACCACTTTATGTTGAAAAACTATATAGCGAGTTTTTGAGCGCGAAATTTGACAACGTATAGAGTACTTTTTTCGTATAGCACCTAGGTCAAAAATTCTTTTCCCCTCAGACTGTACTCGGACAGTGACACTCCTCCTTAGACCCTCAATTCATTTGAATAAGTCCTTGACTAGGTTGAAAAGCAATTTTTGTTGAAACACTATATAGCGAGTTTTTGAGCGCGAAATTTGACAACGTATAGAGTACTTTTTTCGTATAGCACCTAGGTCAAAAAAAATTTTTCCCACTCAGACTGTACTCGGACAGTAACACTCCTCCTTACACCCTCAATTCATTTGAATAAGTCCTTGACTACGTTGAAAAGCAATTTATGTTGAAACACTATATAGCGAGTTTTTGAGCGCCAAATTTGACAACGTATAGAGTACTTTTTTCGTATAGCACTTAGGTCAAAAATTCTTTCCCCCTCAGACTGCACTCGGACAGTGACACTCTTCCTTAGACCCTCAGTTCATTTGAAAAAGTCCTTGACCAGGTTGAAAAGCAATTTATGTTGAAACACTATATAGCGAGTTTTTGAGCGCCAAATTTGACAACGTATAGAGTACTTTTTTCGTATAGCACCTAGGTCAAAAATTCTTTCCCCCTCAGACTGCACTCGGACTGTGAAACTCCTCCTTAGACCCTCAGTTCATTTGAATAAGTCCTTGACCAGGTTGAAAAGCAATTTATGTTGAAACACTATATAGCGAGTTTTTGAGCGCGAAATTTGACAACGTGTAGAGTACTTTTTTCGTATAGCACCTAGGTCAAAAATTGTTTCCCCCTCAGACTGTACTCAGACAGTGACACTCCTCCTTAGACCCTCAGTTCATTTGAATAAGTCCTTGACCAGGTTGAAAAGCAATTTATGTTGAAACACTATATGGCGAGTTTTTGAGCGCGAAATTTGACAACGTATAGAGTACTTTTTTCGTATAGCACCTAGGTCAAAAATTGTTTCCCCCTCAGACTGTACTCAGACAGTGACACTCCTCCTTAGACCCTCAGTTCATTTGAAAAAGTCCTTGACCATGTTGAAAAGCAATTTATGTTGAAACACTATATAGCGAGTTTTTGAGCGCCAAATTTGACAACGTATAGAGTACTTTTTTCGTATAGCACCTAGCTCAAAAATTCTTTCCCCCTCAGACTGCACTCGGACAGTGAAACTCCTCCTTAGACCCTCAGTTCATTTGAATAAGTCCTTGACCAGGTTGAAAAGCAATTTATGTTGAAACACTATATAGCGAGTTTTTGAGCGCGAAATTTGACAACGTGTAGAGTACTTTTTTCGTATAGCACCTAGGTCAAAAATTGTTTCCCCCTCAGACTGTACTCAGACAGTGACACTCCTCCTTAGACCCTCAGTTCATTTGAATAAGTCCTTGACCAGGTTGAAAAGCAATTTATGTTGAAACACTATATGGCGAGTTTTTGAGCGCGAAATTTGACAACGTATAGAGTACTTTTTTCGTATAGCACCTATGTCAAAAATTGTTTCCCCCTCAGACTGTACTCAGACAGTGACACTCCTCCTTAGACCCTCAGTTCATTTGAATAAGTCCTTGACCGGGTTGAAAAGCAATTTATGTTGAAACACTATATAGCGAGTTTTTGAGCGCCAAATTTGACAACGTATAGAGTACTTTTTTCGTATAGCACCTAGGTCAAAAATTCTTTTCCCCTCAGACTGTACTCAGACAGTGAAACTCCTCCTTAGACCCTCAATTCAATTGAATAAGTCCTTGACCAGGTTGAAAAGCAATTTATGTTGAAACACTATGTAGCGAGTTTTTGAGCGCGAAATTTGACAACGTATAGAGTAATTTTTTCGTATAGCACCTAGGTCAAAAATTGTTTCCCCCTCAGACTGTACTCAGACAGTGAAACTCCTCCTTAGACCCTCAATTCATTTGAATAAGTCCTTGACCAGGTTGAAAAGCAATTTATGTTGAAACACTATATAGCGAGTTTTTGAGCGCGAAATTTGACAACGTGTAGAGTACTTTTTTCGTATAGCACCTAGGTCAAAAATTGTTTCCCCCTCAGACTGTACTCAGACAGTGACACTCCTCCTTAGACCCTCAGTTCATTTGAATAAGTCCTTGACCAGGTTGAAAAGCAATTTATGTTGAAACACTATATGGCGAGTTTTTGAGCGCGAAATTTGACAACGTATAGAGTAATTTTTTCGTATAGCACCTAGGTCAAAAATTGTTTCCCCCTCAGACTGTACTCAGACAGTGAAACTCCTCCTTAGACCCTCAATTCATTTGAATAAGTCCTTGACCAGGTTGAAAAGCAATTTATGTTGAAACACTATGTAGCGAGTTTTTGAGCGCGAAATTTGACAACGTATAGAGTAATTTTTTCGTATAGCACCTAGGTCAAAAATTGTTTCCCCCTCAGACTGTACTCAGACAGTGACACTCCTCCTTAGACCCTCAGTTCATTTGAATAAGTCCTTGACCGGGTTGAAAAGCAATTTATGTTGAAACACTATATAGCGAGTTTTTGAGCGCCAAATTTGACAACGTATAGAGTACTTTTTCGTATAGCACCTAGGTCAAAAATTCTTTTCCCCTCAGACTGTACTCAGACAGTGAAACTCCTCCTTAGACCCTCAATTCAATTGAATAAGTCCTTGACCAGGTTGAAAAGCAATTTATGTTGAAACACTATGTAGCGAGTTTTTGAGCGCGAAATTTGACAACGTATAGAGTAATTTTTTCGTATAGCACCTAGGTCAAAAATTCTTTTCCCCTCAGACTGTACTCAGACAGTGAAACTCCTCCTTAGACCCTCAATTCAATTGAATAAGTCCTTGACCAGGTTGAAAAGCAATTTATGTTGAAACACTATGTAGCGAGTTTTTGAGCGCGAAATTTGACAACGTATAGAGTAATTTTTTCGTATAGCACCTAGGTCAAAAATTGTTTCCCCCTCAGACTGTACTCAGACAGTGAAACTCCTCCTTAGACCCTCAATTCATTTGAATAAGTCCTTGACCAGGTTGAAAAGCAATTTATGTTGAAACACTATATAGCGAGTTTTTGAGCGCGAAATTTGACAACGTATAGAGTACTTTTTTCGTATAGCACCTAGGTCAAAAATTGTTTCCCCCTCAGACTGTACTCAGACAGTGAAACTCCTCCTTAGACCCTCAATTCATTTGAATAAGTCCTTGACCAGGTTGAAAAGCAATTTATGTTGAAACACTATGTAGCGAGTTTTTGAGCGCGAAATTTGACAACGTATAGAGTAATTTTTTCGTATAGCACCTAGGTCAAAAATTGTTTCCCCCTCAGACTGTACTCAGACAGTGACACTCCTCCTTAGACCCTCAGTTCATTTGAATAAGTCCTTGACCGGGTTGAAAAGCAATTTATGTTGAAACACTATATAGCGAGTTTTTGAGCGCCAAATTTGACAACGTATAGAGTACTTTTTCGTATAGCACCTAGGTCAAAAATTCTTTTCCCCTCAGACTGTACTCAGACAGTGAAACTCCTCCTTAGACCCTCAATTCAATTGAATAAGTCCTTGACCAGGTTGAAAAGCAATTTATGTTGAAACACTATGTAGCGAGTTTTTGAGCGCGAAATTTGACAACGTATAGAGTAATTTTTTCGTATAGCACCTAGGTCAAAAATTGTTTCCCCCTCAGACTGTACTCAGACAGTGAAACTCCTCCTTAGACCCTCAATTCATTTGAATAAGTCCTTGACCAGGTTGAAAAGCAATTTATGTTGAAACACTATATAGCGAGTTTTTGAGCGCCAAATTTGACAACGTATAGAGTACTTTTTTCGTATAGCACCTAGGTCAAAAATTCTTTCCCCCTCAGACTGTACTCGGACAGTGAAACTCCTCCTTAGACCCTCAGTTCATTTGAATAAGTCCTTGACCAGGTTGAAAAGCAATTTATGTTGAAACACTATATAGCGAGTTTTTGAGCGCGAAATTTGACAACGTATAGAGTACTTTTTTCGTATAGCACCTAGGTCAAAAATTCTTTCGCCCTCAGACTGTACTCGGACGGTGACACTCCTCCTTAGACCCTCAGTTCATTTGAATAAGTCCTTGACCAGGTTGAAAAGCAATTTATGTTGAAACACTATATAGCGAGTTTTTGAGCGCGAAATTTGACAACGTATTGAGTACTTTTTTCGTATAGCACCTAGGTCAAAATTTTTTTCCCACTCAGACTGTATTCGGACAGTGACACTCCTCCTTAGACCCTCAAGTCATTTGAAAAAGTCCTTGACTAGGTTGAAAACCACTTTATGTTGAAAAACTATATAGCGAGTTTTTGAGCACCAAATTTGACAACGTATAGAGTACTTTTTTCGTATAGCACCTAGGTCAAAAATTCTTTCTCCCTCAGACTGCACTCGGACAGTGACACTCCTCCTTAGACCCTCAAGTCATTTGAATAAGTCCTTGACTAGGTTGAAAACCACTTTATGTTGAAAAACTATATAGCGAGTTTTTGAGCGGCAAATTTGACAACGTATAGAGTGTTTTTTTCGTATAGCACCTAGGTCAAAAATTCTTTCCCCCTCAGACTGCACTCGGACAGTGAACTCCTCCTTAGACCCTCAAGTCATTTGAATAAGTCCTTGACTAGGTTGAAAACCACTTTATGTTGAAAAACTATATAGCGAGTTTTTGAGCGCCAAATTTGACAACGTATAGAGTACTTTTTTCGTATAGCACCTAGGTCAAAAATTCTTTCCCCCTCAGACTGTACTCGGACAGTGACACTCCTCCTTAGACCCTCAGTTCATTTGAATAAGTCCTTGACCAGGTTGAAAAGCAATTTATGTTGAAACACTATATAGCGAGTTTTTGAGCGCGAAATTTGACAACGTATTGAGTACTTTTTTCGTATAGCACCTAGGTCAAAAATTATTTTCCCCTCAGACTCTACTCGGACACTGACACTCCTTCTTAGACCCTCAGTTCATTTGAAAAAGTCCTTGACCAGGTTGAAAAGCAACTTATGTTGAAACACTATATAGCGAGTTTTTGAGCGCGAAATTTGACAACGTATAGAGTACTTTTTTCGTATAGCACCTAGGTCAAAAATTTTTTCCCACTCAGACTGTACTCGGACAGTAACACTCCTCCTAACAACCTCAATTCATTTGAATAAGTCCTTGACTAGGTTGAAAAGCAATTTATGTTGAAACACTATATAGCGAGTTTTTGAGCGCGAAATTTGACAACGTATAGAGTACTTTTTTCGTATAGCACTTAGGTCAAAAATTCTTTTCCCCTCAGACTGTACTCGGACAGTGACACTCCTCCTTAGACCCTCAAGTCATTTGAATAAGTCCTTGACTAGGTTGAAAACCACTTTATGTTGAAAAACTATATAGCGAGTTTTTGAGCGCCAAATTTGACAACGTATAGAGTGTTTTTTTCGTATAGCACCTAGGTAAAAAATAATTCCCCCTCAGACTGTACTCGGACAGTGACACTCCTACTTAGACCCTCAATTGATTTGAATAAGTCCTTGACTAGGTTGAAAAGCAATTTATGTTGAAACACTATATAGCGAGTTTTTGAGCGCCAAATTTGACAACGTATAGAGTACTTTTTTCGTATAGCACCTAGGTCAAAAATTCTTTCCCCCTCAGACTGCAATCGGACAGTGACACTCCTCCTTAGACCCTCAAGTCATTTGAATAAGTCCTTGACTAGGTTGAAATCCACTTTATGTTGAAAAACTATATAGCGAGTTTTTGAGCGCCAAATTTGACAACGTATAGAGTGTTTTTTTTTCGTATAGCACCTAGGTCAAAAATTCTTTCCCCCTCAGACTGCACTCGGACAGTGATACTCCTACTTAGACCCTCAATTGATTTGAATAAGTCCTTGACTAGGTTGAAAACCACTTTATGTTGAAAAACTATATAGCGAGTTTTTGAGCGCGAAATTTGACAACGTATAGAGTACTTTTTTCGTATAGCACTTAGGTCAAAATTTCTTTCCCCCTCAGACTGTACTCGGACAGTGACACTCCTCCTCAGACCCTCAGTTCATTTGAATAAGTGACACTCCTCCCTAGACCCTCAATTCATTTGAATAAGTCTTTCACTAGGTTGAAAACCGATTTATGTTGAAACACTATATAGCGAGTTTTTGAGCGCGAAATTTGACAACGTATAGAGTACTTTTTTCGTATAGCACCTAGGTCAAAAATTATTTCCCCCTCAGACTGTACTCGGACAGTGACACTCCTCCTTAGACCCTTAATTCATTTGAATAAGTCCTTGACTAGGTTGAAAAGCAATTTATGTTGAAACACTATATAGCGAGTTTTTGAGCGCGAAATTTGACAACGTATAGAGTACTTTTTTCGTATAGCACCTAGGTCAAAAATTCTTTCCCCCTCAGACTGTACTCGGACAGTGACACTCCTCCTTAGACCCTCAATTCATTTGAATAAGTCCTTGACTAGGTTGAAAAGCAATTTATGTTGAAACAATATATAGCGAGTTTTTGAGCGCGAAATTTGACAACGTATAGAGTACTTTTTTCGTATAGCACCTAGGTCAAAAATTCTTTCCTCCTCAGACTGTACTCGGACAGTGACATTCCTCCTTAGACCCTCAAGTCATTTGAATTAGTCCTTGACTAGGTTGAAAGCCACTTTATGTTGAAAAACTCTATAGCGAGTTTTTGAGCGCCAAATTTGACAACGTATAGAGTACTTTTTTCGTATTGCACCTAGATCTAAAATTCTTTCCCCCTCAGACTGTACCTGGACAGTGACACTCCTCCTTAGACCCTCAATTCATTTGAATAAGTCCTTGACTAGGCTGAAAACCAATTTATGTTGAAACACTAAGTAGCGAGTTTTTGAGCGCGAAATTTGACAACGTATAGAGTACTTTTTTCGTATAGCACCTAGGTCAAAAATTCTTTCCCCCTCAGACTGTACTCGGACAGTGACACTCCTCCTTAGACCCTCAATTCATTTGAATAAGTCCTTGACTAGTTTGAAAAGCAATTTATGTTGAAACACTATATAGCGAGTTTTTGAGCGCGAAATTTGACAACGTATAGAGTACTTTTTTCGTATAGCACCTAGGTCAAAAATTTTTCCCCCTCAGAGTGTACTCGGACAGTGACACTCCTCCTTAAACCCTCAATTCATTTTAATAAGTCCTTGACTAGGTTGAAAACCAATTTATGTTGAAACACTATATAGCGAGTTTTTGAGCGCGAAATTTGACAACGTATAGAGTACTTTTTTCGTATAGCACCCAGGTCAAAAATTTTTTCCCCCTCAGACTGTACTCAGACAGTAACACTCCTTCTTACACCCTCAATTCATTTGAATAAGTCCTTGACTAGGTTGAAAAGCAATTTATGTTGAAACATTATATAGCGAGTTTTTGAGCGCGAAATTTGACAACGTATAGAGTACTTTTTTCGTATAGCACCTAGGTCAAAAATTCTTTCCTCCTCAGACAGTACTCAGACAGAGACACTCCTCTTTAGACTCTCAGTTCATTTGAATAAGTCTTTGACCAGGTTGAAAAGCAATTTATGTTGAAACACTATATAGCGAGTTTTTGAGCGCGAAATTTGACAACGTATAGAGTACTTTTTTCGTATAGCACCTAGGTCAAAAATTCTTTCCCCCTCAGACTGTACTCGGACAGTGACACTCCTCCTTAGACCCTCAATTCATTTGAATAAGTCCTTGACTAGGTTGAAAAGCAATTTATGTTGAAACAATATATAGCGAGTTTTTGAGCGCGAAATTTGACAACGTATAGAGTACTTTTTTCGTATAGCACCTAGGTCAAAAATTCTTTCCTCCTCAGACTGTACTCGGACAGTGACATTCCTCCTTAGACCCTCAAGTCATTTGAATTAGTCCTTGACTAGGTTGAAAGCCACTTTATGTTGAAAAACTCTATAGCGAGTTTTTGAGCGCCAAATTTGACAACGTATAGAGTACTTTTTTCGTATTGCACCTAGATCTAAAATTCTTTCCCCCTCAGACTGTACCTGGACAGTGACACTCCTCCTTAGACCCTCAATTCATTTGAATAAGTCCTTGAGTAGGCTGAAAACCAATTTATGTTGAAACACTAAGTAGCGAGTTTTTGAGCGCGAAATTTGACAACGTATAGAGTACTTTTTTCGTATAGCACCTAGGTCAAAAATTCTTTCCCCCTCAGACTGTACTCGGACAGTGACACTCCTCCTTAGACCCTCAATTCATTTGAATAAGTCCTTGACTAGTTTGAAAAGCAATTTATGTTGAAACACTATATAGCGAGTTTTTGAGCGCGAAATTTGACAACGTATAGAGTACTTTTTTCGTATAGCACCTAGGTCAAAAATTTTTCCCCCTCAGAGTGTACTCGGACAGTGACACTCCTCCTTAAACCCTCAATTCATTTTAATAAGTCCTTGACTAGGTTGAAAACCAATTTATGTTGAAACACTATATAGCGAGTTTTTGAGCGCGAAATTTGACAACGTATAGAGTACTTTTTTCGTATAGCACCCAGGTCAAAAATTTTTTCCCCCTCAGACTGTACTCAGACAGTAACACTCCTTCTTACACCCTCAATTCATTTGAATAAGTCTTTGACTAGGTTGAAAAGCAATTTATGTTGAAACATTATATAGCGAGTTTTTGAGCGCGAAATTTGACAACGTATAGAGTACTTTTTTCGTATAGCACCTAGGTCAAAAATTCTTTCCTCCTCAGTCTGTACTCGGACAGTGACACTCCTCCTTAGACCCTCAAGTCATTTGAATAAGTCCTTGACTAGGTTAATAACCACTTTATGTTGAAAAACTGTATAGCGAGTTTTTGAGCGCCAAATTTGACAACGTATAGAGTACTTTTTTCGTATAGCACCTAGGTCAAAAATTTTTTCCCCTCAGACTGTACTCGGACATTAACACTCCTCCTTACACCCTCAATTCATTTGAATAAGTCCTTGACTAGGTTGAAAAGCAATTTATGTTGAAACACTATATAGCGAGTTTTTGAGCGCGAAATTTGACAACGTATAGAGTACTTTTTTCGAATAGCACCTAGGTCAAAAATTCTTTCCCTCTCAGACTGCACTTGGACAGTGACACTCCTCCTTAGACCCTCAAGTCATTTGAATAAGTCCTTGACTAGGTTGAAAACCACTTTATGTTGAAAAACTATGTAGCGAGTTTTTGAGCGCGAAATTTGACAACGTATAGAGTACTTTTTTCGTATAGCACCTAGGTCAAAAACTCTTTCCCCCTCAGACTGTACTCGGACAGTGACACTCCTCCTTAGACCCTCAATTCATTTGAATAAGTCCTTGACTAGGTTGAAAAGCAATTTTTGTTGAAACACTATATAGCGAGTTTTTGAGCGCGAAATTTGACAACGTATAGAGTAC
Organism: Convolutriloba macropyga; assembly: GCF_964194025.1. NCBI lineage: Eukaryota > Metazoa > Xenacoelomorpha > Acoela > Convolutidae > Convolutriloba > Convolutriloba macropyga. Next base: position 74,554,998 of record NC_134470.1, read on the forward strand.
TTTTTTCGTATAGCACCTAGGTCAAAAAAATTTTCCCGCTCAGACTGTACTCGGACAGTAACACTCCTCCTTACACCCTCAATTCATTTGAATAAGTCCTTGACTAGGTTGAAAAGCAATTTATGTTGAAACACTATATAGCGAGTTTTTGAGCGCCAAATTTGACAACGTATAGAGTACTTTTTTCGTATAGCACTTAGGTCAAAAATTCTTTCCCCCTCAGACTGCACTCGGACAGTGACACTCCTCCTTAGACCCTCAAGTCATTTGAATAGGTCCTTGACTAGGTTGAAAACCACTTTATGTTGAAAAACTATATAGCGAGTTTTTGAGCGCCAAATTTGACATTGTATAGAGTGTTTTTTTCGTATAGCACCTAGGTCAAAAATTATTTCCCCCTCAGACTGCACTCGGAGAGTGACACTCCTCCTTAGACCCTCAAGTCATTTGAATAAGTCCTTGACTAGGTTGAAAACCACTTTATGTTGAAAAACTATTTAGCGAGTTTTTGAGCGCCAAATTTGACAACGTATAGAGTACTTTTTTCGTATAGCACCTAGGTCAAAAATTTTTTCCCCCTCAGACTGTACTCGGAGAGTGAAACTCCTCCTTAGACCCTCAGTTCATTTGAATAAGTCCTTGACCAGGTTGAAAAGCAATTTATGTTGAAACACTATATAGCGAGTTTTTGAGCGCCAAATTTGACAACGTATAGAGTACTTTTTTCGTATAGCCCCTAGGTCAAAAATTCTTTCCCCCTCAGACTGTACTCGGACAGTGAAACTCCTCCTTAGACCCTCAGTTCATTTGAAAAAGTCCTTGACTAGGTTGAAAAGCAATTTATGTTGAAACACTATATAGCGAGTTTTTGAGCGCGAAATTTGACAACGTATAGAGATCTTTTTTCGTATAGCACCTAGGTCAAAAACTGTTTCCCCCTCAGACTGTACTCGGGTAGTGACACTCCTCCCTAGACCCTCAATTCATTTGAATAAGTCCTTGACTAGGTTGAAAACCACTTTATGTTGAAAAACTATTTAGCGAGTTTTTGAGCGCCAAATTTGACAACGTATAGAGTACTTTTTTCGTATAGCACCTCGGTCAAAAATTCTTTCCCCCTCATACTGTACTCGGACAGTGAAACTCCTCCTTAGACCCTCAGTTCATTTGAATAAGTCCTTGACCAGGTTGAAAAGCAATTTATGTTGAAACACTATATAGCGAGTTTTTGAGCGCCAAATTTGACAACGTATAGAGTACTTTTTTCGTATAGCACCTAGGTCAAAAATTCTTTCCCCCTCAGACTGTACTCAGACAGTGAAACTCCTCCTTAGACCCTCAATTCAATTGAATAAGTCCTTGACCAGGTTGAAAAGCAATTTATGTTGAAACACTATGTAGCAAGTTTTTGAGCGCGAAATTTGACAACGTATAGAGTACTTTTTTCGTATAGCACCTAGGTCAAAAATTGTTTCCCCCTTAGACTGTACTCAGACAGTGAAACTCCTCCTTAGACCCTCAATTCATTTGAATAAGTCCTTGACCAGGTTGAAAAGCAATTTATGTTGAAACACTATATAGCGAGTTTTTGAGCGCCAAATTTGACAACGTATAGAGTACTTTTTTCGTATAGCACCTAGGTCAAAAATTCTTTCCCCCTCAGACTGTACTCGGACAGTGAAACTCCTCCTTAGACCCTCAGTTCATTTGAATAAGTCCTTGACCAGGTTGAAAAGCAATTTATGTTGAAACACTATATAGCGAGTTTTTGAGCGCGAAATTTGACAACGTATAGAGTACTTTTTTCGTATAGCACCTAGGTCAAAACTTCTTTCCCCCTCAGACTGTACTCGGACAGTGACACTCCTCCTTAGACCCTCAGTTCATTTGAATAAGTCCTTGACCAGGTTGAAAAGCAATTTATGTTGAAACATTATATATAGCGATTTTTTTAGCGCGAAATTTGACAACGTATTGAGTACTTTTTTCGTATAGCACCTAGGTCAAAAATTTTTCCCACTCAGACTGTATCCGGACAGTGACACTCCTCCTTAGACCCTCAAGTCATTTGAAAAAGTCCTTGACTGGGTTGAAAACCACTTTATGTTGAAAAACTATATAGCGAGTTTTTGAGCGGCAAATTTGACAACGTATAGAGTGTTTTTTTCGTACAGCACCTAGGTCAAAAACTCTTTCCCCCTCAGACTGCACTCGGACAGTGAACTCCTCCTTAGACCCTCAAGTCATTTGAATAAGTCCTTGACTAGGTTGAAAACCACTTTATGTTGAAAAACTATATAGCGAGTTTTTGAGCGCCAAATTTGACAACGTATAGAGTACTTTTTTCGTATAGCACCTAGGTCAAAAATTCTTTCCCCCTCAGACTGTACTCGGACAGTGACACTCCTCCTTAGACCCTCAGTTCATTTGAATAAGTCCTTGACCAGGTTGAAAAGCAATTTATGTTGAAACACTATATAGCGAGTTTTTGAGCGCGAAATTTGACAACGTATTGAGTACTTTTTCGTATAGCACCTAGGTCAAAAATTATTTTCCCCTCAGACTCTACTCGGACACTGACACTCCTTCTTAGACCCTCAGTTCATTTGAATAAGTCCTTGACCAGGTTGAAAAGCAACTTATGTTGAAACACTATATAGCGAGTTTTTGAGCGCGAAATTTGACAACGTATAGAGCACTTTTTTCGTATAGCACCTAGGTCAAAAATTCTTTCCCCCTCAGACTGTACTCCGACAATGACACTCCTCCTTAGACACTCAATTCAATTTAATAAGTCCTTGACTAGGTTGAAAAGCAATTTATGTTGAAACACTATATAGCGAGTTTTTGAGCGCGAAATTTGACAACGTATAGAGTACTTTTTTCGTATAGCACCTAGGTCAAAAATTTTTTCCCACTCAGACTGTACTCGGACAGTGACACTCCTCCTTAGACCCTCAAGTCATTTGAGTAAGTCCTTGACTAGGTTGAAAACCACTTTATGTTGAAAACCTATATAGCGAGTTTTTGAGCGCCAAATTTGACAACGTATAGAGTACTTTTTTCGTATAGCACCTAGGTCAAAAATTCTTTCCCCCTCAGACTGTACTCGGACAGTGACACTCCTCCTTAGACCCTCAAGTCATTTGAATAAGTCCTTGACTAGGTTGAAAACCACTTTATGTTGAAAAACTATATAGCGAGTTTTTGAGCGCCAAATTTGACAACGTATAGAGTACTTTTTTCGTATAGCACCTAGGTCAAAAATTCTTTCCCCCTCAGACTGCACTCGGACAGTGACACTCCTCCTTAGACCCTCAAGTCATTTGAATAAGTCCTTGACTAGGTTGAAAACCACTTTTTGTTGAAAAACTATATAGCGAGTTTTTGAGCGGCAAATTTGACAACGTATAGAGTGTTTTTTTCGTATAGCGCCTAGGTCAAAAATTCTTTCCCCCTCAGACTGCACTCGGACAGTGAACTCCTCCTTAGACCCTCAAGTCATTTGAATAAGTCCTTGACTAGGTTGAAAACCACTTTATGTTGAAAAACTATATAGCGAGTTTTTGAGCGCCAAATTTGACAACGTATAGAGTACTTTTTTCGTATAGCACCTAGGTCAAAAATTCTTTCCCCCTCAGACTGTACTCGGACAGTGACACTCCTCCTTAGACCCTCAGTTCATTTGAATAAGTCCTTGACCAGGTTGAAAAGCAATTTATGTTGAAACACTATATAGCGAGTTTTTGAGCGCGAAATTTGACAACGTATTGAGTACTTTTTTTGTATAGAACCTAGGTCAAAAATTATTTTCCCCTCAGACTCTACTCGGACACTGACACTCCTTCTTAGACCCTCAGTTCATTTGAATAAGTCCTTGACCAGGTTGAAAAGCAACTTATGTTGAAACACTATATAGCGAGTTTTTGAGCGCGAAATTTGACAACATATAGAGCACTTTTTTCGTATAGCACCTAGGTCAAAAATTCTTTCCCCCTCAGACTGTACTCCGACAATGACACTCCTCCTTAGACACTCAATTCAATTTAATAAGTCCTTGACTAGGTTGAAAAGCAATTTATGTTGAAACACTATATAGCGAGTTTTTGAGCGCGAAATTTGACAACGTATAGAGTACTTTTTTCGTATAGCACCTAGGTCAAAAATTTTTTCCCACTCAGACTGTACTCGGACAGTGACACTCCTCCTTAGACCCTCAAGTCATTTGAATAAGTCCTTGACTAGGTTGAAAACCACTTTATGTTGAAAAACTATATAGCGAGTTTTTGAGCGCCAAATTTGACAACGTATAGAGTACTTTTTTCGTATAGCACCTAGGTCAAAAATTCTTTCCCCCTCAGACTGTACTCGGACAGTGACACTCCTCCTTAGACCCTCAAGTCATTTGAATAAGTCCTTGACTAGGTTGAAAACCACTTTATGTTGAAAAACTATATAGCGAGTTTTTGAGCGGCAAATTTGACAACGTATAGAGTGTTTTTTTCGTATAGCACCTAGGTCAAAAATTCTTTCCCCCTCAGACTGCACTCGGACAGTGAACTCCTCCTTAGACCCTCAAGTCATTTGAATAAGTCCGTGACTAGGTTGAAAACCACTTTATGTTGAAAAACTATATAGCGAGATTTTGAGCGGCAAATTTGACAACGTATAGAGTGTTTTTTTCGTATAGCACCTAGATCAAAAATTCTTTCGCCCTCAGACTGCACTCGGACAGTGAACTCCTCCTTAGACCCTCAAGTCATCTGAATAAGTCCTTGACCAGGTTGAAAAGCAATTTATGTTGAAACACTATATAGCGAGTTTTTGAGCGCGAAATTTGTCAACGTATTGAGTACTTTTTTCGTATAGCACCTAGGTCAAAAATTATTTTCCCCTCAGACTCTACTCGGACACTGACACTCCTTCTTAGACCCTCAGTTCATTTGAATAAGTCCTTGACCAGGTTGAAAAGCAACTTATGTTGAAACACTATATAGCGAGTTTTTGAGCGCGAAATTTGACAACGTATAGAGTACTTTTTTCGTATAGCACCTAGGTCAAAAATTTTTTCCCACTCAGACTGTACTCGGACAGTGACACTCCTCCTTAGACACTCAATTCAATTTAATAAGTCCTTGACTAGGTTGAAAAGCAATTTATGTTGAAACACTATATAGCGAGTTTTTGAGCGCGAAATTTGACAACGTATAGAGTACTTTTTTCGTATAGCACCTAGGTCAAAAATTTTTTCCCACTCAGACTGTACTCGGACAGTAACACTCCTCCTAACAACCTCAATTCATTTGAATAAGTCCTTGACTTGGTTGAAAAGCAATTTATGTTGAAACACTATATAGCGAGTTTTTGAGCGCGAAATTTGACAACGTATAGAGTACTTTTTTCGTATAGCACTTAGGTCAAAAATTCTTTCCCCTCAGACTGTACTCGGACAGTGACACTCCTCCTTAGACCCTCAAGTCATTTGAATAAGTCCTTGACTAGTTTGAAAACCACTTTGTGTTGAAAAACTATATAGCGAGTTTTTGAGCGCCAAATTTGACAACGTATAGAGTACTTTTTTCGTATAGCACCTAGGTCAAAAATTCTTTCCCCCTCAGACTGCACTCGAACAGTGACACTCCTCCTTAGACCCTCAAGTCATTTGAATAAGTCCTTGACTAGGTTGAAAACCACTTTATGTTGAAAAACTATATAGCGAGTTTTTGAGCGGCAAATTTGACAACGTATAGAGTGTTTTTTTCGTATAGCACCTAGGTCAAAAATTCTTTCCCCCTCAGACTGCACTCGGACAGTGAACTCCTCCTTAGACCCTCAAGTCATTTGAATAAGTCCTTGACTAGGTTGAAAACCACTTTATGTTGAAAAACTATATAGCGAGTTTTTGAGCGCGAAATTTGACAACGTGTAGAGTACTTTTTTCGTATAGCACTTAGGTCAAAAATTCTTTTCCCCTCAGACTGTACTCGGACAGTGACACTCCTCCTTAGACCCTCAAGTCATTTGAATAAGTCCTTGACTAGGTTGAAAACCACTTTATGTTGAAAAACTATATAGCGAGTTTTTGAGCGCGAAATTTGACAACGTGTAGAGTACTTTTTTCGTATAGCACCTAGGTCAAAAATTATTTTCCCCTCAGACTCTACTCGGACACTGACACTCCTTCTTAGACCCTCAGTTCATTTGAATAAGTCCTTGACCAGGTTGAAAAGCAACTTATGTTGAAACACTATATAGCGAGTTTTTGAGCGCGAAATTTGACAACGTATAGAGCACTTTTTTCGTATAGCACCTAGGTCAAAAATTCTTTCCCCCTCAGACTGTACTCCGACCATGACACTCCTCCGTAGACACTCAATTCAATTTAATAAGTCCTTGACTAGGTTGAAAAGCAATTTATGTTGAAACACTATATAGCGAGTTTTTGAGCGCGAAATTTGACAACGTATAGAGTACTTTTTTCGTATAGCACCTAGGTCAAAAATTTTTTCCCACTCAGACTGTACTCGGACAGTAACACTCCTCCTAACAACCTCAATTCATTTGAATAAGTCCTTGACTTGGTTGAAAAGCAATTTATGTTGAAACACTATATAGCGAGTTTTTGAGCGCGAAATTTGACAACGTATAGAGTACTTTTTTCGTATAGCACTTAGGTCAAAAATTCTTTCCCCTCAGACTGTACTCGGACAGTGACACTCCTCCTTAGACCCTCAAGTCATTTGAATAAGTCCTTGACTAGTTTGAAAACCACTTTGTGTTGAAAAACTATATAGCGAGTTTTTGAGCGCCAAATTTGACAACGTATAGAGTACTTTTTTCGTATAGCACCTAGGTCAAAAATTCTTTCCCCCTCAGACTGCACTCGAACAGTGACACTCCTCCTTAGACCCTCAAGTCATTTGAATAAGTCCTTGACTAGGTTGAAAACCACTTTATGTTGAAAAACTATATAGCGAGTTTTTGAGCGGCAAATTTGACAACGTATAGAGTGTTTTTTTCGTATAGCACCTAGGTCAAAAATTCTTTCCCCCTCAGACTGCACTCGGACAGTGAACTCCTCCTTAGACCCTCAAGTCATTTGAATAAGTCCTTGACTACGTTGAAAACCACTTTATGTTGAAAAACTATATAGCGAGTTTTTGAGCGCGAAATTTGACAACGTGTAGAGTACTTTTTTCGTATAGCACTTAGGTCAAAAATTCTTTTCCCCTCAGACTGTACTCGGACAGTGACACTCCTCCTTAGACCCTCAAGTCATTTGAATAAGTCCTTGACTAGGTTGAAAACCACTTTATGTTGAAAAACTATATAGCGAGTTTTTGAGCGCCAAATTTGACAACGTATAGAGTGTTTTTTTCGTATAGCACCTAGGTCAAAAATTCTTTCTCCCTCAGACTGTACTCCGACAATGACACTCCTCCTTAGACACTCAATTCAATTTAATAAGTCCTTGACTAGGTTGAAAAGCAATTTATGTTGAAACACTATATAGCGAGTTTTTGAGCGCGAAATTTGACAACGTATAGAGTACTTTTTTCGTATAGCACCTAGGTCAAAAATTTTTTCCCACTCAGACTGTACTCGGACAGTAACACTCCTCCTAACAACCTCAATTCATTTGAATAAGTCCTTGACTAGGTTGAAAAGCAATTTATGTTGAAACACTATATAGCGAGTTTTTGAGCGCGAAATTTGACAACGTATAGAGTACTTTTTCGTATAGCACTTAGGTCAAAAATTCTTTTCCCCTCAGACTGTACTCGGACAGTGACACTCCTCCTTAGACCCTCAAGTCATTTGAATAAGTCCTTGACTAGGTTGAAAACCACTTTATGTTGAAAAACTATATAGCGAGTTTTTGAGCGCCAATTTTGACAACGTATAGAGTACTTTTTTCGTATAGCACCTAGGTCAAAAATTCTTTCCCCCTCAGACTGCACTCGGACAGTGACACTCCTCCTTAGACCCTCAAGTCATTTGAATAAGTCCTTGACTAGGTTGAAAACCACTTTATGTTGAAAAACTATATAGCGAGTTTTTGAGCGGCAAATTTGACAACGTATAGAGTACTTTTTTCGTATAGCACCTAGGTCAAAAACTCTTTCCCCCTCAGACTGTACTCGGACAGTGACACTCCTCCTTAGACCCTCAGTTCATTTGAATAAGTCCTTGACCAGGTTGAAAAGCAATTTATGTTGAAACACTATATAGCGAGTTTTTGAGCGCGAAATTTGACAACGTATTGAGTACTTTTTTCGTATAGCACCTAGGTCGAAAATTATTTTCCCCTCAGACTCTACTCGGACACTGACACTCCTTCTTAGACCCTCAGTTCATTTGAATAAGTCCTTGACCAGGTTGAAAAGCAACTTATGTTGAAACACTATATAGCGAGTTTTTGAGCGCGAAATTTGACAACGGATAGAGCACTTTTTTCGTATAGCACCTAGATCAAAAATTCTTTCCCCCTCAGACTGTACTCCGACAATGACACTCCTCCTTAGACACTCAATTCAATTTAATAAGTCCTTGACTATGTTGAAAAGCAATTTATGTTGAAACACTATATAGCGAGTTTTTGAGCGCGAAATTTGACAACGTATAGATTACTTTTTTCGTATAGCACCTAGGTCAAAAATTTTTTCCCACTCAGACTGTAATCGGACAGTAACACTCCTCCTAACAACCTCAATTCATTTGAATAAGTCCTTGACTAGGTTGAAAAGCAATTTATGTTGAAACACTATATAGCGAGTTTTTGAGCGCGAAATTTGACAACGTATAGAGTACTTTTTTCGTATAGCACTTAGGTCAAAAATTCTTTTCCCCTCAGACTGTACTCGGACAGTGACACTCCTCCTTAGACCCTCAAGTCATTTAAATAAGTCCTTGACTAGGTTGAAAACCACTTTATGTTGAAAAACTATATAGCGAGTTTTTGAGCGCCAAATTTGACAACGTATAGAGTGTTTCTTTCGTATAGCACCTAGGTAAAAAATTCTTTCCTCCTCAGACTGTACTCGGGTAGTGACACTCCTCCCTAGACCCTCAATTCATTTGAATAAGTCCTTGACTAGGTTGAAAACCAATTTATGTTGAAACACTATATAGCGAGTTTTTGAGCGCCAAATTTGACAACGTATAGAGTACTTTTTTCGTATAGCACCTAGGTCAAAAATTCTTTCCCCCTCAGACTGTACTCGGACAGTGACACTCCTCCTTAGACCCTCAATTCATTTGAATAAGTCCTTGACTAGGTTGAAAACCAATTTATGTTGAAACACTATATAGCGAGTTTTTGAGCGCGAAATTTGACAACGTATAGAGTACTTTTTTCGTATAGCACCTAGGTCAAAAATTCTTTCCTCCTCAGACTGTACTCGGGTAGTGACACTCCTCCCTAGACCCTCAATTCATTTGAATAAGTCCTTCACTAGGTTGAAAACCGATTTATGTTGAAACACTATATAGCGACTTTTTGAGCGCGAAATTTGACAACGTATAGAGTACTTTTTTCGTATAGCACCTAGGTCAAAAAAAATTTCCCACTCGGACTGTACTCGAACACTGACACTACTCCTTAGACCCTCAAGTCATTTGAATAAGTCCTTGACTAGGTTGAAAACCACTTTATATTGAAAAACTATATAGCGAGTTTTTGAGCGCCAAATTTGACAACGTATAGAGTACTTTTTTCGTATAGCACCTCGGTCAAAAATTCTTTCCCCCTCAGACTGCAATCGGACAGTGACACTCCTCCTTAGACCCTCAAGTCATTTGAATAAGTCCTTGACTAGGTTGAAATCCACATTATGTTGAAAAACTATATAGCGAGTTTTTGAGCGCCAAATTTGACAACGTATAGAGTGTTTTTTTCGTATATCACCTAGGTCAAAAATTCTTTCCCCCTCAGACTGCACTCGGACAGTGACACTCCTCCTCAGACCCTCAGTTCATTTGAATAAGTCCTTGACCAGGTTGAAAAGCAATTTATGTTGAAACACTATATAGCGAGTTTTTGAGCGCGAAATTTGACAACATATAGAGTACTTTTTCGTATAGCACCTAGGTCAAAAATTATTTCCCCCTCAGACTGTACTTGGACAGTGACACTCCTCCTTAGACCCTCAGTTCATTTGAATAAGTCCTTGACCAGGTTGAAAAGCAATTTATGTTGAAACACTATATAGCGAGTTTTTGAGCGCGAAAATTGACAACGTATAGAGCACTTTTTTCGTATAGCACCTAGGTCAAAAATTCTTTCCCCCTCAGACTGTACTCGGACAATGACACTCCTCCTTAGACCCTCAATTCATTTTAATACGTCCTTGACTAGGTTGAAAAGCAATTTATGTTGAAACACTATATAGCGAGTTTTTGAGCGCGAAATTTGACAACGTATAGAGTACTTTTTTCGTATAGCACCTAGGTCAAAAAATTTTTCCCACTCAGACTGTACTCGGACAGTAACACTCCTCCCTACACCCTCAATTCATTTGAATAATCCTTGACTAGGTTGAAAAGCAATTTATGTTGAAACACTATATATCGAGTTTTTGAGCGCGAAATTTGACAACGTATAGAGTACTTTTTTCGTATACCACTTAGGTCAAAAATTCCTTCCCCCTCAGACTGTACTCGGACAGTGACACTCCTCCTTAGACCCTCAAGTCACTTGAATAAGTCCTTGACTAGGTTGAAAACCACTTTATGTTGAAAAACTATATAGCGAGTTTTTGAGCGCCAAATTTGACAACGTATAGAGTGTTTTTTTCGTATAGCACCTAGGTCAAAAATTTTTTCCCCCTCAGACTGCACTCGGACAGTGACACTCCTCCTTAGACCCTCAAGTCATTTGAATAAGTCCTTGACTAGGTTGAAAACCACTTTATGTTGAAAAACTATATAGCGAGTTTTGAGCGCCAAATTTGACAACGTATAGAGTACTTTTTTCGTATAGCACCTAGGTCAAAAATTCTTTCCCCCTCAGACTGTACTCGGACAGTGACACTCCTCCTTAGACCCTCAGTTCATTTGAATAAGTCCTTGACCAGGTTGAAAAGCAATTTTTGTTGAAACACTATATAGCGAGTTTTTGAGCGCGAAATTTGACAACGTATAGAGTACTTTTTTCGTATAGCACCTAGGTCAAAAATTATTTCCCCCTCAAACTGTACTCGGACAGTGACACTCCTCCTTAGACCCTCAATTCCTTTGAATAAGTCCTTGACTAGGTTGAAAAGCAATTAATGTTGAAACACTATATAGCGAGTTTTTGAGCGCCAAATTTGACAACGTATAGAGTACTTTTTTGGTATAGCAACTAGGTCAAAAATTCTTCCCCCTCAGACTGTGCTCGGACAGTGACACTCCTCCATAGACCCTCAATTCATTTGAATAAGTCCTTGACTAGGTTGAAAAGCAATTTATGTTGAAAAACTATATAGCGAGTTTTGAGCGCCAAATTTGACAACGTATAGAGTACTTTTTTCGTATAGCACCTAGGTCAAAAATTCTTTCCCCCTCAGACTGTACTCGGACAGTGACACTCCTCCTTAGACCCTCAGTTCATTTGAATAAGTCCTTGACCAGGTTGAAAAGCAATTTTTGTTGAAACACTATATAGCGAGTTTTTGAGCGCGAAATTTGACAACGTATAGAGTACTTTTTTCGTATAGCACCTAGGTCAAAAATTATTTCCCCCTCAAACTGTACTCGGACAGTGACACTCCTCCTTAGACCCTCAATTCCTTTGAATAAGTCCTTGACTAGGTTGAAAAGCAATTAATGTTGAAACACTATATAGCGAGTTTTTGAGCGCCAAATTTGACAACGTATAGAGTACTTTTTTGGTATAGCAACTAGGTCAAAAATTCTTCCCCCTCAGACTGTGCTCGGACAGTGACACTCCTCCATAGACCCTCAATTCATTTGAATAAGTCCTTGACTAGGTTGAAAAGCAATTTATGTTGAAAAACTATATAGCGAGTTTTGAGCGCCAAATTTGACAACGTATAGAGTACTTTTTTCGTATAGCACCTAGGTCAAAAATTCTTTCCCCCTCAGACTGTACTCGGACAGTGACACTCCTCCTTAGACCCTCAGTTCATTTGAATAAGTCCTTGACCAGGTTGAAAAGCAATTTTTGTTGAAACACTATATAGCGAGTTTTTGAGCGCGAAATTTGACAACGTATAGAGTACTTTTTTCGTATAGCACCTAGGTCAAAAATTATTTCCCCCTCAAACTGTACTCGGACAGTGACACTCCTCCTTAGACCCTCAATTCCTTTGAATAAGTCCTTGACTAGGTTGAAAAGCAATTAATGTTGAAAAACTATATAGCGAGTTTTTGAGCGCCAAATTTGACAACGTATAGAGTGTTTTTTTCGTATAGCACCTAGGTCAAAAATTTTTTCCCCCTCAGACTGCACTCGGACAGTGACACTCCTCCTTAGACCCTCAAGTCATTTGAATAAGTCCTTGACTAGGTTGAAAAGCAATTAATGTTGAAACACTATATAGCGAGTTTTTGAGCGCCAAATTTGACAACGTATAGAGTACTTTTTTGGTATAGCAACTAGGTCAAAAATTCTTCCCCCTCAGACTGTGCTCGGACAGTGACACTCCTCCATAGACCCTCAATTCATTTGAATAAGTCCTTGACTAGGTTGAAAAGCAATTTATGTTGAAAAACTATATAGCGAGTTTTGAGCGCCAAATTTGACAACGTATAGAGTACTTTTTTCGTATAGCACCTAGGTCAAAAATTCTTTCCCCCTCAGACTGTACTCGGACAGTGACACTCCTCCTTAGACCCTCAGTTCATTTGAATAAGTCCTTGACCAGGTTGAAAAGCAATTTTTGTTGAAACACTATATAGCGAGTTTTTGAGCGCGAAATTTGACAACGTATAGAGTACTTTTTTCGTATAGCACCTAGGTCAAAAATTATTTCCCCCTCAAACTGTACTCGGACAGTGACACTCCTCCTTAGACCCTCAATTCCTTTGAATAAGTCCTTGACTAGGTTGAAAAGCAATTAATGTTGAAAAACTATATAGCGAGTTTTTGAGCGCCAAATTTGACAACGTATAGAGTGTTTTTTTCGTATAGCACCTAGGTCAAAAATTTTTTCCCCCTCAGACTGCACTCGGACAGTGACACTCCTCCTTAGACCCTCAAGTCATTTGAATAAGTCCTTGACTAGGTTGAAAACCACTTTATGTTGAAAAACTATATAGCGAGTTTTGAGCGCCAAATTTGACAACGTATAGAGTACTTTTTTCGTATAGCACCTAGGTCAAAAATTCTTTCCCCCTCAGACTGTACTCGGACAGTGACACTCCTCCTTAGACCCTCAGTTCATTTGAATAAGTCCTTGACCAGGTTGAAAAGCAATTTTTGTTGAAACACTATATAGCGAGTTTTTGAGCGCGAAATTTGACAACGTATAGAGTACTTTTTTCGTATAGCACCTAGGTCAAAAATTATTTCCCCCTCAAACTGTACTCGGACAGTGACACTCCTCCTTAGACCCTCAATTCCTTTGAATAAGTCCTTGACTAGGTTGAAAAGCAATTAATGTTGAAACACTATATAGCGAGTTTTTGAGCGCCAAATTTGACAACGTATAGAGTACTTTTTTGGTATAGCAACTAGGTCAAAAATTCTTCCCCCTCAGACTGTGCTCGGACAGTGACACTCCTCCATAGACCCTCAATTCATTTGAATAAGTCCTTGACTAGGTTGAAAAGCAATTTATGTTGAAACACTATATAGCGAGTTTTTGAGCGCCAAATCTGACAACGTATAGAGTACTTTTTTCGTATAGCACCTAGGTCAGAAATTCTTTCCCCCTCAGACTGTACTCAGACAGTGACACTCCTCCTTTGACCCTCAAATGATTTGAATAAGTCCTTGACTAGGTTGAAAAGCAATTTATGTTGAAACACTATATAGCGAGTTTTTGAGCGCGAAATTTGACAACGTATAGAGTACTTTTTTCGTATAGCACCTATGTCAAAAATTTTTCCCCCTCAGACTGTACTCGGACAGTGACACTCCTCCTTAGACCCTCAAGTCATTTGAATAAGTCCTTGACTAGGTTGAAAACCACTTTATGTTGAAAAACTATATAGCGAGTTTTTGAGCGCCAAATTTGACAACGTATAGAGTACTTTTTTCGTATAGCACCTAGGTCAAAAACTCTTTCTCCCTCAGACTGTACTCGGACAGTGACACTCCTCCTTAGACCCTCAATTCATTTGAATAAGTCCTTGACTAGGTTGAAAAGCAATTAATGTTGAAACACTATATAGCGAGTTTTTGAGCGCCAAATTTGACAACGTATAGAGTACTTTTTTGGTATAGCAACTAGGTCAAAAATTCTTCCCCCTCAGACTGTACTCGGACAGTGACACTCCTCCTTAGACCCTCAATTCATTTGAATAAGTCCTTGACTAGGTTGAAAAGCAATTTATGTTGAAACACTATATAGCGAGTTTTTGAGCGCCAAATTTGACAACGGATAGAGTACTTTTTTCGTACAGCACCTAGGTCAGAAATTCTTTCCCCCCTCAGACTGTTCTCAGACAGTGACACTTCTCCTTTGACCCTCAAATGATTTGAATAAGTCCTTGACTAGGTTGAAAAGCAATTTATGTTGAAACACTATATAGCGAGTTTTTGAGCGCGAAATTTGACAACGTATAGAGTACTTTTTTCGTATAGCACCTAGGTCAAAAATTTTTTCCCCCTCAGACTGTACTCGGACAGTGACACTCCTCCTTAGACCCTCAAGTCATTTGAATAAGTCCTTGACTAGGTTGAAAACCACTTTATGTTGAAAAACTATATAGCGAGTTTTTGAGCGCCAAATTTGACAACATATAGAGTACTTTTTTCGTATAGCACCTAGGTCAAAAACTCTTTCCCCCTCAGACTGTACTCGCACAGTGACACTCCTCCTTAGACCCTCAATTCATTTGAATAAATCCTTGACTAGGTTGAAAAGCAATTTATGTTGAAACACTATATAGCGAGTTTTTGAGCGCCAAATTTGACAACGTATAGAGTACTTTTTTCGTATAGCACCTAGGTCAAAAATTCTTTCCCCCTCAGACTGTAATCGGACAGTGAAACTCCTCCTTTGACCCTCAATTGATTTGAATAAGTCCTTGACTAGGTTGAAAAGCAATTTATGTTGAAACACTATATAGCGAGTTTTTGAGCGCCAAATTTGACAACGTATAGAGTACTTTTTTCGTATAGCACCTAGGTCAAAAATTTTTTCCCCCTCAGACTGTACTCGGACAGTGACACTCCTCCTTAGACCCTCAAGTCATTTGAATAAGTCCTTGACTAGGTTGAAAACCACTTTATGTTGAAAAACTATATAGCGAGTTTTTGAGCGCCAAATTTGACAACATATAGAGTACTTTTTTCGTATAGCACCTAGGTCAAAAACTCTTTCCCCCTCAGACTGTACTCGCACAGTGACACTCCTCCTTAGACCCTCAATTCATTTGAATAAATCCTTGACTAGGTTGAAAAGCAATTTATGTTGAAACACTATATAGCGAGTTTTTGAGCGCCAAATTTGACAACGTATAGAGTACTTTTTTCGTATAGCACCTAGGTCAAAAATTCTTTCCCCCTCAGACTGTAATCGGACAGTGAAACTCCTCCTTTGACCCTCAATTGATTTGAATAAGTCCTTGACTAGGTTGAAAAGCAATTTATGTTGAAACACTATATAGCGAGTTTTTGAGCGCCAAATTTGACAACGTATAGAGTACTTTTTTCGTATAGCACCTAGGTCAAAAATTCTTTCCCCCTCAGACTGTACTCGGACAGTGAGACTCCTCCTTTGACCCTCAATTGATTTGAATAAGTCCTTGACTAGGTTGAAAAGCAATTTATGTTGAAACACTATATAGCGAGATTTTGAGCGCGAAATTTGACAACATATAAAGTACTTTTTTCGTATAGCACCTAGGTCAAAAATTATTTCCCCCTCAGACTGTACTCGGACAGTGACACTCCTCCTTTGACCCTCAATTGATTTGAATAAGTCCTTGACTAGGTTGAAAAGCAATTTATGTTGAAACACTATATAGCGAGATTTTGAGCGCGAAATTTGACAACGTATAGAGTACTTTTTTTGTATAACATCTAGGTCAAAAATTCTTTCCCCCTCAGACTGTACTCGGACAGTGACACTCCTCCTTAGACCCTCAAGTCATTTGAATAAGTCCTTGACTAGGTTGAAAACCACTTTATGTTGAAAAACTATATAGCGAGTTTTTGAGCGCCAAATTTGACAACGTATAGAGTACTTTTCTCGTATAGCACTTAGGTCAAAAATTCTTTCCCCCTCAGACTGTACTCGGACAGTGACACTCCTCCTTAGACCCTCAATCCATTTGAATAAGTCCTTGACTAGGTTGAAAACCACTTTATGTTGAAAAACTATATAGCGAGTTTTTGAGCGCCAAATTTGACAACGTATAGAGTGTTTTTTTCGTATAGCACCTAGGTCAAAAATTCTTTCCCCCTCAGACTGCACTCGGACAGTGACAGTCCTCCTTCGACCCTCAAGTCATTTGAATAAGTCCTTGACTAAGTTGAAAACCACTTTATGTTGAAAAACTATATAGCGAATTTTTGAGCGCCAAATTTGACAACGTATAGAGTACTTTTCTCGTATAGCACTTAGGTCAAAAATTATTTCACCCTCAGACTGTACTCGGACAGTGACACTCCTCCTTAGACCCTCAATCTATTTGAATAAGTCCTTGACTAGGTTGAAAACCACTTTATGTTGAAAAACTATATAGCGAGTTTTGAGCGCCAAATTTGACAACGTATAGAGTGTTTTTTTCGTATAGCACCTAGGTCAAAAATTCTTTCCCCCTCAGACTGCACTCGGACAGTGACAGTCCTCCTTAGACCCTCAAATCATTTGAATAAGTCCTTGACTAGGTTGAAAACCACTTTATTTTGAAAAACTATATAGCGAGTTTTTGAGCGCCAAATTTGACAGCGTATAGAGTACTTTTTTCGTATAGCACCTTGGTCAAAAATTCTTTCACCCTCATACTGTACTCGGACAGTGAAACTCGTCCTTAGACCCTCAGTTCATTTGAATAAGTCCTTGACCAGGTTGAAAAGCAATTTATGTTGAAACACTATATGGCGAGTTTTTGAGCGCGAAATTTGACAACGTATAGAGTACTTTTTTCGTATAGCACCTAGGTAAAA
This sequence comes from Convolutriloba macropyga, assembly GCF_964194025.1. Lineage (NCBI taxonomy): Eukaryota > Metazoa > Xenacoelomorpha > Acoela > Convolutidae > Convolutriloba > Convolutriloba macropyga. Next base: position 74,572,282 of record NC_134470.1, read on the forward strand.
AATTATTTCCCCCTCAAACTGTACTCGGAGAGTGACACTCCTCCTTAGACCCTCAATTCCTTTGAATAAGTCCTTGACTAGATTGAAAAGCAATTAATGTTGAAACACTATATAGCGAGTTTTTGAGCGCCAAATTTGACAACGTATAGAGTAATTTTTTGGTATAGCAACTAGATCAAAAATTCTTCCCCCTCAGACTGTGCTCGGACAGTGACACTCCTCCTTAGACCCTCAATTCATTTGAATAAGTCCTTGACTAGGTTGAAAAACAATTTATGTTGAAACACTATATAGCGAGTTTTTGAGCGCCAAATTTGACAACGTATAGAGTACTTCTTTCGTATAGCACCTAGGTCAGAAATTCTTTCCCCCTCAGACTGTACTCAGACAGTGACACTCCTCCTTTGACCCTCAAATGATTTGAATAAGTCCTTGACTAGGTTGAAAAGCAATTTATGTTGAAACACTATATAGCGAGTTTTTGAGCGCGAAATTTGACAACGTATAGAGTACTTTTTTCGTATAGCACCTAGGTCAGAAATTCTTTCCCCCTCAGACTGTACTCGGACAGTGACACTCCTCCTTAGACCCTCAAGTCATTTGAATAAGTCCTTGACTAGGTTGAAAACCACTTTATGTTGAAAAACTATATAGCGAGTTTTTGAGCGCCAGATGACAACGTATAGAGTACATTTTTCGTATAGCACCTAGGTCAAAAACTCTTTCCCCCTCAGACTGTACTCGGACAGTGACACTCCTCCTTAGACCCTCAATTCATTTGAATAAGTCCTTGACTAGGTTGAAAAGCAATTTATGTAGAAACATTATATAGCGAGTTTTTGAGCGCCAAATTTGACAACGTATAGAGTACTTTTTTCGTATAGCACCTAGGTCAAAAATTTTTTCCCCCTCAGACTGTATTCGGACAGTGACACTCCACCTTCGACCCTCAATTGATTTGAATAACTCCTTGACTAGGTTGAAAAGCAATTTATGTTGGAACACTATATAGCGAATTTTTGAGCGCCAAATTTGACAACGTATAGAGTACTTTTTTCGTATAGCACCTAGGTCAAAAATTCTTTCCCCTTCAGACTGTACTCGGACAGTGACACTCCTCCTTTGACCCTCAATTGATTTGAATAAGTCCTTGACTAGGTTGAAAAGCAATTTATGTTGAAACACTATATAGCGAGTTTTTGAGCGCGAAATTTGACAACGTATAGAGTACTTTTTTCGTATAGCACCTAGGTCAAAAATTCTTTCCCCCTCAGACTGTACTCGGACAGTGACACTCCTCCTTTGACCCTCAATTTATTTGAATAAGTCCTTGACTAGGTTGAAAAGCAATTTATGTTGAAACACTATATAGAGAGATTTTGAGCGCGAAATTTGACAACGTATAGAGTACTTTTTTCGTATAGCACCTAGGTCAAAAATTCTTTCCCCCTCAGACTGTAATCGGACAGTGACACTCCTCCTTAGACCCTCAATTCATTTGAATAAGTCCTTGACTAGGTTGAAAAGCAATTTATGTTGAAACACTATATAGAGAGATTTTGAGCGCGAAATTTGACAACGTATAGAGTACTTTTTTCGTATAGCACCTAGGTCAAAAATTCTTTCCCCCTCAGACTGTAATCGGACAGTGACACTCCTCCTTAGACCCTCAATTCATTTGAATAAGTCCTTGACTAGGTTGAAAAGCAATTTATGTTGAAACACTATGTAGCGAGTTTTTGAGCGCGAAATTTGACAACGTATAGAGTACTTTTTTCGTATAGCACCTAGGTCAAAAATTCTTTCCCCCTCAGACTGTAATCGGACAGTGACACTCCTCCTTTGACCCTCAATTTATTTGAATAAGTCCTTGACTAGGTTGAAAAGCAATTTATGTTGAAACACTATATAGCGAGATTTTGAGCGCGAAATTTGACAACGTATAGAGTACTTTCTTCGTATAGCACCTAGGTCAAAAATTCTTTCCCCCTCAGACTGTACTCGAACAGTGACACTCCTCCTTAGACCCTCAAGTCATTTGAATAAGACCTTGACTAGGTTGAAAACCACTTTATGTTGAAAAACTATATAGCGAGTTTTTGAGCGCCAAATTTGACAACGTATAGAGTACTTTTTTCGTATAGCACCTAGGTCAAAAATTCTTTCCCCCTCAGACTGCACTCGGACTGTGACACTCCTCCTTAGACCCTCAAGTCATTTGAATAAGTCCTTGACTAGGTTGAAAACCACTTTATGTTGAAAAACTTTATAGCGAGTTTTTGAGCGCCAAATTTGACAACGTATAGAGTACTTTTTTCGTATAGCACCTAGGTCAAAACTTCTTTCCCCCTCACACTGTACTCGGACAGTGACACTCCTCCTTAGACCCTCAAGTCATTTGAATAAGTCCTTGACTAGGTTGAAAACCACTTTATGTTGAAAAACTATATAGCGAGTTTTTGAGTGCCAAATTTGACAACGTATAGAGTACTTTTTCGTATAGCACCTAGGTCAAAAATTCTTTCCCCCTCAGTCTGCACTCGGACAGTGACACTCCTCCTTAGACCCTCAATTCATTTGAAAAAGTCCTTGACTAGGATGAAAACCACTTTATGTTGAAAAACTATATAGCGAGTTTTTGAGCGCCAAATTTGACAACGTATAGAGTACTTTTTTCGTATAGCACCTAGGTCAAAATTTTTCCCCCTCAGACTGTACTCGGACAGAGACACTCCTCCTTAGACTCTCAGTTCATTTGAATAACTCTTTGACCAGGTTGAAAAGCAATTTATGTTGAAACACTATATAGCGAGTTTTCGAGCGCGAAATTTGACAACGTATAGAGTACTTTTTTCGTATAGCACCTAGGTCAAAAATTCTTTCCCCCTCAGACTGTAGTCGGACAGTGACACTCCTCCTTAGACCCTCAATTCATTTGAATAAGTCCTTGACTAGGTTGAAAAGCAATTTATGTTGAAACACTATGTAGCGAGTTTTTGAGCGCGAAATTTGACAACGTATAGAGTACTTTTTTCGTATAGCACCTAGGTCAAAAATTCTTTCCCCCTCAGACTGTACTCGGACAGTGACACTCCTCCTTTGACCCTCAATTTATTTGAATAAGTCCTTGACTAGGTTGAAAAGCAATTTATGCTGAAACACTATATAGCGAGATTTTGAGCGCGAAATTTGACAACGTATAGAGTACTTTCTTCGTATAGCACCTAGGTCAAAAATTCTTTCCCCCTCAGACTGTACTCGAACAGTGACACTCCTCCTTAGACCCTCAAGTCATTTGAATAAGACCTTGACTAGGTTGAAAACCACTTTATGTTGAAAAACTATATAGCGAGTTTTTGAGCGCCAAATTTGACAACGTATAGAGTACTTTTTTCGTATAGCACCTAGGTCAAAACTTCTTTCCCCCTCAGACTGCACTTGGACTGTGACACTCCTCCTTAGACCCTCAAGTCATTTGAATAAGTCCTTGACTAGGTTGAAAACCACTTTATGTTGAAAAACTTTATAGCGAGTTTTTGAGCGCCAAATTTGACAACGTATAGAGTACTTTTTTCGTATAGCACCTAGGTCAAAACTTCTTTCCCCCTCACACTGTACTCGGACAGTGACACTCCTCCTTAGACCCTCAAGTCATTTGAATAAGTCCTTGACTAGGTTGAAAACCACTTTATGTTGAAAAACTATATAGCGAGTTTTTGAGTGCCAAATTTGACAACGTATAGAGTACTTTTTTCGTATAGCACCTAGGTCAAAAATTCTTTCCCCCTCAGTCTGCACTCGGACAGTGACACTCCTCCTTAGACCCTCGAGTCATTTGAATAAGTCCTTGACTAGGTTGAAAACCACTTTATGTTGAAAAACTATATAGCGAGTTTTTGAGCGCCAAATTTGACAACGTATAGAGTACTTTTTTCGTATAGCACCTAGGTCAAAAATTCTTTTCCCTTCAGACTGTACTCGGACAGTGACACTCCTCCTTAGACCCTCAGCTCATTTGAATAAGTCCTTGACCAGGTTGAAAAGCAATTTATGTTGAAACACTATATAGCGAGTTTTTGAGCGCGAAATTTGACAACGTATAGAGTACTTTTTTCGTATAGCACCTAGGTCAAAAATTATTTCCCCCTCAGACTGCACTCGGACAGTGACACTCCTCCTTAGACCCTCAATTCATTTGAATAAGTCCTTGACTAGGTTGAAAAGCAATTTATGTTGAAACACTATATAGCGAGTTTTTGAGCGCCAAATTTGACAACGTATAGATTACTTTTTTGGTATAGCACCTAGGTCAAAAATTCTTTCCCCCTCAAACTGTACTCGGACAGTGACACTCCTCCTTAGACCCTCAATTCATTTGAATAAGTCCTTGACTAGGTTGAAAAGCAATTTATGTTGAAACACTATATAGCGAGTTTTTGAGCGCCAAATTTGACAGCGTATAGAGTACTTTTTTCGTATAGCACCTAAGTCAAAAATTCTTTCCACCGCAGACTGTACTCGGACAGTGACACTCCTCCTTAGACCCTCAATTCATTTGAATATGTCCTTGACTAGGTTGAAAAGCAATTTATGTTGAAACACTATATAGCGAGTTTTTGAGCGCCAAATTTGACAACGTATAGAGTACTTTTTTGGTATAGCACCTAAGTCAAAAATTCTTTCCCCCTCAGACTGTACTTGGACAGTGACACTCCTCCTTAGACCCTCAATTCATTTGAATAAGTCCTTGACTAGGTTGAAAAGCAATTTATGTTGAAACACTATATAGCGAGTTTTTGAGCGCCAAATTTGACAACGTATAGAGTACTTTTTTGGTATAGCACCTAAGTCAAAAATTCTTTCCCCCTCAGACTGTACTTGGACAGTGACACTCCTCCTTAGACCTTCAATTCATTTGAATAAGTCCTTGACTAGGTTGAAAAGCAATTTATGTTGAAACACTATATAGCGAGTTTTTGAGCGCCAAATTTGACAACGTATAGAGTACTTTTTTCGTATAGCACCTAGGTCAAAAATTCTTTCCCCCTCAGACTGTACTCGGACAATGACACTCCTCCTTAGACCCTCAATTGATTTGAATAAGTCCTTGACTAGGTTGAAAAGCAATTTATGTTGAAACACTATATAGCGAGTTTTTGAGAGCGAAATTTGACAACGTATAGAGTACTTTTTTCGTATAGCACCTAGGTCAAAAATTCTTTCCCCCTCAGACTGTACTCGGACAGTGACACTCCTCCTTAGACCCTCAATTCATTTGAATAAGTCCTTGACTAGGTTGAAAAGCAATTTATGTTGAAACACTATATAGCGAGTTTTTGAGCGCCAAATTTGACAACGTATAGAGTACTTTTTTGGTATAGCACCTAAGTCAAAAATTCTTTCCCCCTCAGACTGTACTTGGACAGCGACACTCCTCCTTAGACCTTCAATTCATTTGAATAAGTCCTTGACTAGGTTGAAAAGCAATTTATGTTGAAACACTATATAGCGAGTTTTTGAGCGCCAAATTTGACAACGTATAGAGTACTTTTTTCGTATAGCACCTAGGTCAAAAATTCTTTCCCCCTCAGACTGTACTCGGACAATGACACTCCTCCTTAGACCCTCAATTGATTTGAATAAGTCCTTGACTAGGTTGAAAAGCAATTTATGTTGAAACACTATATAGCGAGTTTTTGAGAGCGAAATTTGACAACGTATAGAGTACTTTTTTCGTATAGCACCTAGGTCAAAAATTATTTCCCCCTCAGACTGTACTCGGACAGTGACACTCCTCCTTAGACCCTCAATTCATTTGAATAAGTCCTTGACTAGGTTGAAAAGCAATTTATGTTGAAACACTATATAGCGAGTTTTTGAGCGCCAAATTTGACAACGTATAGAGTACTTTTTTGGTATAGCACCTAAGTCAAAAATTCTTTCCCCCTCAGACTGTACTTGGACAGTGACACTCCTCCTTAGACCTTCAATTCATTTGAATAAGTCCTTGACTAGGTTGAAAAGCAATTTATGTTGAAACACTATATAGCGAGTTTTTGAGCGCCAAATTTGACAACGTATAGAGTACTTTTTTCGTATAGCACCTAGGTCAAAAATTCTTTCCCCCTCAGACTGTACTCGGACAATGACACTCCTCCTTAGACCCTCAATTGATTTGAATAAGTCCTTGACTAGGTTGAAAAGCAATTTATGTTGAAACACTATATAGCGAGTTTTTGAGAGCGAAATTTGACAACGTATAGAGTACTTTTTTCGTATAGCACCTAGGTCAAAAATTATTTCCCCCTCAGACTGTACTCGGACAGTGACACTCTTCCTTAGACCCTCAATTCATTTGAATAAGTCCTTGACTAGGTTGAAAAGCAATTTATGTTGAAACACTAACTAGCGAGTTTTTGAGCGCGAAATTTGACAACGTAGAGAGTACTTTTTTCGTATAGCACCTAGGTCAAAAATTCTTTCCCCCTCAGACTGTACTCGGACAGTGACACTCCTCCTTAGACCCTCAATTCATTTGAATAAGTCCTTGACTAGATTGAAAAGCAATTTATGATGAAACGCTATATAGCGAGTTTTTGAGCGCGAAATTTGACAACGTATAGAGTACTTTTTTCGTATAGCACCTAGGTCAAAAATTCTTTCCCCCTCAGACTGTACTCGGACAGTGACACTCCTCCTTAGACCCTCAATTCATTTGAATAAGTCCTTGACTAGGTTGAAAAGCAATTTATGTTGAAACACTATATAGCGAGTTTTTGAGAGCGAAATTTGACAACGTATAGAGTACTTTTTTCGTATAGCACCTAGGTCAAAAATTATTTCCCCCTCAGACTGTACTCGGACAGTGACACTCTTCCTTAGACCCTCAATTCATTTGAATAAGTCCTTGACTAGGTTGAAAAGCAATTTATGTTGAAACACTAACTAGCGAGTTTTTGAGCGCGAAATTTGACAACGTAGAGAGTACTTTTTTCGTATAGCACCTAGGTCAAAAATTCTTTCCCCCTCAGACTGTACTCGGACAGTGACACTCCTCCTTAGACCCTCAATTCATTTGAATAAGTCCTTGACTAGATTGAAAAGCAATTTATGATGAAACGCTATATAGCGAGTTTTTGAGCGCGAAATTTGACAACGTATAGAGTACTTTTTTCGTATAGCACCTAGGTCAAAAATTCTTTCCCCCTCAGACTGTACTCGGACAGTGACACTCCTCCTTAGACCCTCAATTCATTTGAATAAGTCCTTGACTAGGTTGAAAAGCAATTTATGTTGAAACACTAAATAGCGAGTTTTTGAGCGCAAAATTTGACAACGTAGAGAGTACTTTTTTCGTATAGCACCTAGGTCAAAAATTATTTCCCCCTCAGACTGTACTCGGACAGTGACACTCTTCCTTAGACCCTCAATTCATTTGAATAAGTCCTTGACTAGGTTGAAAAGCAATTTATGTTGAAACACTAACTAGCGAGTTTTTGAGCGCGAAATTTGACAACGTAGAGAGTACTTTTTTCGTATAGCACCTAGGTCAAAAATTCTTTCCCCCTCAGACTGTACTCGGACAGTGACACTCCTCCTTAGACCCTCAATTCATTTGAATAAGTCCTTGACTAGATTGAAAAGCAATTTATGATGAAACGCTATATAGCGAGTTTTTGAGCGCGAAATTTGACAACGTATAGAGTACTTTTTTCGTATAGCACCTAGGTCAAAAATTCTTTCCCCCTCAGACTGTACTCGGACAGTGACACTCCTCCTTAGACCCTCAATTCATTTGAATAAGTCCTTGACTAGGTTGAAAAGCAATTTATGTTGAAACACTAACTAGGGAGTTTTTGAGCGCGAAATTTGACAACGTAGAGAGTACTTTTTTCTTATAGCACCTAGGTCAAAAATTCTTTCCCCCTCAGACTGTACTCGGACAGTGAAACTCCTCCTTAGACCCTCAATTCAATTGAATAAGTCCTTGACTAGGTTGAAAAGCAATTTATGTTGAAACGCTATATAGCGAGTTTTTGAGCGCGAAATTTGACAACGTATAGAGTACTTTTTTCGTATAGCACCTAGGTCAAAAATTCTTTCCCCCTCAGACTGTACTCGGACAGTGACACTCCTCCTTAGACCCTCAATTCATTTGAAAAAGTCCTTGACTAGGTTGAAAACCACTTTATGTTGAAAAACTATATAGCGAGTTTTTGAGCGCCAAATTTGACAACGTATAGAGTACTTTTTTCGTATAGCACCTAGGTCAAAAATTCTTTCCCCGTCAGACTGCACTCGGACAGTGACACTCCTCCTTAGACCCTCAAGTCATTTTAATAAGTCCTTGACTAGATTGAAAACCACTTTATGTTGAAAAACTATATAGCGAGTTTTTGAGCGCCAAATTTGACAACGTATAGAGTACTTTTTTCGTATAGCACCTAGGTCAAAAATTCTTTCCCCCTCAGACTGTACTCGGACAGTGACACTCCTCCTTAGACCCTCAATTCATTTGAATAAGTCCTTGACTAGGTTGAAAAGCAATTTATGTTAAAACACTAACTAGCGAGTTTTTGAGCGCAAAATTTGACAACGGAGAGAGTACTTTTTTCGTATAGCACCTAGGTCAAAAATTCTTTCCCCCTCAGACTGTACTCGGACAGTGACACTCCTCCTTAGACCCTCAATTCATTTGAATAAGTCCTTGACTAGATTGAAAAGCAATTTATGATGAAACGCTATATAGCGAGTTTTTGAGCGCGAAATTTGACAACGTATAGAGTACTTTTTTCGTATAGCACCTAGGTCAAAAATTCTTTCCCCCTCAGACTGTACTCGGACAGTGACACTCCTCCTTAGACCCTCAATTCATTTGAATAAGTCCTTGACTAGGTTGAAAAGCAATTTATGTTGAAACACTATATAGCGAATTTTTGAGCGCCAAATTTGACAACGTATAGAGTACTTTTTTCGTATAGCACCTAGGTCAAAAATTCTTTCCCCCTCAGACTGTACTCGGACAGTGAAACTCCTCCTTAGACCCTCAATTGATTTGAATAAGTCCTTGACTAGGTTGAAAAGCAATTTATGTTGAAACACTATATAGCGAGTTTTTGAGCGCGAAATTTGACAACGTATAGAGTACTTTTTTCGTATAGCACCTAGGTCAAAAATTCTTTCCCCCTCAGACTGCACTTGGACATTGACACTCCTCCTTAGACCCTCAATTCATTTGAATAAGTCCTTGACTAGGTTGAAAAGCAATTTATGTTGAAACACTAACTAGGGAGTTTTTGAGCGCGAAATTTGACAACGTAGAGAGTACTTTTTTCGTATAGCACCTAGGTCAAAAATTCTTTCCCCCTCAGACTGTACTCGGACAGTGAAACTCCTCCTTAGACCCTCAATTCATTTGAATAAGTCCTTGACTAGGTTGAAAAGCAATTTATGTTGAAACGCTATATAGCGAGTTTTTGAGCGCGAAATTTGACAACGTATAGAGTACTTTTTTCGTATAGAATCTAGGTCAAAAATTCTTTCCCCCTCAGACTGTACTCGGACAGTGACACTCCTCCTTAGACCCTCAATTCATTTGAAAAAGTCCTTGACTAGGTTGAAAACCACTTTATGTTGAAAAACTATATAGCGAGTTTTTGAGCGCCAAATTTGACAACGTATAGAGTACTTTTTTCGTATAGCACCTAGGTCAAAAATTCTTTCCCCCTCAGACTGCACTCGGACAGTGACACTCCTCCTTAGACCCTCAAGTCATTTGAATAAGTCCTTGACTAGGTTGAAAACCACTTTATGTTGAAAAACTATATAGCGAGTTTTTGAGCGCCAAATTTGACAACGTATAGAGTACTTTTTTCGTATAGCACCTAGGTCAAAATTTCTTTCCCCTCAGACTGTACTCGGACAGTGAAACTCCTCCTTAGACCCTCAGTTCATTTGAATAAGTCCTTGACCATGTTGAAAAGCAATTTAAGTTGAAACACTAAATAGCGAGTTTTTGAGCGCGAAATTTGACAACGTATAGAGTACTTTTTTCGTATAGCACCTAGGTCAAAAATTATTTCCCCCTCAGACTGTACTAGGACAGTGACACTCCTCCGTAGACCCTCAATTCATTTGAATAAGTCCTTGACAAGGTTGAAAAGCAATTTATGTTGAAACACTATATAGCGAGTTTTTGAGAGCCAAATTTGACAACGTATAGAGTACTTTTTTCGTATAGCACCTAGGTCAAAATTTCTTTCCCCCTCAGACTGTACTCGGACAGTGAAACTCCTCCTTAGACCCTCAGTTCATTTGAATAAGTCCTTGACTAGGTTGAAGAGCAATTTATGTTGAAACACTATATAGCGAGTTTTTGAGCGCCAAATTTGACAACGTATAGAGCACTTTTTTGGTATAGCACCTAGGTCAAAAATTCTTTCTCCCTCAGACTGTACTCGGAGAGTGACACTCCTCCTTAGACCCTCAATTCATTTGAATAGGTCCTTGACTAGGTTGAAAAGCAATTTATGTTGAAACACTAAATAGCGAGTTTTTGAGCGCAAAATTTGACAACGTAGAGAGTACTTTTTTCGTATAGCACCTAGGTCAAAAATTCTTTCCCCCTCAGACTGTACTCGGACAGTGATACTCCTACTTAGACCCTCAATTCATTTGAATAAGTCCTTGACCAGGTTGAAAAGCAATTTATGTTGAAACGCTATATAGCGAGTTTTTGAGCGCGAAATTTGACAACGTATAGAGTACTTTTTTCGTATAGCACCTAGGTCAAAAATTCTTTCCCCCTCAGACTTTACTCGGACATTGACACTCCTCCTTAGACCCTCAATTCATTTGAATAAGTCCTTGACTAGGTTGAAAAGCAATTTATGTTGAAACGCTATATAGCGAGTTTTTGAGCGCGAAATTTGACAACGTATAGAGTACTTTTTTCGTATAGCATCTAGGTCAAAAATTCTTTCCCCCTCAGACTGTACTCGGACAGTGACACTCCTCCTTAGACCCTCAATTCATTTGAATAAGTCCTTGACTAGGTTGAAAAGCAATTTATGTTGAAACGCTATATAGCGAGTTTTTGAGCGCGAAATTTGACAACGTATAGAGTACTTTTTTCGTATAGCACCAAGGTCAAAAATTTTTTCCCCCTCAGACTGTACTCGGACAGTGAAACTCCTCCTTAGACCCTCAATTGATTTGAATAAGTCCTTGACTAGGTTGAAAAGCAATTTATGTTGAAACACTATATAGCGAGTTTTTGAGCGCGAAATTTGACAACGTATAGAGTACTTTTTTCGTATAGCACCTAGGTCAAAAATTCTTTCCCCCTCAGACTGTACTTGGACATTGACACTCCTCCTTAGACCCTCAATTCATTTGAATAAGTCCTTGACTAGGTTGAAAAGCAATTTATGTTGAAACACTAACTAGGGAGTTTTTGAGCGCGAAATTTGACAACGTAGAGAGTACTTTTTTCGTATAGCACCTAGGTCAAAAATTCTTTCCCCCTCAGACTGTACTCGGACAGTGAAACTCCTCCTTAGACCCTCAATTCATTTGAATAAGTCCTTGACTAGGTTGAAAAGCAATTTATGTTGAAACGCTATATAGCGAGTTTTTGAGCGCGAAATTTGACAACGTATAGAGTACTTTTTTCGTATAGAATCTAGGTCAAAAATTCTTTCCCCCTCAGGCTGTACTCGGACAGTGACACTCCTCCTTAGACCCTCAATTCATTTGAAATGTCCTTGACTAGGTTGAAAACCACTTTATGTTGAAAAACTATATAGCGAGTTTTTGAGCGCCAAATTTGACAACGTATAGAGTACTTTTTTCGTATAGCACCTAGGTCAAAAATTCTTTCCCCCTCAGACTGCACTCGGACAGTGACACTCCTCCTTAGACCCTCAAGTCATTTGAATAAGTCCTTGACTAGGTTGAAAACCATTTTATGTTGAAAAACTATATAGCGAGTTTTTGAGCGCCAAATTTGACAACGTATAGAGTACTTTTTTCGTATAGCACCTAGGTCAAAATTTCTTTCCCCCTCAGACTGTACTCGGACAGTGAAACTCCTCCTTAGACCCTCAGTTCATTTGAATAAGTCCTTGACCATGTTGAAAAGCAATTTAAGTTGAAACACTAAATAGCGAGTTTTTGAGCGCGAAATTTGACAACGTATAGAGTACTTTTTTCGTATAGCACCTAGGTCAAAAATTATTTCCCCCTCGGACTGTACTAGGACAGTGACACTCCTCCGTAGACCCTCAATTCATTTGAATAAGTCCTTGACTAGGTTGAAAAGCAATTTATGTTGAAACACTATATAGCGAGTTTTTGAGAGCCAAATTTGACAACGTATAGAGTACTTTTTTCGTATAGCACCTAGGTCAAAATTTCTTTCCCCCTCAGACTGTACTCGGACAGTGAAACTCCTCCTTAGACCCTCAGTTCATTTGAATAAGTCCTTGACTAGGTTGAAGTGCAATTTATGTTGAAACACTATATAGCGAGTTTTTGAGCGCCAAATTTGACAACGTATAGAGCACTTTTTTGGTATAGCACCTAGGTCAAAAATTCTTTCTCCCTCAGACTGTACTCGGAGAGTGACACTCCTCCTTAGACCCTCAATTCATTTGAATAGGTCCTTGACTAGGTTGAAAAGCAATTTATGTTGAAACACTAAATAGCGAGTTTTTGAGCGCAAAATTTGACAACGTAGAGAGTACTTTTTTCGTATAGCACCTAGGTCAAAAATTCTTTTCCCCTCAGACTGTACTCGGACAGTGATACTCCTGCTTAGACCCTCAATTCATTTGAATACGTCCTTGACTAGGTTGAAAAGCACTTTATGTTGAAACGCTATATAGCGAGTTTTTGAGCGCGAAATTTGACAACGTATAGAGTACTTTTTTCGTATAGCACCTAGGTCAAAAATTCTTTCCCCCTCAGACTTTACTCGGACATTGACACTCCTCCTTAGACCCTCAATTCATTTGAATAAGTCCTTGACTAGTTTGAAAAGCAATTTATGTTGAAACGCTATATAGCGAGTTTTTGAGCGCGAAATTTGACAACGTATAGAGTACTTTTTTCGTATAGCATCTAGGTCAAAAATTATTTCCCCCTCAGACTGTACTAGGACAGTGACACTCCTCCTTAGACCCTCAATTGATTTGAATAAGTCCTTGACTAGGTTGAAAAGCAATTTATGTTGAAACACTATATAGCGAGTTTTTGAGCGCGAAATTTGACAACGTATAGAGTACTTTTTTCGTATAGCACCTAGGTCAAAAATTCTTTCCCCCTCAGACTGTACTTGGACATTGACACTCCTCCTTAGACCCTCAATTCATTTGAATAAGTCCTTGACTAGGTTGAAAAGCAATTTATGTTGAAACACTAACTAGGGAGTTTTTGAGCGCGAAATTTGACAACGTAGAGAGTACTTTTTTCGTATAGCACCTAGGTCAAAAATTCTTTCCCCCTCAGACTGTACTCGGACAGTGAAACTCCTCCTTAGACCCTCAATTCATTTGAATATGTCCTTGACTAGGTTGAAAAGCAATTTATGTTGAAACGCTATATAGCGAGTTTTTGAGCGCGAAATTTGACAACGTATAGAGTACTTTTTTCGTATAGAATCTAGGTCAAAAATTCTTTCCCCCTCAGGCTGTACTCGGACAGTGACACTCCTCCTTAGACCCTCAATTCATTTGAAATGTCCTTGACTAGGTTGAAAACCACTTTATGTTGAAAAACTATATAGCGAGTTTTTGAGCGCCAAATTTGACAACGTATAGAGTACTTTTTTCGTATAGCACCTAGGTCAAAATTTCTTTCCCCCTCAGACTGTACTCGGACAGTGAAACTCCTCCTTAGACCCTCAATTGATTTGAATAAGTCCTTGACTAGGTTGAAAAGCAATTTATGTTGAAACACTATATAGCGAGTTTTTGAGCGCGAAATTTGACAACGTATAGAGTACTTTTTTCGTATAGCACCTAGGTCAAAAATTCTTTCCCCCTCAGACTGTACTTGGACATTGACACTCCTCCTTAGACCCTCAATTCATTTGAATAAGTCCTTGACTAGGTTGAAAAGCAATTTATGTTGAAACACTAACTAGGGAGTTTTTGAGCGCGAAATTTGACAACGTAGAGAGTACTTTTTTCGTATAGCACCTAGGTCAAAAATTCTTTCCCCCTCAGACTGTACTCGGACAGTGAAACTCCTCCTTAGACCCTCAATTCATTTGAATATGTCCTTGACTAGGTTGAAAAGCAATTTATGTTGAAACGCTATATAGCGAGTTTTTGAGCGCGAAATTTGACAACGTATAGAGTACTTTTTTCGTATAGAATCTAGGTCAAAAATTCTTTCCCCCTCAGGCTGTACTCGGACAGTGACACTCCTCCTTAGACCCTCAATTCATTTGAAATGTCCTTGACTAGGTTGAAAACCACTTTATGTTGAAAAACTATATAGCGAGTTTTTGAGCGCCAAATTTGACAACGTATAGAGTACTTTTTTCGTATAGCACCTAGGTCAAAAATTCTTTCCCCCTCAGACTGCACTCGGACAGTGACACTCCTCCTTAGACCCTCAAGTCATTTGAATAAGTCCTTGACTAGGTTGAAAACCATTTTATGTTGAAAAACTATATAGCGAGTTTTTGAGCGCCAAATTTGACAACGTATAGAGTACTTTTTCGTATAGCACCTAGGTCAAAATTTCTTTCCCCCTCAGACTGTACTCGGACAGTGAAACTCCTCCTTAGACCCTCAGTTCATTTGAATAAGTCCTTGACCATGTTGAAAAGCAATTTAAGTTGAAACACTAAATAGCGAGTTTTTGAGCGCGAAATTTGACAACGTATAGAGTACTTTTTTCGTATAGCACCTAGGTCAAAAATTATTTCCCCCTCGGACTGTACTAGGACAGTGACACTCCTCCGTAGACCCTCAATTCATTTGAATAAGTCCTTGACTAGGTTGAAAAGCAATTTATGTTGAAACACTATATAGCGAGTTTTTGAGAGCCAAATTTGACAACGTATAGAGTACTTTTTTCGTATAGCACCTAGGTCAAAATTTCTTTCCCCCTCAGACTGTACTCGGACAGTGAAACTCCTCCTTAGACCCTCAGTTCATTTGAATAAGTCCTTGACTAGGTTGAAGTGCAATTTATGTTGAAACACTATATAGCGAGTTTTTGAGCGCCAAATTTGACAACGTATAGAGCACTTTTTTGGTATAGCACCTAGGTCAAAAATTCTTTCTCCCTCAGACTGTACTCGGAGAGTGACACTCCTCCTTAGACCCTCAATTCATTTGAATAGGTCCTTGACTAGGTTGAAAAGCAATTTATGTTGAAACACTAAATAGCGAGTTTTTGAGCGCAAAATTTGACAACGTAGAGAGTACTTTTTTCGTATAGCACCTAGGTCAAAAATTCTTTTCCCCTCAGACTGTACTCGGACAGTGATACTCCTACTTAGACCCTCAATTCATTTGAATAAGTCCTTGACTAGGTTGAAAAGCACTTTATGTTGAAACGCTATATAGCGAGTTTTTGAGCGCGAAATTTGACAACGTATAGAGTACTTTTTTCGTATAGCACCTAGGTCAAAAATTCTTTCCCCCTCAGACTTTACTCGGACATTGACACTCCTCCTTAGACCCTCAATTCATTTGAATAAGTCCTTGACTAGTTTGAAAAGCAATTTATGTTGAAACGCTATATAGCGAGTTTTTGAGCGCGAAATTTGACAACGTATAGAGTACTTTTTTCGTATAGCATCTAGGTCAAAAATTCTTTCCCCCTCAGACTGTACTCGGACAGTGACACTCCTCCTTAGACCCTCAATTCATTTGAATAAGTCCTTGACTAGGTTGAAAAGCAATTTATGTTGAAACGCTATATAGCGAGTTTTTGAGCGCGAAATTTGACAACGTATAGAGTACTTTTTTCGTATAGCACCAAGGTCAAAAATTTTTTCCCCCTCAGACTGTACTCGGACAGTGACACTCCTCCTTAGACCCTCAATTCATTTGAAAAAGTCCTTGACTAGGTTGAAAACCACTTTATGTTGAAAAACTATATAGCGAGTTTTTGAGCGCCAAATTTGACAAGGTATAGAGGACTTTTTTCGTATAGCACCTAGGTCAAAAATTCTTTCCCCTTCAGACTGCACTCGGACAGTGAAACTCCTCCTTAGACCCTCAAGTCATTTGGATAAGTCCTTGACTAGGTTGAAAACCACTTTTTGTTGAAAAACTATATAGCGAGTTTTTGAGCGCCAAATTTGACAACGTATAGAGTACTTTTTTCGTATAGCACCTAGGTCAAAAATTCTTTCCCCCTCAGACTGTACTCGGACATTGACACTCCTCCTTAGACCCTCAGTTCATTTGAATAAGTCCTTGACCAGGTTGAAAAGCAATTTATGTTGAAACACTATATAGCGAGTTTTTGAGCGCGAAATTTGACAACGTATAGAGTACTTTTTTCGTATAGCACCTAGGTCAAAAATTATTTCCCCCTCAGACTGTACTCGGACAGTGACACTCCTCCTTAGACCCTCAATTCATTTGAAAAAGTCCTTGACTAGGTTGAAAACCACTTTATGTTGAAAAACTATATAGGGAGTTTTTGAGCGCCAAATTTGACAACGTATAGAGTACTTTTTTCGTATAGCACCTAGGTCAAAATTTTTCCCCCTCAGACTGTACTCGGACAGAGACACTCCTCCTTAGACTCTCAGTTCATTTGAATAACTCTTTGACCAGGTTGAAAAGCAATTTATGTTGAAACACTATATAGCGAGTTTTCGAGCGCGAAATTTGACAACGTATAGAGTACTTTTTTCGTATAGCACCTAGGTCAAAAATTCTTTCCCCCTCAGACTGTACTCGGACAGTGACACTCCTCCTTAGACCCTCAATTCATTTGAAAAAGTCCTTGACTAGGTTGAAAACCACTTTATGTTGAAAAACTATATAGCGAGTTTTTGAGCGCCAAATTTGACAATGTATAGAGCACTTTTTTCGTATAGCACCTAGGTCAAAAATTCTTTCCCCCTCAGACTGTACTCGGACAGAGACACTCCTCCTTAGACCCTCAAGTCATTTGAATAAGTCCTTGACTAGGTTGAAAACCACTTTATGTTGAAAAACTATATAGCGAGTTTTTGAGCGCCAAATTTGACAACGTATAGAGTACTTTTTTCGTATAGCACCTAGGTCAAAATTTTTCCCCCTCAGACTGTACTCGGACAGAGACACTCCTCCTTAGACTCTCAGTTCATTTGAATAACTCTTTGACCAGGTTGAAAAGCAATTTATGTTGAAACACTATATAGCGAGTTTTCGAGCGCGAAATTTGACAACGTATAGAGTACTTTTTTCGTATAGCACCTAGGTCAAAAATTCTTTCCCCCTCAGACTGTACTCGGACAGTGACACTCCTCCTTAGACCCTCAATTCATTTGAAAAAGTCCTTGACTAGGTTGAAAACCACTTTATGTTGAAAAACTATATAGCGAGTTTTTGAGCGCCAAATTTGACAATGTATAGAGCACTTTTTTCGTATAGCACCTAGGTCAAAAATTCTTTCCCCCTCAGACTGTACTCGGACAGAGACACTCCTCCTTAGACTCTCAGTTCATTTGAATAAGTCTTTGACCAGGTTGAAAAGCAATTTATGTTGAAACACTATATAGCGAGTTTTCGAGCGCGAAATTTGACAACGTATAGAGTACTTTTTTCGTATAGCACCTAGGTCGAAAATTCTTTCCCACTCAGACTGTACTCGGACAGTGACACTCCTCCTTAGACCCTCAATTCATTTGAAAAAGTCCTTGACTAGGTTGAAAACCACTTTATGTTGAAAAACTATATAGCGAGTTTTTGAGCGCCAAATTTGACAACGTATAGAGTACTTTTTTCGTATAGCACCTAGGTCAAAAATTCTTTCCCCCTCAGACTGCACTCGGACAGTGACACTCCTCCTTAGACCCTCAAGTCATTTGAATAAGTCCTTGACTAGGTTGAAAACCACTTTATGTTGAAAAACTATATAGCGAGTTTTTGAGCGCCAAATTTGACAACGTATAGAGTACTTTTTTCGTATAGCACCTAGGTCAAAATTTCTTTCCCCCTCAGACTGTACTCAGACAGAGACACTCCTCTTTAGACTCTCAGTTCATTTGAATAAGTCTTTGACCAGGTTGAAAAGCAATTTATGTTGAAACACTATATAGCGAGTTTTCGAGCGCGAAATTTGACAACGTATAGAGTACTTTTTTCGTATAGCACCTAGGTCAAAAATTCTTTCCCCCTCAGACTGTACTCGGACAGTGACACTCCTCCTTAGTCCCTCAATTCATTTGAATAAGTCCTTGACTAGGTTGAAAAGCAATTTATGTTGAAAAACTATATAGCGAGTTTTTGAGCGCCAAATTTGACAATGTATAGAGCACTTTTTTCGTATAGCACCTAGGTCAAAAATTCTTTCCCCCTCAGACTGTACTCGGACAGAGACACTCCTCCTTAGACCCTCAAGTCATTTGAATAAGTCCTTGACTAGGTTGAAAACCACTTTATGTTGAAAAACTATATAGCGAGTTTTTGAGCGCCAAATTTGACAACGTATAGAGTACTTTTTTCGTATAGCACCTAGGTCAAAATTTTTCCCCCTCAGACTGTACTCGGACAGAGACACTCCTCCTTAGACTCTCAGTTCATTTGAATAACTCTTTGACCAGGTTGAAAAGCAATTTATGTTGAAACACTATATAGCGAGTTTTCGAGCGCGAAATTTGACAACGTATAGAGTACTTTTTTCGTATAGCACCTAGGTCAAAAATTCTTTCCCCCTCAGACTGTACTCGGACAGTGACACTCCTCCTTAGACCCTCAATTCATTTGAAAAAGTCCTTGACTAGGTTGAAAACCACTTTATGTTGAAAAACTATATAGCGAGTTTTTGAGCGCCAAATTTGACAATGTATAGAGCACTTTTTTCGTATAGCACCTAGGTCAAAAATTCTTTCCCCCTCAGACTGTACTCGGACAGAGACACTCCTCCTTAGACTCTCAGTTCATTTGAATAAGTCTTTGACCAGGTTGAAAAGCAATTTATGTTGAAACACTATATAGCGAGTTTTCGAGCGCGAAATTTGACAACGTATAGAGTACTTTTTTCGTATAGCACCTAGGTCAAAAATTCTTTCCCACTCAGACTGTACTCGGACAGTGACACTCCTCCTTAGACCCTCAATTCATTTGAAAAAGTCCTTGACTAGGTTGAAAACCACTTTATGTTGAAAAACTATATAGCGAGTTTTTGAGCGCCAAATTTGACAACGTATAGAGTACTTTTTTCGTATAGCACCTAGGTCAAAAATTCTTTCCCCCTCAGACTGCACTCGGACAGTGACACTCCTCCTTAGACCCTCAAGTCATTTGAATAAGTCCTTGACTAGGTTGAAAACCACTTTATGTTGAAAAACTATATAGCGAGTTTTTGAGCGCCAAATTTGACAACGTATAGAGTACTTTTTTCGTATAGCACCTAGGTCAAATTTTCTTTCCCCCTCAGACTGTACTCAGACAGAGACACTCCTCTTTAGACTCTCAGTTCATTTGAATAAGTCTTTGACCAGGTTGAAAAGCAATTTATGTTGAAACACTATATAGCGAGTTTTCGAGCGCGAAATTTGACAACGTATAGAGTACTTTTTTCGTATAGCACCTAGGTCAAAAATTCTTTCCCCCTCAGACTGTACTCGGACAGTGACACTCCTCCTTAGTCCCTCAATTCATTTGAATAAGTCCTTGACTAGGTTGAAAAGCAATTTATGTTGAAAAACTATATAGCGAGCATTTGAGCGCCAAATTTGACAACGTATAGAGTACTTTTTTCGTATAGCACCTAGGTCAAAATTTCTTTCCCCCTCAGACTGAACTCGGACAGAGACACTCTTCCTTAGACTCTCAGTTCATTTGAATAAGTCTTTGACCAGGTTGAAAAGCAATTTATGTTGAAACACTATATAGCGAGTTTCCGAGCGCGAAATTTGACAACGTATAGAGTACTTTTTTCGTATAGCACCTAGGTCAAAAATTCTTTCCCCCTCAGACTGTACTCGGACAGTGACACTCCTCCTTAGACCCTCAATTCATTTGAAAAAGTCCTTGACTAGGTTGAAAACCACTTTATGTTGAAAAACTATATAGCGAGTTTTTGAGCGCCAAATTTGACAACGTATAGAGTACTTTTTTCGTATAGCACCTAGGTCAAAATTTCTTTCCCCCTCAGACTGTACTCGGACAGAGACACTCCTCCTTAGACTCTCAGTTCATTTGAATAAGTCTTTGACCAGGTTGAAAAGCAATTTATGTTGAAACACTATATAGCGAGTTTTCGAGCGCGAAATTTGACAACGTATAGAGTACTTTTTTCGTATAGCACCTAGGTCAAAAATTCTTTCCCCCTCAGACTGTACTCGGACAGTGACACTCCTCCTTAGTCCCTCAATTCATTTGAATAAGTCCTTGACTAGGTTGAAAAGCAATTTATGTTGAAAAACTATATAGCGAGCATTTGAGCGCCAAATTTGACAACGTATAGAGTACTTTTTTCGTATAGCACCTAGGTCAAAATTTCTTTCCCCCTCAGACTGAACTCGGACAGAGACACTCTTCCTTAGACTCTCAGTTCATTTGAATAAGTCTTTGACCAGGTTGAAAAGCAATTTATGTTGAAACACTATATAGCGAGTTTCCGAGCGCGAAATTTGACAACGTATAGAGTACTTTTTTCGTATAGCACCTAGGTCAAAAATTCTTTCCCCCTCAGACTGTACTCGGACAGTGACACTCCTCCTTAGACCCTCAATTCATTTGAAAAAGTCCTTGACTAGGTTGAAAACCACTTTATGTTGAAAAACTATATAGCGAGTTTTTGAGCGCCAAATTTGACAACGTATAGAGTACTTTTTTCGTATAGCACCTAGGTCAAAATTTCTTTCCCCCTCAGACTGTACTCGGACAGAGACACTCCTCCTTAGACTCTCAGTTCATTTGAATAAGTCTTTGACCAGGTTGAAAAGCAATTTATGTTGAAACACTATATAGCGAGTTTTCGAGCGCGAAATTTGACAACGTATAGAGTACTTTTTTCGTATAGCACCTAGATCAAAAATTCTTTCCCCCTCAGACTGTACTCGGACAGTGACACTCCTCCTTAGACCCTCATTTCATTTGAATAAGTCCTTGACTAGGTTGAAAAGCAATTTATGTTGAAACACTAAATAGCGATTTTTTGAGCGCGAAATTTGACAACGTAGAGAGTACTTTTTTCGTATAGCACCTAGGTCAAAAATTCTTTCCCCCTCAGACTGTACTCGGACAGTGACAATCCTCCTTAGTCCCTCAATTCATTTGAATAAGTCCTTGACTAGGTTGAAAAGCAATTTATGTTGAAGCGCTATATAACGAGTTTTTGAGCGCGAAATTTGACAACTCATAGAGTACTTTTTTCGCATAGCACCTAGGTCAAAAATTATTTCCCCCTCAGACTGTACTCGGACAGTGACACTCCTCCTTAGACCCTCAATTCATTTGAAAAAGTCCTTGACTAGGTTGAAAACCACTTTATGTTGAAAAACTATATAGCGAGTTTTTGAGCGCCAAATTTGACAACGTATAGAGTACTTTTTTCGTATAGCACCTAGGTCAAAAATTCTTTCCCCCTCAGACTGCACTCGGACAGTGACATTCCTCCTTAGACCCTCAAGTCATTTGAATAAGTCCTTGACTAGGTTGAAAACCACTTTATGTTGAAAAACTATATAGCGAGTTTTTGAGCGCCAAATTTGACAACGTATAGAGTACTTTTTTCGTACAGCACCTAGGTCAAAAACTCTTTCCCCCTCAGACTGTACTCGGACAGAGACACTCCTCCTTAGACTCTCAGTTCATTTGAATAAGTCCTTGACCAGGTTGAAAAGCAATTTATGTTGAAACACTATATAGCGAGTTTTCGAGCGCGAAATTTGACAACGTATAGAGTACTTTTTTCGTATAGAACCTAGGTCAAAAATTATTTCCCCCTCAGACTGTACTCGGACAGTGACACTCCTCCTTAGACCCTCAATTCATTTGAATAAGTCCTTGACTAGGTTGAAAAGCAATTTATGTTGAAAAACTATATAGCGAGTTTTTGAGCGCCAAATTTGACAATGTATAGAGCACTTTTTTCGTATAGCACCTAGGTCAAAAATTCTTTCCCCCTCAGACTGTACTCGGACAGAGACACTCCTCCTTAGACTCTCAGTTCATTTGAATAATTCCTTGACCAGGTTGAAAAGCAATTTATATGTTGAAACACTATATAGCGAGTTTTCGAGCGCGAAATTTGACAACGTATAGAGTACTTTTTTCGTATAGCACCTAGGTCAAAAATTATTTCCCCCTCAGACTGTACTCGGACATTGACACTCCTCCTTAGACCCTCAATTCATTTGAATAAGTCCTTGACTAGGTTGAAAAGCAATTTATGTTGAAACACTATATAGCGAGTTTTTGAGCGCCAAATTTGACAACGTATAGAGTACTTTTTTGGTATAGCACCTAGGTCAAAAATTCTTTCCCCCTCAGACTGTAGTCGGACAGTGACACTCCTCCTTAGACCCTCAATTCATTTGAATAAGTCCTTGAATAGGTTGAAAAGCAATTTATGTTGAAACACTATGTAGCGAGTTTTTGAGCGCCAAATTTGACAACGTATAGAGTACTTTTTTCGTATAGCAACTAGGTCAAAAATTCTTTCCCCCTCAGACTGTACTCGGACAGTGACACTCCTCCTTAGACCCTCAATTGATTTGAATAAGTCCTTGACTAGGTTGAAAAGCAATTCATGTTGAAACACTATATAGCGAGTTCTTGAGCGCGAAATTTGACAACGTATAGAGTACTTTTTTCGTATAGCACCTAGGTCAAAAATTCTTTCACCCTCAGACTGTACTCGGACAGTGACACTCCTCCTTAGACCCTCAATTCATTTGAATAAGTCCTTGACTAGGTTGAAAAGCAATTTATGTTGAAACGCTATATAGCGAGTTTTTGAGCGCGAAATTTGACAACGTATAGAGTACTTTTTTCGTATAGCACCTAGGTATAAAAATTCTTTCCCTCTCAGACTGTAGTTGGACAGTGACACTCCTCCTTAGACCCTCAATTCATTTGAATAAGTCCTTGACTAGGTTGAAAAGCAATTTATGTTGAAACACTAAATAGCGAGTTTTTGAGCGCGAAATTTGACAACGTAGAGAGCACTTTTTTCGTATAGCATCCGGGTCAAAAATTCTTTCCCCCTCAGACTGTACTTGGACAGCGACACTCCTCCATAGACCCTCAATTCATTTGAATAAGTGCTTGACTAGGTTGAAAACAATTTATGTTGAAACACTATATAGCGAGTTTTTGAGCGCGAAATTTGACAACGTATAGAGTACTTTTTTGGTATAGCACCTAGGTCAAAAATTCTTTCCCCCTCAGACTGTAGTCGGACAGTGACACTCCTCCTTAGACCCTCAATTCATTTGAATAAGTCCTTGAATAGGTTGAAAAGCAATTTATGTTGAAACACTATGTAGCGAGTTTTTGAGCGCCAAATTTGACAACGTATAGAGTACTTTTTTCGTATAGCAACTAGGTCAAAAATTCTTTCCCCCTCAGACTGTACTCGGACAGTGACACTCCTCCTTAGACCCTCAATTGATTTGAATAAGTCCTTGACTAGGTTGAAAAGCAATTCATGTTGAAACACTATATAGCGAGTTCTTGAGCGCGAAATTTGACAACGTATAGAGTACTTTTTTCGTATAGCACCTAGGTCAAAAATTCTTTCACCCTCAGACTGTACTCGGACAGTGACACTCCTCCTTAGACCCTCAATTCATTTGAATAAGTCCTTGACTAGGTTGAAAAGCAATTTATGTTGAAACGCTATATAGCGAGTTTTTGAGCGCGAAATTTGACAACGTATAGAGTACTTTTTTCGTATAGCACCTAGGTATAAAAATTCTTTCCCTCTCAGACTGTAGTTGGACAGTGACACTCCTCCTTAGACCCTCAATTCATTTGAATAAGTCCTTGACTAGGTTGAAAAGCAATTTATGTTGAAACACTAAATAGCGAGTTTTTGAGCGCGAAATTTGACAACGTAGAGAGCACTTTTTTCGTATAGCATCCGGGTCAAAAATTCTTTCCCCCTCAGACTGTACTTGGACAGCGACACTCCTCCATAGACCCTCAATTCATTTGAATAAGTGCTTGACTAGGTTGAAAACAATTTATGTTGAAACACTATATAGCGAGTTTTTGAGCGCGAAATTCGACAACGTATTGAGTACTTTTTTCGTATAGCACCTAGGTCAAAAATTCTTTCCCCCTCAGACTGTACTCGGACAGTGACACTCCTCCTTAGACCCTGAATTCATTTGAATAAGTCCTTGACTAGGTTGAAAAAGCAATTTATGTTGAAACACTAAATAGCGAGTTTTGAGCGCGAAATTTGACAACGTATAGAGTACTTTTTTCGTATAGCATCCAGGTCAAAAATTCTTTCCCTCTCAGACTGTACTCGGACAGCGAAACTCCTCCATAGACCCTCAATTCATTTGAATAGGTCCTTGACTAGGTTGAAAACAATTTATGTTGAAACACTATATAGCGAGTTTTTGAGCGCGAAATTTGTTAACGTATTGAGTACTTTTTTCGTATAGCACCTAGGTCAAAAATTCTTTCCCCCTCAGACTGTACTCGGACAGTGACACTCCTCCTTAGACCCTGAATTCATTTGAATAAGTCCTTGACTAGGTTGAAAAGCAATTTATGTTGAAACACTATATAGCGAGTTTTTGAGCGCGAAATTTGACAACGTATAGAGTACTTTTTTCGTATAGCACCTAGGTCAAAAATTCTTTCCCCCTCATACTTTACTCGGACAGTGACACTCCTCCTTAGACCCTCAATTCATTTGAATAAGTGCTTGACTAGGTTGAAAAGCAATTTATGTTGAAACACTAAATAGCGAGTTTTTGAGCGCGAAATTTGACAACGTAGAGAGTACTTTTTTCGTATCGCACCTAGGTGAGAAAATCTTTCCCCCTCAGACTATACTCGGACAGCGACACTCCTCCTTAGACCCTCAATTCATTTGAATAAGTCCTTGACTAGGTTGAAAAGCAATTTATGTTGAAACACTATATAGCGAGTTTTTGGGTGCCAAATTTGACAACGTATAGAGTAATTTTTTCGCATAGCACCTAGGTCAAAAATTCTTTCCCCCTCAGACTGTACTTGGACAGTGACACTCCTCCTTAGACCCTCAATTCATTTGAATAAGTCCTTGACTAGGTTGAAAAGCAATTTATGTTGAAACACTTTATAGCGAGTTTTTGAGCGCCAAATTTGACAACGTATAGAGTACTTTTTTCGTATAGCACCTAGGTCAAAAATTCGTTCCCCCTCAGACTGTACTCGGACAGTGACACTCCTCCTTAGACCCTCAATTTTTTTGAATAAGTCCTTGACTAGGTTGAAAGGCAATTTATGTTGAAACACTATATAGCGAGTTTTTGAGCGCGAAATTTGACAACGTATAGAGTACTTCTTTCGTATAGCACCTAGGTCAAAAATTAATTCCCCCTCAGACTGTACTCGGACAGTGACACTCCTCCTTAGACCTTCAATTGATTTGAATAAGTCCTTGATTAGGTTGAAAAGCAATTTATGTTGAAACACTATATAACGAGTTTTTGAGCGCGAAATTTGATAACGTATAGAGTACTTTTATCGTATAGCACTAGGTCAAAAACTCTTTCCCCCTCAGACTGTACTCGGACAGTGAAACTCCTCCTTAGACCCTCAATTCAATTGAATAAGTCCTTGACTAGGTTGAAAAGCAATTTATGTTGAAACACTATATAGCGAAATTTTGAGCGCGAAATTTGACAACGTATAGACTTCTTTTTTCGTATTGAACCTGGGTCAAAAATTCTTTCCCCCTCAGACTGTAATCGGAGAGTGACACTCCTCCTTAGACCCTCAGTTCATTTGAATGAGTCCTTGACTAGGTTGAAAAGCAATTTATGTTGAAACACTATATAGCGAGTTTTTGAGCGCCAAATTTGACAACGTATAGAGTACTTTTTTCGTATAGCACCTAGGTAAAAAACTCTTTCCCCCTCAGACTGTACTCAGACAGTGACACTCCTCCTTAGACCCTCAATTCATTTGAATAAGTCCTTGACTAGGTTGAAAAGCAATTTATGTTGAAACACTATATAGCGAGTTTTTGAGCGCCAAATTTGACAACGTATAGAGAACTTTTTTCGTATAGCACCTAGGTCAAAAATTCTTTCCCCCTCAGACTGTACTCGGACAGTGACACTCCTCCTTAGACCTTCAATTGATTTGAATAAGTCCTTGATTAGGTTGAAAAGCAATTTATGTTGAAACACTATATAACGAGTTTTTGAGCGCGAAATTTGATAACGTATAGAGTACTTTTATCGTATAGCACTAGGTCAAAAACTCTTTCCCCCTCAGACTGTACTCGGACAGTGAAACTCCTCCTTAGACCCTCAATTCAATTGAATAAGTCCTTGACTAGGTTGAAAAGCAATTTATGTTGAAACACTATATAGCGAAATTTTGAGCGCGAAATTTGACAACGTATAGACTTCTTTTTTCGTATTGAACCTGGGTCAAAAATTCTTTCCCCCTCAGACTGTAATCGGAGAGTGACACTCCTCCTTAGACCCTCAGTTCATTTGAATGAGTCCTTGACTAGGTTGAAAAGCAATTTATGTTGAAACACTATATAGCGAGTTTTTGAGCGCCAAATTTGACAACGTATAGAGTACTTTTTTCGTATAGCACCTAGGTAAAAAACTCTTTCCCCCTCAGACTGTACTCAGACAGTGACACTCCTCCTTAGACCCTCAATTCATTTGAATAAGTCCTTGACTAGGTTGAAAAGCAATTTATGTTGAAACACTATATAGCGAGTTTTTGAGCGCGAAATTTGACAACGTATAGAGCACTTTTTTCGTATAGCACCTAGGTCAAAAATTCTTTCCCCCTCAGACTGTACTCGGACAGTGATACTCCTCCTTAGACCCTCAATTCATTTGAATAAGTCCTTGACTAGGTTGAAAAGCAATTTATGTTGAAACACTTTATAGCGAGTTTTTGAGCGCCAAATTTGACAACGTATAGATTACTTTTTTCGTATAGCACCTAGGTCAAAAATTCGTTCCCCCTCAGACTGTACTCGGACGGTGACACTCCTCCTTAGAACCTCAATTTTTTTGAATAAGTCCTTGACTAGGTTGAAAGGCAATTTATGTTGAAACACTATATAGCGAGTTTTTGAGCGCGAAATTTGACAACGTATAGAGTACTTCTTTCGTATAGCACCTAGGTCAGAAATTAATTCCCCTCAGACTGTACTCGGACAGTGAAACTCCTCCTTAGACCCTCAATTGATTTGAATAAGTCCTTGACTAGGTTGAAAAGCAATTTATGTTGAAACACTATATAACGAGTTTTTGAGCGCGAAATTTGATAACGTATAGAGTACTTTTATCATATAGCACTAGGTCAAAAACTCTTTCCCCCTCAGACTGTACTCGGACAGTGAAACTCCTCCTTAGACCCTCAATTCAATTGAATAAGTCCTTGACTAGGTTGAAAAGCAATTTATGTTGAAACACTATATAGCGAAATTTTGAGCGCGAAATTTGACAACGTATAGACTTCTTTTTTCGTATTGAACCTGGGTCAAAAATTCTTTCCCCCTCAGACTGTAATCGGAGAGTGACACTCCTCCTTAGACCCTCAGTTCATTTGAATGAGTCCTTGACTAGGTTGAAAAGCAATTTATGTTGAAACACTATATAGCGAGTTTTTGAGCGCCAAATTTGACAACGTATAGAGTACTTTTTTCGTATAGCACCTAGGTAAAAAACTCTTTCCCCCTCAGACTGTACTCAGACAGTGACACTCCTCCTTAGACCCTCAATTCATTTGAATAAGTCCTTGACTAGGTTGAAAAGCAATTTATGTTGAAACACTATATAGCGAGTTTTTGAGCGCCAAATTTGACAACGTATAGAGAACTTTTTTCGTATAGCACCTAGGTCAAAAATTCTTTCCCCCTCAGACTGTACTCGGACAGTGACACTCCTCCTTAGACCCTCAATCGATTTGAATAAGTCCTTGACTAGGTTGAAAAGCAATTTATGTTGAAACACTATATAGCGAGTTTTTGAGCGCGAAATTTGACAACGTATAGAGCACTTTTTTCGTATAGCACCTAGGTCAAAATTTCTTTCCCCCTCAGACTGTACTCGGACAGTGACACTCCTTTTTCTTAGACCCTCAATTCATTTGAATAAGTCCTTGACTAGGTTGAAAAGCAATTTATGTTGAAACACTATATAGCGAAAATTTGAGCGCGAAATTTGACAACGTATAGAGTACTTTTTTCGTATACCACCTAGGTCAAAAATACTACTACACCAGACCGAGTACACCAGACCAGACTACCAGACTACCATACCACAGACCATCGACCTACTACAGATTTAGCGCTTCTACTACACCAGAAGCAGCTACTACACCAGACCGACCACGCTACTGTTGGTTCGTTCCCCCTAATTTTTGGGTGACTGCACACGCCAAATTAAACGTCAAGAACATTCTGTGCTCAGCACGTTACCTTGTGAGCTCAACTAATTAAAACCTTTTCCTTGCTATGGGAGTACAACACTTTGCACTCCAACTCAACATAAAAATACGCTTATGAAGCTAAAATAGTCCTATTTTCCGTTTAAGAGGTAATATTTGAGGTTAACTCACGTATCAGGATCCGTGGATGTGTGTTGCACAGTTGTTCGATAAGTTGTTCGATGAGATTTACAAGTTACTTCACAAACAATCTGAAATAATTATGGTTTCAAAGTAGAAACGTGAAGCGTACCAGTCACTAATCAGTCCAAACGACCGTATGTTTCGGGGACAATTTCTCGAAAACGACTGAAAGAAAACAAGCGCCATTCACAGTAATTAAAGTACGGCTCAAGCCCAGTTCAATTCAACAAACAGATCCAAAATCGGTGAACTCTACGACGAGTTATTAGCGAAATTAATTACGGTACCAAAGTCCGAAATTGACCTACACCGACTGACGTTTCGCTAAAATACACACTTATTTCTCAAAAACGCCTGAACGAAATTACACGAAATTTACAGGAGTTAAAGTACGGCTCATGGTGAGTTCAAATCAGCAAACAGATCCAAAATCGGTTCACTCTACGAGGAGATATTTCAAAATTAAGGTACCGTACCAATGACCAATATGGGACCTGGTCCGACCACATTTCGCCAAATAAATCATTAAAATTTCGGAATAATGAATAATAAAAACATATACACATACTCTCCACTAACACACAAATCTGAAACACTAAAAATTGTAGTCTAAATCAAGATATAACAAGTTAAATAACGTACTCAATGTAGTGCTTGTCTCCTCAGGAGGTAAAACTGGGGTCAATTTTCCTGGCAAATTTCTCAAAAACGGCTGAACAAAAACAAACGCCCTTAGTACCGATTGTAGCACTGCTTAATACACGCGTCATATTAAAAAACGAGCCCAATCGGTGCACTCTTCAAGGAGTTATAGCAAAAAATAGGTACCGTACCAAATGACCTTAGAGGAGAGATGCACCACCTTCAGAGCTAAAATTGAACATCTAAACATCATAAAACGCTATATAAAGTATACATAATCAGAATCTACGTTAGACGGGCTATTCAAAACAGTATTTTTTTTCAATACAGTTCAAAGCTTCAAGGTGTCAACGGTGTCAACCGCTGGTGTCAACCGCTTCTGAGGCTATAATCGAGGTCAAGTTTACAGGACAATTTCTCTAAAACGGCAAAACAAAAAAACCCCTTCCTACAGTTTTTAGCGCTGCTTGAGATACGCATCATATTAAAAAATGAACTCAATCGGTACACTCTTCGAGGAGTTATAGCAATTATAATGTACCGTACCAAATGACCAGAAAGAGAGGTGACCTGAATTCAGAGCTAACATTTGACATGAAAATGTGTCAAACAAATTACAAATAATAGCTAGAAAGCTTTGTCAAAAAATAAGGAAGCTAACGAACCAATAAACAAGCTTTAAATCGATTTGTGACAGAGGTTCAAGGTGGTGTCGGATGGTGTCAACCGCTTCTGGGGCTAAAATTGAGGTCAAGTTTACTGGCCAATTTCTCTAAACCGGCCGAACAAAAATAAACCCCCTTAGTACAGTTTGTAGCACTGCTTGAGATACGCATCATATTTAAAAATGAGCCCGATCGGTACATTCTTCGAGGAGTTATAGCAATTATAAGGTACCGTACCAAATGACCAAAAAAGCGAGTTGACCGCCATTCAGAGCCAAAATTGACAACCTCAACTACAAAAAATACCATATAAAATATATATGGGGAGACTCCCCACTAACTGGGGATTCTAAAACACTAACACTTGCTGGGTAAATCGCGTGTTTTGTTGTACCGAAATTTGGGTCACCCATAATAGCCCAAAAATTCGAACTATTTCAAATTTGAACATTAATAATTATTTGATTAGGCCGATTTGGGAAACCAACCAAAAACTGCAAGCAAGAGGGGTTCAGTGCTAACAAAATGCGACCACTCCCGTTTAATTTGGTCCACTACTTTAGCAGATATTAACAAAATACTGTTCTGTACTCCATTTTTTGGGCTAAAATCGAAGCCCAAGATCTCTGGAACCGACGTAGAACAACGTGAAACAGCGTTCCCGGCGTATTTGTGGGTGTATTTCTGGTCCACTTGCACGTTCTAGGTCACGGCAAACCTTCATGGTGAGGTGGGAAAAAATTTCCCACCTCACCATGAAGGTTATGATGTTTTGTGTGTTTTGACATAAAACAACATCCACAAAAATTTGATGAAATCGTGAAAACAGAAAATTTGTTGAATTGCTAAAAACTATTGATTCAAATAGCTTCATGGACCCGACACTAGCGTAAAAAACACAATTTGCAAGTAACAACAACCCTCATTACAACAAACAACACATAAATTCATAATAACGCTTAAAATCATATTTTTTTTAAGTTTACACCCTAATTATTATTTGCACAGGCCGACACAAAAAAAGACTGCAAAAGGCTAGCAGGAACAGATCAATAGAAACAAAATGCCACCTCGTTTGTTGAATTTGATTCAGTACTTTAGGAGATATCGATAAAACAATAAACTGTAACCGGACATTCGGTATCTGAAAAGACAAGAAATTAAAGAGAATCAAGGCAAAATGCCCATCAAAAACCTAATAAAACCTGTTCTATGATTGAAATAGTTCCAGGGACTCAACAGACGGGCGAATAACACAATTTTTAAGTAATAACAACGCTCAATACGAGAACGACTACATCATTTCAAAAAACGTTTAATAAATTCATTTTTTTTTCAAATTTACACCTTAATAACTTTTTGATCAGTTTGATTTTAAAAATCAATTTGCTGGGCAAGAAAGAACAGTTTAGCAACAACAAATTGCTTCTTCACAATCTAAATTTGATACAGTGATTTAGGAGATATCAATAAAAGTAAAAAACTTCAAGTTCCTTTCTCAATGCTATAAAACAAGTTCTTTCCGTCAACTTTTTGATTAGGCTGACTTGAGAAACCAATAAACACCGCAAACAAGGGGGAGTAGAACAAACAAAATGCGACTATGCCTGGCTGAATTGGCAGAGTAGTTCAGATAAAAATCGTCACAAACAAAAAATATGCCCTCAAAAATGCAATTTACACTTCAAATTTTTCAAAGTTAAACATTTATATATTTTTGAGTAGGCCGACTTGAGAAACCAATAAACACTGCTATCAAGGGGAGTTCAGGACCAACAAAATGCGACTATGGCCGGTCAATTTGACATAGTACTTCAGGGAAAAATTTTCAGAAACAACAAACTTCACCTCAAAAATGTAATTTTTACCTCAATTTTTTCGAAGTTAAACACTATTAACTTTTTGACTAGGCCGAATTGAGAAACAATTAGACACCGCAAACAAGGGGGAGTAGAACAAACAAAATGCGACTATGCCTGGCTGAATTGGCAGAGTAGTTCAGATAAAAATCGTCACAACCAAAAAACGTGCCCTCAAAAATGCAATTTACAGTTCAAATTTTTCAAAGTTAATTATTTATAACTTTTTTAGTAGGCCGACTTGAGAAACCAATAAACACTGCTATCAAGGGGAGTTCAGGATCAACAAAATGCGATCATGCCTGGTCAAATTGACATAGTACTTCAGGGAGAAATTTTCAGAAACAACAAACATGCCCTCAAAAATGTAATTTTTACTTCAATTTTTTCAAAGTTAAGCACTTATAACTTTTTGAGTAGGCCGACTTGAGAAACCAATAGACGCAATGAAAGGAAGTTCAAAAGCAACAAAATGCGACTATGCGCGGCCAAATTGGCGGAGCAGTTCAGGAAAAATTGTCAGAAACAGTAAGAGTGCCCTCAAAAATGTAATTTTTACTTCTATTTTTTCAAAGTTAAAAATTAATAACTTTTTGATTAGGGCGACTTGAGAAACCACTGAACACTGCAGGCAATGGGAGTTTAGGGCCAGCAAAAAGCGACAATGCCCACCCAATTTGGTACTGTAGTTTCAGAGAAATTGTCAGAAGCATGAAGCGTACCCCGATTTTCGGGTTATTGTGAGACCTCGATTTCTCGCACAGTCGCGCAAAACGACCGAATACGTCGCCCCATAGAAAATTCTGAACGCAATTCAAGTCGACTACGTAACTACTGACCACCAAAAATCTCTAGTGTGAAGTGGGAAAAAAATCCCACCACGCCATAAAGGCCAGGGTGTTTTGTGTGTTTTGACAAAAAAATCTCAAACAAGAGCTTCAAGTTTTCGCAAAAAATGAAAAATTGTTTAATTGCCAAAATCAAAGTATTGTAAAAACTTCATCAACCCAAACAAAAGCCTAAATATTACAATTTGCAAGTAACAAGACCCCAAATTAGAAGAATAACATCATCAAAACTCAAAAACGTTTTGAAACATTATTTTTTTTATTTTTCTTAAAATTACAGCCTAATAACCTTCTGAGATGGACGATTTCCGTAACAAATTAACTATTGGAGAGAAGAAGAACAACTATTCAACAAAACGGAACTATGGTCGTCTAACTTGGCACAGTAGTTTGGCAGAAATCATTAGAAACGTGAAGCGTGCCCCGATTTTTCTGCTAAAAAAAGTATAGCTTTCGCAAAAAAAAATTCGGGAAAGCGACACAAATCTGTCCCTCCAACATAATTCATGACACAAAATAAAAATATAAACGCATTTTTACCTTTGTGGACGCTGAAGACTCATTCCACGAAGTAAGAACCATTTCCTACCTCGTATTTTGTGTTTTGACCAAAAATGAACCAAAAAAGAATTTCATAATTTCACGAAAATTGAAAAAATATTGAATTCCAAAAACTAGGGATTCCAAAAGCTTCATGACCCCAAACAAAGACTAATTAACACAATTGCCAAGTAACTATAACACAAATAAAAGAAAAACTACGTCAATACTAAAAAAAAACATTTCAAAGAT
The DNA here is from genome assembly GCF_964194025.1 of Convolutriloba macropyga. NCBI lineage: Eukaryota > Metazoa > Xenacoelomorpha > Acoela > Convolutidae > Convolutriloba > Convolutriloba macropyga. The sequence goes on from NC_134470.1 coordinate 74,606,055, forward strand.
TATTTTTTTAATTTTTTTAAAGCTTTAAAATTAAAATTCTGAGTTAACCCAATGAAAAAAAAACCAATTGAAATTTTTTGTCACAAAAAAACGTATAGTCAACCAAACGCGACTACGCCCGTCTAAATTGGCTCAGTAGTTTAGGAGAAATCATCAAAACCGCCAAGCGTGCCACGAATTTTTTGCTAATAAGACTTTATAAACATAAAAATTTAACTCAAAATCTAGCAAGCTGACTTAAACCTAGGATGTTTCTTCATTGCTATGAGATTTCTTAAGGATTGGTTGGACTAAAGTATATAGCTTTGTAGAATTAATTTTTTGTGATACTTTAGGAAATATCAGTTATAAAAAAATCAAAGTTTTGTTTTCTCTTTGAACTAAATAAAAAACATTGGTTAGCATACGATCAACGACGAAGTTAACGTTTGATTTACCAAAAAATTGAGTCTGACTTTCTGTATGATGAGCCTAAACTATAATTGGAATGAAAGATGACCAAAAAATGAGGCTTCAAAAACTTACCAGATCTTTTCGAATGAAATAACTTCAAGGACATTAACACCAATAACTATCAACTTAAGGGGTCAAATAGGTTCATAAAAAACCTCATGAGGAAGTTAATTGAAATTAACAATGAGCAGAATATTTTTTCCAACTACATAAAGATCCTCAATTACCGAGAGGATCGGTAACAAAATATTCCAACTGGTTGTTTCTTTATAAATAACTTATTTGATTAAAAATGAGAGGAAGACTGAAAGTGTTTGATTTCGTCATTTTCTAGAGTAGGTTAATTAATCTTAAAATAGACGAATTTGGTTGACGATGGTGTCTCTAGTTTTTTTTGTCGAAAATTTATTTTTGAATTCAAAATCTTGCAAGAAATTTGCAAGATTCTTGCAAGATTTCACATTCAAAAGGCGTTCACGAAAAAAGTCAAATAGGTTCAGTTCTGCTGATCAAAAATTTTTATATCAGTCATTTCATTTGGTTTTCAGTTAGTTTGAGCTACCAAAAATACAAACATAAAATTTTCAGAATTCAAAAACTTGCAAGATTCTTGCGAGATTCTTGCAAGATTTTGAATCCGGGCTAAAAAATTTTTTATTGAATTCGGTTTTGTAATTTGTTCAATAAACAATAATTTGCCTCAAAGATGTTTTCTACAACATTTGTAACCTGATTTATTTTTTTGGCTTGATTGATATCTTGCAAGATTCTTGCAAGAATCTTGCAAGTTTTGAATCAGCTTGCAAGATTCTTGCAAGTTTTAAATTCACTCATCACTAGGGATGGGAATAAGCTAAGAACCTTTACATCCATGTTCAATTGGCGATGTTTCCGAGATCGAAATATGTTTAGCTACATTTGTAAACTACATCAAACAATCGAAGCGACAGTTATTGTACTTTTATTGACTTTTGATTGGCCTCGAGCTTAGTATGGATATATAGTTGCGAGTCTTTGTCTTTTTATGCAATTTTTTGCTGAACCTTTTTCATTACGTCTGTGATTTTTACGGGGCCGTTTACTTCTAAATGCCGAACAAGTGTGTGCTAAAAATTGTTTCTTTTCCATTTTAAATAATTAAAGTCAAGCTCAATTTAAACCTATTTATTGAACTAATTGCGCCCCTGCAACCCACGTCGCCCCACCTTCGATTAATGCAAGCTACAATAGACTAGACCCCCCTTCCCCTCAATCGCACAAGCGCAATTTGACCGACCAGATATTATTTGTTTATTTTATAAAAGACTCATTGGTCAATTAACACTTGAGGAACTAGGAAAAAATGTTTCCATTTTTTGTATAAAAGCAATTTCCTCATTCAACTCAAAGTTTACCTTCGTTCTGTCTCTGGATTGTCTCGAGACAATCCAGAGACAGAACGAAGGTAAACTTTGAGTCGATCGACTCTTATTTTCGGGCAAGGTTCTCAGAACTTTCAGACCATATTAGGAAACACACAAACAAACGTACAGTGTGGTTTCAGAAATTTATACATGAGCAGAAAAAAATCGTTCTCGCAGATATGGTCCTGACGATGTGCGGATGCTCTGGCATTAGGCCAGTATCTGGGGAATGATCTGATGATAGCAAAAAATGGTTGGAGGGAATAGTTAAAATGCACGGTATGATGATAGGAGCAAAATGTCGGACTTCGCCTGATAATAGGGCTTAATCAAGAGTATGGTCCGAATATCAGGCCAAAAACTGGACATATAGCAACCGGGGTGAGTTGGTCGAAATGTGATTCCGCAATATTGTCTGAGGGTGCACCCTCCCAGACCTTAAATACATGGTCTGGACCATACAATTTGTCGGGCAATTTCTAATCATAAGCGCGCTATATCGAATCATGAGATAAAATAATTGAATCGTAGTCCCGATACGTCTAAATAATTAGCGCAAATTTGAATCATGATCTCATTATTTCAAATCGTGAACCCATAATATTGAGGCATAAATGCAATAAAAAATTGACAAAGAACAGTTTTTATAGCCTCAAAGAACACTTTTTACTCTTTAATTATTTGTCTGCGAGCTAACTGGGATAAATAGCTCACTTTCCACATGAGCTGCAACTTAAGGCAAGCACACACTAAAAAAAGTTCAGGTAAATTTACCTTAACGCAGTTAAGGTAAACCTTTGTTAAGGTAAAATTAAGGTAACAATTACCTTAACTTAACCTTAACTTGAGTTAAGGTAAAAAATTACCTGAACTGAGTTAAGGTAAAATTAACTTAACTTACCTTATCTTTTTTTAAAACTTTCTGCAAAACATAATTGTATATTTTTCGAAAAAATATTGAACGAAATGTTGAAGTCTATTACAGGGGCTTTGCAATGATGTTTAGATGACGCAATTTGAGCTAATATTTGTCGACCTACACTACATCAAACACCAAAAATACTTTCAGTGAGTGCTCCAAAAAAATTCAAAAAGGTAGTAACGCACCAATTTTGCAAAAATTGTTTTTTTTCACACGCCTTTGTTTATGTAAAAACTGCTCACAAACCGATTTCAAGTGATACCGGTGCATTGAAAGTGGTCCAAAACAGCTTTTTTTAAGAAAACATAACTAATCGATTTTTCACTTTCCATTGATCCCAGAAGAGGTTCAACAAAACGAACCATTGGTATTGGTTAACAAATAATGCTGAAAAGTTTATTACAAGAGCTTTACAGTGATTTTTATATATAGCAATTTCAGCTAATATTTGTCGACCTACACTACATCAAACACCAAAAATACTTTAAGTGAGTGCTCAAAAAAACTCAAAAAGGCAGTAACGCACCAATTTTGCAAAAATTGTTTTTTTTCACACGCATTTGTTTATGTATAAACTGCTCACAAACCGATTTCAATTGATACCGGTGCATTGAAAGTGGTGCAAAACAGCTTTTTTTAAGAAAACATAACTAATCGATTTTTCACTTTCCATTGATCCCAGAAGAGGTTCAACAAAACGAACCATTGGTATTGGTTAACAAATAATGCTGAAAAGTTTACTACAAGAGCTTTACAGTGATGTTTAGATGAAGCAATTTGAGCTAATTTTTGTCGACCTACACTACATCAAACACCAAAATACTTTCAGTGAGTGCTCCAAAAAAATTCAAAAAGGTAGTAACGCACCAATTTTGAAAAAATTGTTTTTTTTCACACGCCTTTGTTTATGTAAAAACTGCTCACAAACCGATTTCAAGTGATACCGGTGCATTGAAAGTGGTCCAAAACAGCTTTTTTTAAGAAAACATAACTAATCGATTTTTCACTTTCCATTGATCCCAGAAGAGGTTCAACAAAACGAACCATTGGTATTGGTTAACAAAAAATACTGAAAAGTTTATTACAAGAGCTTTACAATGATATTTATTTTAAGCAATTTCAGTTAACATTTTTAACTGAAATTTACCTGAAAAATTAAGGGGGCAGCACCTGAAGTTTTAACTGAACATACCTTAACTTACCTTAATAACACCTTTAATTTTTACCTTAATTTTTAACATAAATTTACCTGACCTAATATAATTTACCTTAAAAGTTCAGGTTAAATAAGCTATTTTTAAGGTAAATTTCAGGTATTTATTCAGGTATTTTTACCTTAAACTTTAAGGTAATTTTTGCGCGTTTTTCATGTAAGTTTAGGTAATGTTACCTTAACTGTTCAGGTGTGTTTTTCAGGTAAATTTAAGGTATGTTCAGGTAAAAGTTCAGGTGGTGCCCCTTTAATTTTTCAGGTAATTTTCAGGTAAAGCTGAGGTTAGTTAAGGTAAGTTAAGGTAAGGCAAAACTGCCTGAACGTTTCAGGCAAGTTAAGATAATTTTTCAGGTAAATTTACCTGAACTTTATTTAGTGTGCAGCAAAAAAACTTGTGAAAAAAAAAGTTTTTATTACCCGGGTCGAGGTTTGGCGGTGAATTTTTGTAATAAATGCGGTGAAATGCGGTGAAAAAAAATTTTTGCCGCGTATTTCTTACATCTTTTTGCGGTGAATGCGGTGAATTGCGGCGAATTTTTTTTTTTTCACCGCGTTCTCTGTATTCTTACAAAAAAGAATCGTCCCCACACGGGTTCGAACCTCTGTCCTCATGCATGCCTTCAACTGCTTAGTCCACTGCTCTAACTGTCACTAACATCTTTGAAATTTCTAGTGAGTTTAAATCAGATTGAGTCAACTTCGGAAATCATATGCGGTGAATTTTCGTAAGAAATGCGGTGAATTTTTGTACGAAATGCGGTGAAATGCGGTGAAATATTTATTTTTACCGCATTCACCGCAATCGCCGCATTTCTTACAAAAATTCACCGCATTCACCGCATTTCTTACGAAAATTTACCCAAAAACCTCGACCCGGGTAGGTTTATAAAATAAGTCTTCATTTTTTGTAATTCTTTTATCACTCTTGCTATTTATCGAGTTTTTTAGGCATTTTACGAAACTAATACAGAATAAAAAAAACATTTTTGTTCTTTGATTGGCATTACACCTGTTATCCTTGAGAGATCGGAATTTTTCCAGTTATATACCTCTTATGGAAAATGTGGCAAAAAAGATTATATTATAATGAAACAAAAGTTTCATTATAGTTTAAACATGGATTAAAAATTTATCTGGTCACGGTCTTGCATTTTTAAACTGTCTGGATTGTCAATTCATAGTGGCACATTCTTCCAGTGTATGTTATTTTGGATAATATATGTCTTCTATTGCACTCTTTCGAACATAGGCGCACATTTTTGAAACATCTGAACTTCTTGTATGATTTCTGGTTTTTCTGTTTTTGACATTTTGTTTCGTCTGGGCCACACATCTGATTGTAGATGCAGTTTTGACTTGTCGCAATTTTGCCTCATAGTCGCGAAATTGTTCCATATTCCCCCAAGGTCGAAAAATACATTCGTTTTGTTGGATTTTTTTGTGGTATTTCGCGTTAACCCGCGTTAATATGAGTCATAATTAAATTTATGGCTGGACCATTTAATCACGGCCAATTTGAATCTTGATAAATTGGATTGTATTTCGATCACCTCATCCCGGGTAGTTCAACGTCTAGGGAACCGAAAGATCTGAATAGTGGGAAGCGTCTGCTCATGATCCCCTGACAGGGAGAGTCAGGGAAGACATGTCTAATGATACGAAACATTTTGGTTAACTTCAGCTTCGGTTTTGCAATCAGGCGCAGACACCTCGCGTCAGAACGCTCCGCCTAAAATACATCAGGTTGCCGATGTATGAAAAATCAAGTATATAAAATTGATTTTGTTGGGATTATCACGATAAATTTTGTACACTAGAGCTGTAAGTGTGTGTGAAGACGAGTACCACTAAGCTAATTGACTTCAGATTTGCTCAAGATTGCCGTTTTCCCGCGGATACAAAATTCAATTACCGAAATGAAAGAAAAAATATTCGGTGATTATTTTGAAAAATGTCCCTCTTGATACTAATAGTGGATTAAAAAGACAATTAACAGATTTGCAATTATTTACAGCACTGTTTACAAGAACAATTAAGTGTTTGAATTTGGCCTCTAGTAATAAATAGCTAACAAAAAGTTTTAGCCTAATTGCTTTCTTAAAATGTTTTTGTTTTCACAAAACGCGAAATTTATTAAAGTTTGCTTTTTAAACATCAGCCACGTAATAAAAACTTTAACGGCAGCTCAACCTTGCAAAAAATGACTTTAGTTAGGATCAAGGCAATTAATTGATAAATATTATAGTTATGTAACTTTGTCCAAATTGTAGGATGCAGGAAATTTTCAAGTAGATACTGCGAGTAAGTTAGATAATTTAGGTCAACTTAGACAAGTTAATTAGGTGTTTGAAATAAGCGTTCTTTCTTAAAGGGTTATTGTTTTGAAGGCGCCAGAGAGGGGAGTTGAGTGATATATCTTAAACAAACAAATTATTGAACAAAAGCAAATTCAGCTGTCAAATTATTGCAATTAATTAGCAAAGTTGTATTTGTGCATCAGGCCAAAGTCGATATGAGTGATTTAAATTTAGAAATAATCTGGAGATCGAAAATTTGAAGTGAACTAGATACTTTGAACATATTGGAATTTCAATTTGAAGTAACTAAAAGAGCGATTTCAAATTTGCAAAACAATTGCACTCCCAAACATGGTAAACTCAACTCCTTAGGCTATAATCATCATTGGACTCTGACAATTTGTCGGGATGTTCCCGTGATGATTGTCCATATATCATAGGGATGCGCGGCTGGTTACAACTTTTCTATCTGGGTTAGTTAAATAGAGTTTTTTGATTTAGACTAAAGAAAAGGGCAATTTATTGATTTCTCAAAACAACACCTAGCAGATCTAAACAGCACCCCATGTAGAGTTATAATCAGCGAACTTTTACCAAATTTTAATGTCAGGTACACCCAATGTCCTTTTAGGCTGGTTTACCCCTTGGGCCAATCCGACCACCAAACCCCGAGCTAATAACACAGGAACTAAAGTGATTTGAAGGTTTTCGATATTTTGGATGGAAAAATGAGTGTTTGAGTATGATATAAGGCTAGTTAAGGGTTGCAATGGGCATCAAGTCTAGACTATTGTATCAGATGATCATGGGAGGGGTTTGAAAAGGTTTTGAAATAAGAATAGGCAGTTTCCGCTAAAAAATAGTTAACATTGAAACGGAATTAGCCTGAGTTCCCCGAAAAATTGGAGTCGAATTGACCTGAAAATTGGGGGATAGGCTAATTTGGGTACGAGGAATCCATTTTTTTTGTCAGTTTTGACCCCACTCCAAACTGCACGGGACTAGTGCACGCCCGTGCTGCGGAACGTTAAATTTGAATTGCTCGTGGAGTATTGGTAGCAGCCTTATGATTTTCATAGGGTTATTGTTACTTTTTAAGGGCTTTCTATTGGTGCTATTTTTCAATTACGGGTGGGGCCGGAAGTTGGTGCTTCGGGATAAACCGAGTGCCGTAACCAGGAATTGGCCTTTTTTGAGCGGCCAAATGACTTAGCGATGGTAAAAATATGATAACCCAGGACAGTTAGTAATACCCACCCCGCTCAATTTAGACGCACCCACGACTCGTTTCGGCACCCACGACTCGTTAAAAAGGTTCAAATTGCAAACAACTCGCAAGGGCTAATCCGAAGGTCAAGAAACTTGGCAGGCAGGTTGGCGGCACCCTATATTTACTAGAAACTTTCATCCGAAAATGTTTTGACTACTACATCGCGAGTTATTAAGTTTGGAATTTTGGGCTCATCCGGGAGGTCGATGGAAAGTGTGCGTAGTCCTTGCTCGCGTTCTATTGGGAGTTAGAGGATAAAAATTTGTCAGTAGGTGCAACGATGGGAGAATTGTCCATGGCAATAATTTATTTTGATCGATTGACCCCTAATTGACCCCTAGAGGTCAAATTGTGAGCTTTTAGGAAAATTAGAGTATTCGGCGGTTTTTAACTGGGGAGATGTGAAAAAGAAATGTTGTGAAAACTCAGAATTACAACTGGTCTTTGTTTTAGGGTTGAGTTTAATTATTTATTCAACACATGATTTTTGACAGGGATTGATGGCTGCTAGTTAATTTGATAGCGGAAATAGAGGAGTAAGAACTTTTCAGAGCAACGTTTAAAGTCTACTAAGCAAAAGCAAACACTGATTGCCATATCAAGTGCATATATCAGATAAAGCGGAGTGGATTTGTTTACATAAGAGTCCAAATGTCTTTTACTTAAGATAAGGAGGAAGTTGAACAATAGTTGGTAGCAATTGAATGACAGCATAATTTGATATTGGTTTGTTTGCATAACAAACAAAGACCTCCAACAGAATATGACAATTTTGAAATGTAAGTTGCAATGTTCAATTAAAAGATTAAGGTTTGTTTGCTTAAGATAAGAGCGTATTTTTTTAGTATAAATTGAATTGACACAGAAATTTGGGAGACTTTGTAGATTTTTGGGAGAACTTCAAGTTTGGACACAAGAGAGATTTTCGCACAAGCGAGAGAAAGTAGTTGGTATAGTGGGACTAAACTTTAAAAGATAGTATGGAAAGCAAAGAAGAGATTGGAAATGAGACTGAAGTCTGCAAGTTTGTAAATGCAAGACCAGTTGGGATACTGCGAGCGATTTTGATTTAGTTCATTTGGGAAGTGAACCGTGGATGTTGTTTTTATTATTATTTTAATTACTATTATAAATTGTGTTAACTTTTTCCTTTCCATTGGACAAGTAATTTTCTAACATTTGTTATCCAAATAACTAGATTTGATATTACGAGCCCCATTGTAAATAAACTTATTTCAAGGCAATCTAGCTTGCAACAGCATACAAGAGTGGAAGAGGGGAAATAGCAGAGTAACAAAGTAACGCTTGCTTCACCAATTCAAAACCTTTGGTTTGTTTTATTTAATTTGTCTTCTGGGCGACAGAGTCCCCTCACTGTTGAGCCTAGCAGAAATTCAGAAGACGACACGAATGTCACTTTTTCGAATATTCTCTTCTAATTGTTTTCTTTTATTTTTAGATCGTCGAACTTGATTAAAATGTCAACATCAGAAGAGTTGCAAGAAACGTTTGAAGTTTGAAGTTGCTTATTTTAGCAAGTAAATGATGATGAATGAGACTTTCAATGCTTTGGAAGCATTAGAATAGTAACATCAATTGAAAGAACATTTTCGAAGTGTTTCAAGGTTATTTTAATCTGTAAGCTATATATCTGTCTTTCAAATATCTAGAAGGTGACTCTGAAACGTCTTTGATCTGTCGAATTAATTTTATTTTTAAATAAAAACAATCATAGCACTTTACAAACGCTCTTTTAAAAATAAAATTTTTAATATTTTGGATCGTTTTTCGTTTCGATTTGTGTTAAATTTCGTTTTGAGTTTAAGACCATTATTAAGATATCTCTTGAAAAATTTTTGTTTATTGTTCTGTTAGACGTGTATTGGGCCACGTTCTACATTTATATAGGTAAACTCAGAACATAATTGCACAACAGCAGAGTTTTTTGCTGAGTAAAACCAACGTTTTAAGTTGTCAACTAAACCAAATATATCAATCCAGATTTTATTGTTTTTATTTTTCCGCTAGTAAAAATATTGGACAAACAGATAAAATTTTTCTCCGCCTTTTCAACAGTGAATTGTGGAGATATGATGTGGGACTGCTCAAAAGTAAAGTGCACCAGTTCCGATCAAAAAACAGCTGATCGGAAATGTTTGACATTACTATTATGAACGCTACAGTTACGCTTGTCTCTTTCCAATACCAATTTCAATAGAAACAAATTCAAATTTGTTTAAATTCTGCCAGATTTCAATTTTACTGAAATGCAAAAAAAAAGAAAACAATCGAAAAATGCTCAAAATTAAATCTAGGTGGTTCAAACCGCGCGAACCATCTATTAAAACGGCTAGTAATATTCTTTATCTTCGTCATCAAGGTTTAGTAGCGCTATTTTAGAGTTAATTTGAAATATTGAATAAATTTGATTCTAAACAGTTCATATTTGATTTTTTTAATCAAATATGCATTAATTCCACGAAAATCAAACAATTCCAAAATTGCACTAATGGCTCGCTCGAGTTCAGAGAGCGAATAGCCGAAGAATACATGATAAGCAAAGATTTATATATGGACCTGGTATGAGATCACTTACCTCATGTAACTCAAGCATGTAACCTCAAAAATATTTATCAGAAATCAGCATCATTATTTATTATCTTATATGAGTGTTTCCAAAGGAAGAAATTTTGAACAAAATTGATGACGTTTTGAAAATATAAAAATAGCTCTTTTTTGCCAATTTAAAAAATTCTCCTCTCGTGTTTTCCGGAAAACTTGAACAATTTTTTTGCAATTTTTGCAACATTTTTGAATGATTAGCAAGAACTAATTCATTTCAAATATGACCAAATAAAATTACAAGGAAAAATTTTGTTCCTGAAAAAATATCATCAATGATTATAGTTTTTCGGTATGAGGAAAAAAAATTACAAATCATTCCAAGATATTTTTTCATAGTATCAAAAATTTTAGGGAGAAATTTTTGGAACACAAATTTGATGATGGAATACCGGACAAATTTGTTGTTGAACATGTTTCGGTGTTTTATGGGATAAATATAATGTGTCAAGCCATTCACAAACAAATTTATAATATCTTGAAAGATGTAATAAGATTTCATGCGACCGAAAAAATGAGCAACAAAAATTATGTAAGACCAGATACGATTCTATTCAGAAAACTAATTTATTCTAAATTTCAGCCCATAAAAGAGCGCAGAGATATTGACTAAAACATCTGTTTAATTCTCTAATTTGTCTCTCCAAGAATAATTTTTGAGAAAAAAATAGACAATTTTATGAGCTCCAAAAAGACAAATTGAACAAGCATTAGGCGTTCAGGTATTCTTTTGACTGTTTGACTGGGAACAGTAGGCATATATTGACTGGCAACAGCGGACACATACTGACTGACAGCAAAGGTATTCTTAAAATTTAATCTGAAAATTTTGCTCCAGACGTTTTTTTTCTGCTCAACAGTTGTAAGGTTCATGTCATTTGGTTTCAGTTTTTGTAGTTTTAATGAAAAAAGTAATGATTTCTCACATGCCTCTGACTATTTCACATGCAGATTTTTGTATTTTTCCTCGCTGCATTTTTTCACAACATCTTTTAAGATAAAATCATATACAGCATTGAGAGTGCCTGATGCATTCTGGTAAAATTCTGATAAAAATGTAATAAGATATTGCACCAAAAAACTCTGGAAATTAATGCATTATGGGATTGTATTCAAATTTTACATTGTCCTTGCATAACTACCAGAAAATTGCAAAATCCATGTTTAGACCTCAATTTTTAAAAAGACACAAAATTTCTATGTGGATGGGGCTAAAATTACCCAGTCAACATTTCGGTTTAAAGTATAAGAAAAGTCGTTTTTTGAACGTTTAGAATCGAAGTCGTTTTCTTAAGTCGTTCAAAGGAGAATTTTTAAAATAATTATTTGATTGTTTCTAATTTTTGTTCCATTCAAGTAAGTTTCAACGGAGCAAGGCTCAGCTGTAATCTAAATTATCACATAGATGAAAAACTGCAACAAGGTTCAAGGCTTTTCTTGAGTTCCTAAAATAGTTTGTCGCTGCTGCACCATATTGTCACGTTATTTCATTGAATGAAACTAGGCAGACAAACTGTAATGATAGTCTTCTCAGTAGCCATGATCTCTTTTGATGGTTTCCTTCCAAAATTATGAAGTATAGTTTTGAAACCAAAAAGAATAGGAATTCATCAGATTTGTAACATTTTAGGAAGAATATTTGCTGACTATGTTATCAGCGTTAGAAAAAATTACTTTGCTTGTAAAATTTCTCAATACAAAAAACAGACCCATGCAATTGTTCATCAACTTATGATTCGAGTTAAGGTATAATCGAGCATTAAGTTTGGGTCAAGCTGAGATCCAGCAGCAAAAATGGGTCGAGCTAAGTTTGAGATGACGATAAAATCAAGCTAAGGTCTTTTCATTGTCAATTTGGGTCGAGCATGGTCTTTTCATGCCCAATTTGGGCCGAACACGGTCTTTTCATAAGTCCAGGCCTAAACCTTGGAAATTATATATCACGTTGATGATTTTTATGATTTATAAGCGACTTTTAATGACTTCAAAAAAGGAGTGGACCCGAGACAATTCCTTACATGACAATAGCTTGAGCATGTAAAAATTGCAAACATTCAGTTTGATTTGATACAGGTGACGATATCAAATCAAACTGAATGTTATCTATCTATATAATGATTAGCATGCTATGTATGGCAGGTGGAAATCAAATAGGGAAGCTCACAAAAATTTTGAGATCGGGTTCATGTGTAGTAAACAAACAAAACTTACAATCAAATGGCCCATTTCGGTTTAGCTATCAACAAATTCAATCCAGCTCTTATGTCTCACCACATTCAGGTCCCTTGAACAATTTAACCGGAATAGCCAGCCAGTATTGGGAACCTACTTCGGAATACCTCAAACTGTATTCCAATTTCCTCAAAGCGTTGTTATCAGCAGTCGCAACTTTGGGTATTTGTTTCACCAAAACCTTTCGCTTGAAACAGACCACTTACCTCTTGTAACTAAACTAGAGCTTAATTCGGAGGTATACACAAACCAAACTTAATACGTGCGCGTATATAACAATTTGGCATAAACGAATATTTAATAAGTTTGGTTTATACTTAAAATTTGTTCATGGTGACTGAATTTAGAGGGGCTTTGAAATTCTACGGTAGGTCAAATTTGAAGAGAAGACGGATTTACAAAATGACGTTCTTGATCAAACATATTAAAGTCGTACATACTATACCACTTGGCATGTAAGCTTTGCAATTCTACAAAGAAACAAACGCCCTAGGTTTGACAACTAATCTTATTGTTTCATCTAAAAACGGCAGCATTGACATTATGGTCGAGTGATAATCAGTTATGAGTTGCTTGAGCTAAATTTGCTCATCAAAGTGTTTCAAAAGTACTTTATATCCTTTAACTAATAGTTATTTCGAATTGTGGCTTCAGGAGAAATATTTTTTGGGACAAAGATGTCCTTTTACCCTATTATTTCTATCACAATCTGCTTCCTGAACTTGGCGACACAACCTGGTTAGTAGTTCGTGATTGGATCCAAAGATTTTGATATAATAATTAATCAGATTTAAACTGGGATTATTACTTCATATATAATTGTCGTTCAGTGCAGATGACAGTGCTGCTGCAATCGAGCACTGATTTTAAGTGAATGTGTTAAAAGTTACCAGAAATATATTTGTCAGTGTTTTTTTTGTCTCTGGTCGTTCGTCAATTTCTGTTTAAAAAAATGTTATTTATTCTTGCTTCAAATAAACATTTAAAAAAATTTTAGCAACCCTCCCAGAACAAGTTTGAATCTTGATCACTAAATCTCAAGTAAAATTAACGTATGGTATCAACAAATCAATGCTGATCACTTTTTGTTACAAGTCATAGGATTTTCCAATTCTTGTAAGCTGGCTGCTAACACCTGTCACGTCTTAGTCACGTCATCGCCAAAAGGTGATAAGTCTATTGACTTATTATTAATATATCATAGAGAATGAAATTTAAAAAATTTTATGCAGAAAAAAATTTAAGAAAAAGTTATTAAAATGTTTTATAATTGAGTAAAGAAAAGAGAAAGATGACATAAATATTTTGGCGGCTAAACGTAGTACATTTGAATGAAACACTTTAACTTTTTCTCAAAAAAGCATTGGTTTCGCGCGCCTGTTTAAGAAGCGGCAGTGCAATCTATGATTCTCTCTCTCTCCCTCTCTCTCTCTCTCTCTCTTCAAAAAATTTCTTTATGTCTTCAAGAAATTCTCATGAAAGCTTGAGTTTCGTCGTTAGGATATATCTGGCTGCCGCCAGTCCAAATGCTGGCTAAATGTTTTGTGTTCAATTAACTGCGAGTAAAACTTAATTTCAGAGCTGCGATTAATGTTGTCTATTTCATAAACTTTCATTCGTTCAACGACTTAAATTTGGCTGGTTTTTCTTCATGACACGACACTCAAGGTAGGTCAATACTTCAGTTTTATTCAAAAAGTAGAAGACTTCCGTTTTTTTTGGAGCTAGATCAAAATCTTTTTCTGACGTTTCAACTGATAAAATATCCACTGATAAAAATCCTTTATTTTAAAAAAACAAAGTTTTATAGGTTTCCTAAAGTTTTGAATTGCCTTATATCTGGTTAAAAATTAAGATTTCATATAGTTGTTTTTTCCAGTCGCCAAAAAATTATCGATGCAAATATTTTATATATAAGATAAAAAAATCCCTATCAAACTAGGGATGTTTATCTTGTTTTATCTTGTAAGTTTCTAACATTCTTTCAAGAGGATACATCGTCCTGAAAGATTTTTACAAGATAATCATTGGTCTTACAAGATTTTTACAAACATTAACATTTGTATTGCAAGATTCATACAAGATAACCATGCGTCTTGTGTGATGCTTGCTAGAACAAAATTTGTTTTCAGAGAGTGTTGCAACAAACTAGCAAAAAAAATCAACTTTGGAAGAAAGCAGCGTAAAATTGTTTTTCAATAGTTGAAAGCCAAAAATCTACACGATCTACACGTTTTTGTGAAGTTCAGCTTGATGATCACTAATAATGAAACACTAAGGATCCTGCTTTCTCGTGTTCGTAAGATTTGGTTTTAAAAAAATACATCTAAGTTAAAAAGTACTAATTCGGCATTTTCTTCGAAACAGCGCCATCAAAGTATCGTGAAAAAAAAACTATAATAATTCATTTCACGTTTGTGGAATCTGCTATTTTCTGGCCATGTACCAAAAATAGCTATTAATAATTTCGTTGTCAGGATACAATATGAGTTGGTTTTCTTGGAAGCCAATGTTCAAGTTAATAGTGGACGAAAAAATCACTCAAATACGCGCAAACATTTCTCGCAATCATTAAATGAAGAGTAGCTCACACAAACGAATCAGTGAGAGTGTAGCTCAACCGGAACGAATTTTGAAGAACTTCATAAGACCATCTTTTGCAAAAACCTTTTAAGTTGTTACTAGTTAACCATCCCGTCTTGCCCCGGGAATTCTGTGGTACAAAATTAAACTTTGAATAACTGTGAGTTTAATTTCATCATTCTATTTTTCTATGATTTGTGTTTGGTGAGACTATTTATGCTCTCCTACAGTTTTTCTTCTCAAATCTTTGATGTACTTTGGATTGATGGAACTCGTCATTTCAGAGCTAAGAATTCAAATGTAAAATAATCACACAAAAATGATCATCCATTCCCTATAATGCACACCTCAGTCCAAATAGTAAAAGCAAAATAAGTTCAAAAACGATCATCCCTACCAAAAAGCACAATTCCCCCACACCACTTTCCCAGAAAATTTCCAAGCAATCAGAGAACCCAGGATGAGGTCCTCGACTGGAAACAGATATTGGCCAGACGGACTTGGGTCGCGAACACGAGAGTTCAGACCATGCGCTCGGTCGCTTCGGACCCCCCAGTCCGCGACCCAGGTCTTTTGGGCCCATATCCGCTTTGGGTCGAGAACTTCATCCTGGGAATCGTTTTTTTTTTCTTTTTTTGCTATCAAAATTTCAACTAGCTTATGTCTCATTATGAGAAGTCTGTTTGTGGATGGTAAATTAGAGTTTATAACTAAATAAATAAAATCCGTGCAATTCCTATAAATAAGTTTCCCTATACTTCCTGTAACAGGTGGTTAAGTTCTGAGCAAGGCGAGGGAGCTAGAGAGTGACCTGTTTGAGAACTATAGACGCTTTGTAAAGCCAAGGGACAACCAATAAGAGCCAGTTGTGGTCCACTACACCTCAGTTGTGCAACAGCTGGTGGATGTCGAGGTGGAAACACAAAGGGTCACTCTTGGTAAGAAGTGCTATTTTTAGTTACCTGAAACCCGGGTCTAGGCTTCCACCGTTAAAAATCGGTAAAAAGAGTGGAAAGAGTGGACAAATTAGATTTTTCCACCTTTGGTTCACCGATTTTTAACATCGTTACATCGCATAGTTCTAAGGCGAGGTGCCAGGCGGAAGTGACCTCTGATCAGGTCCAAGTCAAACGCACACGGTCTGCTTCCAGACCAAAATTACAGGGTGTGGAAATTGTTTCGAGTGCACACAAGTGTGATCAGAGGTCACTTCGGTCTGAGGACGGTCTTATCAGAGGTCACTTCCGGATGGCCAAGGCCTTATCAGAGGTCACTTCCAGATGGTTTAGGTCTGATCAGAGGTCACTTCCAGATGGTTTTTGTCTGATCAGAGGCCACTTCCAGATGGTTTTTGTCTGATCAGAGGCCACTTCCAGATGGTTTTTGTCTGATCAGAGGTCAATTCCAGATGGTTTAGGTCTGATCAGAGGTCACTTCCAGATGGTTTTTGTCTGATCAGAGGTCACTTCCTGATGGTTTAGGTCTGATCAGAGGTCACTTCCAGGTGGTTTAGGTCTGATCAGAGGTCACTTCCAGAAGGTTTTTGTCTGATCAGAGGCCACTTCCAGATGGTTTTTGTCTGATCAGAGGCCACTTCCAGATGGTTTTTGTCTGATCAGAGGCCACTTCCAGGTGGTTTTTATCTGATCAGAGGCCACTTCCAGATGGTTTTTGTCTGATCAGAGGCCACTTCCAGATGGTTTTTATCTGATCAGAGGTCACTTCCAGATGGTTTTGGTCTGATCAGAGGTCACTTCCAGATGGTTTTTGTCTGATCAGAGGTCACTTCCAGATGGTTGTTGTCTGATCAAAGGACACTTCCAGATAGTTTTTGTCTGATCAGAGGTCACTTCCAGATGGGTTTTGTCTGATCAGAGGCCACTTTCAGATGGTTTTTGTCTGATCAGAGGTCACTTCCAGATGGTTTAGGTCTGATCAGAGGTCACATCCAGATGGTTTAGGTCTGATCAGAGGTCACCTCCAGATGGTTTTTCTCTGATCAGAGGCCACTTCCAGATGGTTTTTGTATGATCAGAGGTCACTTACAGATGGTTTAGGTCTGATCAGAGGTCACATCCAGATGGTTTAGGTCTGATCAGAGGTCACCTCCAGATGGTTTTTGTCTGATCAGAGGCCACTTCCAGATGGTTTTTGTCTGATCAGAGGTCACTTCCAGATGGTTTTTGTCTGATCAGAGGTCACTTCCAGATGGTTTAGGTCTGATCAGAGGTCACTTCCAGATGGGTTTTGTCTGATCAGAGGCCACTTCCAGATGGTTTTTGTCTGATCAGAGGTCACTTCCAGATGGTTTAGGTCTGATCAGAGGTCACTTCCAGATGGTTTAGGTCTGATCAGAGGTCACCTCCAGATGGTTTTTGTCTGATCAGAGGTCACTTCCAGCTGGTTTTTGTCTGATCAGAGGTCACTTCCAGATGGTTTAGGTCTGATCAGAGGTCACTTCCAGATGGTTTAGGTCTGATCAGAGGTCACTTCCAGATGGGTTTTGTCTGATCAGAGGCCACTTCCAGATGGTTTAGGTCTGATCAGAGGTCACTTCCAGATGGGTTTTGTCTGATCAGAGGCCACTTCCAGATGGTTTTTGTCTGATCAGAGACCACTTCCAGATGGTTAAGGTCTGATCAGAGGTCACTTCCAGATGGTTTAGGTCTGATCAGAGGTCACTTCCAGATGGTTTTTGTCTGATCAGAGGCCACTTCCAGATGGTTTTTGTCTGATCAGAGGTCACTTCCAGATGGTTTTTGTTTGATCAGAGGCCACTTCCAGATGGTTTTTCTCTGATCAGAGGCCACTTCCAGATGGTTTTTGTCTGATCAGAGGTCACTTCCAGATGGTTTAGGTCTGATCAGAGGTCACTTCCAGATGGTTTTTGTCTGATCAGAGGCCACTTCCAGATGGATTTTGTCTGATCAGAGGCCACTTCCAGATGGTTTTTGTCTGATCAGAGGTCACTTCCAGATGGTTTTTGTCTGATCAGAGGTCACTTCCAGATGGTTTAGGTCTGATCAGAGGTCACTTCCAGATGGTTTTTGTCTGATCAGAGGTCACTTCCAGATGGTTGTTGTCTGATCAAAGGCCACTTCCAGATGGTTTTTGTCTGATCAGAGGTCACTTCCAGATGGGTTTTGTCTGATCAGAGGCCACTTCCAGATGGTTTTTATCTGATCAGAGGTCACTTCCAGATGGTTTAGGTCTGATCAGAGGTCACATCCAGATGGTTTAGGTCTGATCAGAGGTCACCTCCAGATGGTTTTTGTCTGATCAGAGGCCACTTCCAGATGGTTTTTGTCTGATCAGAGGTCACTTCCGGATGGTTTAGGTCTGATCAGAGGTCACATCCAGATGGTTTAGGTCCGATCAGAGGTCGCCTCCAGATGGTTTTTGTCTGATCAGAGGCCACTTCCAGATGGTTTTTGTCTGATCAGAGGTCACTTCGAGATGGTTTTTGTCTGATCAGAGGTCACTTCCAGATGGTTTAGGTCTGATAAGAGGTCACTTCCAGATGGGTTTTGTCTGATCAGAGGCCACTTCCAGATGGTTTTTGTCTGATCAGAGGTCACTTCCAGATGGTTTAGGTCTGATCAGAGGTCACATCCAGATGGTTTATGTCTGATCAGAGGTCACCTCCAGATGGTTTTTGTCTGATCAGAGGCCACTTCCAGATGGTTTTTGTCTGATCAGAGGTCACTTCCAGATGGTTTAGGTCTAATCAGAGGTAACTTCCAGATGGTTTAGGTCTGATCAGAGGTCACTTCCAGATGGGTTTTGTCTGATCAGAGGCCACTTCCAGATGGTTTAGGTCTGATCAGAGGTCACTTCCAGATGGGTTTTGTCTGATCAGAGGCCACTTCCAGATGGTTTTTGTCTGATCAGAGGTCACTTCCAGATGGTTTAGGTCTGATCAGAGGTCACTTCCAGATGATTTTTGTCTGATCAGAGGCCACTTCCAGATGGATTTTGTCTGATCAGAGGCCACTTCCAGATGGTTTTTGTCTGATCAGAGGTCACTTCCAGATGATTTTTGTTTGATCAGAGGCCACTTCCAGATGGTTTTTCTCTGATCAGAGGCCACTTCCAGATGGTTTTTGTCTGATCAGAGGTCACTTCCAGATGGTTTAGGTCTGATCAGAGGTCACTTCCAGATGGTTTTTGTCTGATCAGAGGCCACTTCCAGATGGATTTTGTCTGATCAGAGGCCACTTCCAGATGGTTTTTGTCTGATCAGAGGTCACTTCCAGATGGTTTTTGTCTGATCAGAGGTCACTTCCAGATGGTTTAGGTCTGATCAGTGGTCATTTCCAGATGGTTTTTGTCTGATCAGAGGTCACTTCCAGATGGTTGTTGTCTGATCAAAGGCCACTTCCAGATGGTTTTTGTCTGATCAGAGGTCACTTCCAGATGGGTTTTGTCTGATCAGAGGCCACTTCCAGATGGTTTTTGTCTGATCAGAGGTCACTTCCAGATGGTTTAGGTCTGATCAGAGGTCACATCCAGATGGTTTAGGTCTGATCAGAGGTCACCTCCAGATGGTTTTTGTCTGATCAGAGGCCACTTCCAGATGGTTTTTGTCTGATCAGAGGTCACTTCCAGATGGTTTAGGTCTGATCAGAGGTCACATCCAGATGGTTTAGGTCCGATCAGAGGTCGCCTCCAGATGGTTTTTGTCTGATCAGAGGCCACTTCCAGATGGTTTTTGTCTGATCAGAGGTCACTTCCAGATGGTTTTTGTCTGATCAGAGGTCACTTCCAGATGGTTTAGGTCTGATCAGAGGTCACTTCCAGATGGGTTTTGTCTGATCAGAGGCCACTTCCAGATGGTTTTTGTCTGATCAGAGGTCACTTCCAGATGGTTTAGGTCTGATCAGAGGTCACATCCATATGGTTTAGGTCTGATCAGAGGTCACCTCCAGATGGTTTTTGTCTGATCAGAGGCCACTTCCAGATGGTTTAGGTCTGATCAGAGGTCACTTCCAGATGGGTTTTGTCTGATCAGAGGCCACTTCCAGATGGTTTTTGTCTGATCAGAGACCACTTCCAGATGGTTTAGGTCTGATCAGAGGTCACTTCCAAATGGTTTTTGTCTGATCAGAGGCCACTTCCAGATGGTTTTTGTCTGATCAGAGGTCACTTCCATATGGTTTTTGTTTGATCAGAGGCCACTTCCAGATGGTTTTTCTCTGATCAGAGGCCACTTCCAGATGGTTTTTGTCTGATCAGAGGTCACTTCCAGATGGTTTAGGTCTGATCAGAGGTCACTTCCAGATGGTTTTTGTCTGATCAGAGGCCACTTCCAGATGGATTTTGTCTGATCAGAGGCCACTTCCAGATGGTTTTTGTCTGATCAGAGGTCACTTCCAGATGGTTTTTGTCTGATCAGAGGTCACTTCCAGATGGTTTAGGTCTGATCAGAGGTCACTTCCAGATGGGTTTTGTCTGATCAGAGGCCACTTCCAGATGGTTTTTGTCTGATCAGAGGTCACTTCCGGATGGTTTAGGTCTGATCAGAGGTCACATCCAGATGGTTTAGGTCTGATCAGAGGTCACCTCCAGATGGTTTTTGTCTGATCAGAGGCCATTTCCAGATGGTTTTTGTCTGATCAGAGGTCACTTCCAGATGGTTTAGGTCTGATCAGAGGTCACTTCCAGATGGTTTAGGTCTGATCAGAGGTCACTTCCAGATGGTTTTTGTCTGATCAGAGGTCACTTCCAGATGGTTTAGGTCTGATCAGAGGTCACTTCCAGATGGGTTTTGTCTGATCAGAGGTCACTTCCAGATGGTTTAGGTCTGATCAGAGGTCACTTCCAGATGGTTTTTGTCTGATCAGAGGCCACTTCCAGATGGTTTTTGTCTGATCAGAGATCACTTCCAGACGGTTTTTGTTTGATCAGAGGCCACTTCCAGATGGTTTTTCTCTGATCAGAGGCCACTTCCAGATGGTTTTTGTCTGATCAGAGGTCACTTCCAGATGGTTTAGGTCTGATCAGAGGTCACTTCCAGATGGTTTTTGTCTGATCACAGGCCACTTCCAGATGGATTTTGTCTGATCAGAGGCCACTTCCAGATGGTTTTTGTCTGATCAGAGGTCACTTCCAGATAGTTTTTGTCTGATCAGAGGTCACTTCCAGATGGTTTAGGTCTGCTCAGAGGTCACTTCCAGATGGGTTTTGTCTGATCAGAGGCCACTTCCAGATGGTTTTTGTCTGATCAGAGGTCACTTCCAGATGGTTTAGGTCTGATCAGAGGTCACATCCAGATGGTTTAGGTCTGATCAGAGGTCACCTCCAGATGGTTTTTGTCTGATCAGAGGTCACTTCCAGATGGGTTTTGTCTGATCAGAGGCCACTTCCAGATGGTTTAGGTCTGATCAGAGGTCACTTCCAGATGGGTTTTGTCTGATCAGAGGTCACTTCCAGATGGTTTTTGTTTGATCAGAGGCCACTTCCAGATGGTTTTTCTCTGATCAGAGGCCACTTCCAGATGGTTTTTGTCTGATCAGAGGTCACTTCCAGATGGTTTAGGTCTGATCAGAGGTCACTTCCAGATGGTTTTTGTCTGATCGGAGGCCACTTTCAGATGGATTTTGTCTGATCAGAGGCCACCTCCAGATGGTTTTTGTCTGATCAGAGGTCACTTCCAGATGGTTTTTGTCTGATCAGAGGTCACTTCCAGATGGTTTAGGTCTGATCAGAGGTCACTTCCAGATGGGTTTTGTCTGATCAGAGGCCACTTCCAGATGGTTTTTGTCTGATCAGAGGTCACTTCCAGATGGTTTAGGTCTGATCAGAGGTCACATCCAGATGGTTTAGGTCTGATCAGAGGTCACCTCCAGATGGTTTTTGTCTGATCAGAGGCCACTTCCAGATGGTTTTTGTCTGATCAGAGGTCACTTCCAGATGGTTTAGGTCTGATCAGAGGTCACTTCCAGATGGTTTAGGTCTGATCAGAGGTCACTTCCAGATCGGTTTTGTCTGATCAGAGGCTACTTCCAGATGGTTTAGGTCTGATCAGAGGTCACTTCCAGATGGGTTTTGTCTGATCAGAGGCCACTTCCAGATGGTTTTTGTCTGATCAGAGACCACTTCCAGATGGTTAAGGTCTGATCAGAGGTCACTTCCAGATGGTTTAGGTCTGATCAGAGGTCACTTCCAGATGGTTTTTGTCTGATCAGAGGCCACCTCCAGATGGTTTTTGTCTGATCAGAGGTCACTTCCAGATGGTTTTTGTTTGATCAGAGGCCACTTCCAGATGGTTTTTCTCTGATCAGAGGCCACTTCCAGATGGTTTTTGTCTGATCAGAGGTCACTTCCAGATGGTTTAGGTCTGATCAGAGGAAACTTCCAGATGGTTTAGGTCTGATCAGAGATCACTTCCATATGGTTTTTTTCTGATCAGAGGCCACTTCCAGATTGATTTTGTCTGATCAGAGGCCACTTCCAGATGGTTTTTGTCTGATCAGAGGTCACTTCCAGATGGTTTTTGTCTGATCAGAGGTCACTTCCAGATGGTTTAGGTCTGATCAGAGGTCACTTCGAGATGGGTTTTGTCTGATCAGAGGCCACTTCCAGATGGTTTTTGTCTGATCAGAGGTCACTTCCAGATGGTTTAGGTCTGATCAGAGGTCACATCCAGATGGTTTAGGTCTGATCAGAGGTCACCTCCAGATGGTTTTTGTCTGATCAGAGGCCACTTCCAGATGGTTTTTGTCTGATCAGAGGTCACTTCCAGATGGTTTATGTCTGATCAGAGGTCACTTCCAGATGGTTTAGGTCTGATCAGAGGTCACTTCCAGATGGGTTTTGTCTGATCAGAGGCCACTTCCAGATGGTTTAGGTCTGATCAGAGGTCCCTTCCAGATTGGTTTTGTCTGATCAGAGGCCACTTCCAGATGGTTTTTTGTCTGATCAGAGACCACTTCCAGATGGTTAAGGTCTGATCAGAGGTCACTTCCAGATGGTTTAGGTCTGATCAGAGGTCACTTCCAGATGGTTTTTGTCTGATCAGAGGCCACTTCCAGATGGTTTTTGTCTGATCAGAGGTCACTTCCAGATGGTTTTTGTTTGATCAGAGGCTACTTCCAGATGGTTTTTCTCTGATCAGAGGCCACTTCCAGATGGTTTTTGTCTGATCAGAGGTCACTTCCAGATGGTTTAGGTCTGATCAGAGGTCACTTCCAGATGGTTTTTGTCTGATCAGAGGCCACTTCCAGATGGATTTTGTCTGATCAGAGGCCACTTCCAGATGGTTTTTGTCTGATCAGAGGTCACTTCCAGATAGTTTAGGTCTGATCAGAGGTCACTTCCAGATGGTTTTTGTCTGATCAGAGGTCACTTCCTGATGGTTTAGGTCTGATCAGAGGTCACTTCCAGATGGTTTAGGTCTGATCAGAGGTCACTTCCAGATGGTTTTTGTCTGATCAGAGACACTTCCAGATGGTTTTTGTCTGATCAGAGGCCACTTCCAGATGGTTTTTGTCTAATCAGAGGCCACTTCCAGATGGTTTTTGTCTGATCAGAGGTCACTTCCAGATGGTTTAGGTCTGATCAGAGGTCACTTCCAGATGGGTTTTGTCTGATCAGAGGTCACTTCCAGATGGTTTAGGTCTGATCAGAGGCCACTTCCAGGTGGTTTTTGTCTGATCAGAGGCCACTTCCAGATTTTGTCTGATCAGAGGCCATTTACAGATGGTTTTTGTCTGATCAGAGGCCACTTCCAGATGGTTTTTGTCTGATCAGAGGTCACTTCCAGATGGTTTAGGTCTGATCAGAGGTCACTTCCAGATGGGTTTTGTCTGATCAGAGGCCACTTCCAGATGATTTTTGTCTGATCAGAGGTCACTTCCAGATGGTTTAGGTCTGATCAGAGGTCACCTCCAGATGGCTTAGGTCTGATCAGAGGTCACCTCCAGATGGTTTTTGTCTGATCAGAGGCCACTTCCAGATGGTTTTTGTCTGATCAGAGGTCACTTCCAGATGGTTTAGGTCTGATCAGAGGTCACTTCCAGATGGGTTTTGTCTGATCAGAGGCCACTTCCAGATGGTTTTTGTCTGATCAGAGGTCACTTCCAGATGGTTTAGGTCTGATCAGAGGTCACCTCCAGATGGTTTAGGTTTGATCAGAGGTCACCTCCAGATGGTTTTTGTCTGATCAGAGGCCACTTCCAGATGGTTTTTGTCTGATCAGACGTCACTTCCAGATGGTTTAGGTCTGATCAGAGGTCACTTCCAGATGGTTTTTGTCTGATCAGAGGCCACTTCCAGATGATTTTTGTCTGATCAGAAGTCACTTCCAGATGAATTTTGTCTGATCAGAGGCCACTTCCAGATGATTTTTGTCTGATCAGAAGTCACTTCCAGATGGTTTTTGTCTGATCAGAGGCCACTTCCAGATGGTTTTTGTCTGATCAGAGGCCACTTCCAGATGGTTTTTGTCTGATCAGAGGCCACTTCCAGATGGTTTAGGTCTGATCAGAGGTCACTTCCAGATGGTTTAGGTCTGATCAGAGGTCACTTCCAGATGGTTTCTGTCTGATCAGAGGCCACTTCCAGATGGTTTTTGTCTGATCAGAGGTCACTTCCAGATGGTTTTTGTCTGATCAGAGGTCACTTCCAGATGGTTTAGGTCTGATCAGAGGTCACCTCCAGATGGTTTAGGTTTGATCAGAGGTCACTTCCAGATGGTTTAGGTCTGATCAGAGGTCACCTCCAGATGGTTTAGGTTTGATCAGAGGTCACCTCCAGATGGTTTTTGTCTGATCAGAGGCCACTTCCAGATGGTTTTTGTCTGATCAGACGTCACTTCCAGATGGTTTAGGTTTGATCAGAGGTCAGTTCAAGATGGTTTTTGTCTGATCAGAGGCCACTTCCAGATGATTTTTGTCTGATCAGAAGTCACTTCCAGACGGTTTTTGTCTGATCAGAGGCCACTTCCAGATGGTTTTTGTCTGATCAGAGGCCACTTCCAGATTGTTTTTGTCTGATCAGAGGCCACTTCCAGATGGTTTTTGTCTGATCAGAGGTCACTTCCAGATGGTTTAGGTCTGATCAGAGGTCAATTCCAGATGAATTTTGGCTGATCAGAGGTCACTTCCAGATGGGTTTTGTCTGATCAGAGGTCACTTCCAGATGGTTTAGGTCTGATCAGAGGCCACTTCCAGGTGGTTTTTGTCTGATCAGAGGCCACTTCCAGATTTTGTCTGATCAGAGGCCACTTCCAGATGGTTTTTGTCTGATCAGAGGCCACTTCCAGATGGTTTAGGTCTGACCAGAGGTCACTTCCAGATGGTTTAGGTCTGATCAGAGGTCACTTCCAGATGGTTTCTGTCTGATCAGAGGCCACTTCCAGATGGTTTTTGTCTGATCAGAGGTCACTTCCAGATGGTTTTTGTCTGATCAGAGGCCACTTCCAGATGGTTTTTGTCTGATCAGAGGCCACTTCCAGATGGTTTTTGTCTGATCAGAGGTCACTTCCAGATGGTTTTTGTCTGATCAGAGGCCACTTCCAGATGGTTTTTGTCTGATCAGAGGCCACTTCCAGATGGTTTTTGTCTAATCAGAGGTCACTTCCAGATGGTTTAGGTCTGATCAGAGGCCACTTCCAGATGAATTTTGTCTGATCAGAGGCCACTTCCAGATGGTATTCGTCTGATCAGAGGTCACTTCCAGATGGTTTAGGTCTGATCAGAGGTCACCTCCAGATGGTTTAGGTTTGATCAGAGGTCACCTCCAGATGGTTTTTGTCTGATCAGAGGCCACTTCCAGATGGTTTTTGTCTGATCAGAGGCCACTTCCAGATGGTTTTTGTCTGATCAGAGGTCAATTCCAGATGGTTTAGGTCTGATCAGAGGCCACTTCCAGATGAATTTTGTCTGTTTAGAGGCCACTTCCAGATGGTATTTGTCTGATCAGAGGTCACTTCCAGATGGTTTAGGTCTGACCAGAGGTCACTTCCAGATCGGTTTCTGTCTGATCAGAGGCCACTTCCAGATGGTTTTTGTCTGATCAGAGGTCACTTCCAGATGGTTTTTGTCTGATCAGAGGCCACTTCCAGATGGTTTTTGTCTGATCAGAGGCCACTTCCAGATGGTTTTTGTCTGATCAGAGGTCACTTCCAGATGGTTTTTGTCTGATCAGAGGCCACTTCCAGATGGTTTTTGTCTGATCAGAGGCCACTTCCAGATGGTTTTTGTCTAATCAGAGGTCACTTCCAGATGGTTTAGGTCTGATCAGAGGTCACTTCCAGATGAATTTTTTCTGATTAGAGGCCACTTCCAGATGGTATTCGTCTGATCAGAGGTCACTTCCAGATGGTTTAGGTCTGATCAGAGTTCACCTCCAGATGGTTTTTGTCTGATCAGAGGCCACTTCCAGATGGTTTTTGTCTGATCAGACGTCACTTCCAGATGGTTTAGGTCTGACCAGAGGTCACTTCCAGATCGGTTTAGGTCTGATCAGAGGTCACTTCCAGATGATTTAGGTCTGATCAGAGGTCACTTCCAGATGGTTTCTGTCTGATCAGAGGCCACTTCCAGATGGTTTTTGTCTGATCAGAGGCCACTTCCAGATGGTTTTTGTCTAATCAGAGGTCACTTCCAGATGGTTTAGGTCTGATCAGAGGTCACTTCCAGATGAATTTTTTCTGATTAGAGGCCACTTCCAGATGGTATTCGTCTGATCAGAGGTCACTTCCAGATGGTTTAGGTCTGATCAGAGTTCACCTCCAGATGGTTTTTGTCTGATCAGAGGCCACTTCCAGATGGTTTTTGTCTGATCAGACGTCACTTCCAGATGGTTTAGGTCTGATCAGAGGTCACTTCCAGATGGTTTTTGTCTGATCAGAGGCCACTTCCAGATGATTTTTGTCTGATCAGAAGTCACTTCCAGATGGTTTTTGTCTGATCAGAGGCCACTTCCAGATGGTTTTTGTCTGATCAGAGGCCACTTCCAGATGGTTTTTGTCTGATCAGAGGCCACTTCCAGATGGTTTAGGTCTGATCAGAGGTCACTTCCAGATGGTTTAGGTCTGATCAGAGGTCAATTCCAGATGGTTTCTGTCTGATCAGAGGCCACTTCCAGATGGTTTTTGTCTGATCAGAGGTCACTTCCAGATGGTTTTTGTCTGATCAGAGGCCACTTCCAGATGGTTTTTGTCTGATCAGAGGCCACTTCCAGATGGTTTTTGTCTGATCAGAGGTCAATTCCAGATGGTTTAGGTCTGATCAGAGGTCACTTCCAGATGAATTTTGTCTGTTTAGAGGTCACTTCCAGATGGTATTCGTCTGATCAGAGGTCACTTCCAGATGGTTTAGGTCTGATCAGAGGTCACTTCCAGATCGGTTTAGGTCTGATCAGAGGTCACTTCCAGATGATTTAGGTCTGATCAGAGGTCACTTCCAGATGGTTTTTGTCTGATCGGAGGCCACTTCCAGATGGTTTTTGTCTGATCAGAGGCCACTTCCAGATGGTTTTTGTCTGATCAGAGGCCACTTCCAGATGGTTTTTGTCTGATCAGAGGTCAATTCCAGATGGTTTAGGTCTGATCAGAGGTCACTTCCAGATGAATTTTGTCTGTTTAGAGGCCACTTCCAGATGGTATTCGTCTTATCAGAGGTCACTTCCAGATGGTTTAGGTCTGACCAGAGGTCACTTCCAGATCGGTTTAGGTCTGATCAGAGGTCACTTCCAGATGATTTAGGTCTGATCAGAGGTCACTTCCAGATGGTTTCTGTCTGATCAGAGGCCACTTCCAGATGGTTTTTGTCTGATCAGAGGCCACTTCCAGATGGTTTTTGTCTGATCAGAGGCCACTTCCAGATGGTTTTTGTCTAATCAGAGGTTACTTCCAGATGGTTTAGGTCTGATCAGAGGCCACTTCCAGATGAATTTTGTCATATCAGAGGCCACTTCCAGATGGTATTTGTCTGATCAGAGGTCACTTCCAGATGGTTTTTGTCTGATCAGAGGCCACTTCCAGATGGTTTTTGTCTGATCAGAGGCCACTTCCAGATGGTTTTTGTCTGATCAGAGGTCAATTCCAGATGGTTTAGGTCTGATCAGAGGTCACTTCCAGATGAATTTTGTCTGTTTAGAGGCCACTTCCAGATGGTATTCGTCTGATCAGAGGTCACTTCCAGATGGTTTAGGTCTGATCAGAGGTCACTTCCAGATCGGTTTAGGTCTGATCAGAGGTCACTTCCAGATGATTTAGGTCTGATCAGAGGTCACTTCCAGATGGTTTCTGTGTGATCAGAGGCCACTTCCAGATGGTTTTTGTCTGATCAGAGGTCACTTCCAGATGGTTTTTGTCTGATCGGAGGCCACTTCCAGATGGTTTTTGTCTGATCAGAGGCCACTTCCAGATGGTTTTTGTCTGATCAGAGGCCACTTCCAGATGGTTTTTGTCTGATCAGAGGTCAATTCCAGATGGTTTAGGTCTGATCAGAGGTCACTTCCAGATGAATTTTGTCTGTTTAGAGGCCACTTCCAGATGGTATTCGTCTTATCAGAGGTCACTTCCAGATGGTTTAGGTCTGACCAGAGGTCACTTCCAGATCGGTTTAGGTCTGATCAGAGGTCACTTCCAGATGATTTAGGTCTGATCAGAGGTCACTTCCAGATGGTTTCTGTCTGATCAGAGGCCACTTCCAGATGGTTTTTGTCTGATCAGAGGCCACTTCCAGATGGTTTTTGTCTGATCAGAGGCCACTTCCAGATGGTTTTTGTCTAATCAGAGGTTACTTCCAGATGGTTTAGGTCTGATCAGAGGCCACTTCCAGATGAATTTTGTCATATCAGAGGCCACTTCCAGATGGTATTTGTCTGATCAGAGGTCACTTCCAGATGGTTTAGGTCTGACCAGAGGTCACTTCCAGATGGTTTAGATCTGATCAGAGGTCACTTCCAGATGGTTTTTGTCTGATCAAAGGCCACTTCCAGATGGATTTTGTCTGATCAGAGGCCACTTCCAGATGGTTTTTGTCTGATCAAAGGTCACTTCCAGATGGTTTAGGTCTGATCAGAGGTCACTTCCAGATGGTTTTTGTCTGATCAGAGGCCACTTCCAGATGGTTTTTGTCTGATCAGAGGTCACTTCCAGATGGTTTAGGTCTGATCAGAGGTCACTTCCAGATGGTTTTTGTCTGATCAGAGGTCACTTCCTGATGGTTTAGGTCTGATCAGAGGTCACTTCCAGATGGTTTAGGTCTGATCAGAGGTCACTTCCAGATGGTTTCTGTCTGATCAGAGGCCACTTCCAGATGGTTTTTGTCTGATCAGAGGCCACTTCCAGATGGTTTTTGTCTGATCAGAGGCCACTTCCAGCCGGTTTTTGTCTGATCAGAGGTCACTTCCAGATGGTTTAGGTCTGATCAAAGGTCACTTCCAGATGGGTTTTGTCTGATCAGAGGCCACTTCCAGATGGTTTAGGTCTGATCAGAGGTCACTTTCAGATGGGTTTTGTCTGATCAGAGGCCACTTCCAGATGGTTTTTGTCTGATCAGAGGCCACTTCCAGCTGGTTTTTGTCTGATCAGAGTTCACTTCCAGATGGTTTAGGTCTGATCAGAGGTCACTTCCAGATGGGTTTTGTCTGATCAGAGGCCACTTCCAGATGGTTTAGGTCTGATCAGAGGTCACTTTCAGATGGGTTTTGTCTGATCAGAGGCCACTTCCAGATGGTTTTTGTCTGATCAGAGGTCACTTCCAGATGATTTTTGTCTGATCAGAGGCCCCTTCCAGATGGTTTTTGTCTGATCAGAGGTCTTTTCCAGATGGTTTAGGTCTGATCAGAGGCCACTTCCAGGTGGTTTTTGTCTGATCAGAGGCCACTTCCAGATTTTGTCTGATCAGAGGCCACTTCCAGATGGTTTCTGTCTGATCAGAGGCCACTTCCAGATGGTTTTTGTCTGATCAGAGGTCACTTCCAGATGGTTTAGGTCTGATCAGAGGTCACTTCCAGATGGGTTTTGTCTGATCAGAGGCCACTTCCGGATGATTTTTGTCTGATCAGAGGTCACTTCCAGATGGTTCAGGTCTGATCAGAGGTCACCTCCAGATGGTTTAGGTCTGATCAGAGGTCACCTCCAGATGGTTTTTGTCTGATTAGAGGCCACTTCCAGATGGTTTTTGTCTGATCAGAGGTAACTTCCAGATGGTTTAGGTCTGATCAGAGGTCACTTCCAGATGGGTTTTGTCTGATCAGAGGCCACTTCCAGATGGTTTTTGTCTGATCAGAGGTCACTTCCAGATGGTTTAGGTCTGATCAGAGGTCACCTCCAGATGGTTTAGGTTTGATCAGAGGTCACCCCCAGATGGTTTTTGTCTGATCAGAGGCCACTTCCAGATTGTTTTTGTCTGATCAGACGTCACTTCCAGATGGTTTAGGTCTGATCAGAGGTCACTTCCAGATGGTTTTTGTCTGATCAGAGGCCACTTCCAGATGATTTTTGTCTGATCAGAAGTCACTTCCAGATGGTTTTTGTCTGATCAGAGGCCACTTCCAGATGGTTTTTGTCTGATCAGAGGCCACTTCCAGATGGTTTTTGTCTTATCAGAGGCCACTTCCAGATGGTTTAGGTCTGATGAGAGGTCACTTCCAGATGGTTTAGGTCTGATCAGAGGTCACCTCCAGATGGTTTCTGTCTGATCAAAGGCCACTTCCAGATGGTTTTTGTCTGATCAGAGGTCACTTCCAGATGGTTTTTGTCTGATCAGAGGCCACTTCCAGATGGTTTTTGTCTGATCAGAGGCCACTTCCAGATGGTTTTTGTCTGATCTGAGGTCACTTCCAGATGGTTTAGGTCTGATCAGAGGTCAATTCCAGATGAATTTTGTCTGATCAGAGGCCACTTCCAGATGGTATTTGTCTGATCAGAGGTCACTTCCAGACGGTTTAGGTCTGACCAGAGGTCACTTCCAGATGGTTTAGGTCTGACCAGAGGTCACTTCCAGATGGTTTAGGTCTGATCAGAGGTCACTTCCAGATGGTTTCTGTCTGATCAGAGGCCGCTTCCAGATGGTCTTTGTCTGATCAGAGGTCACTTCCAGATGGTTTTTGTCTGATCAGAGGCCACTTCCAGATGGTTTTTGTCTGATCAGAGGCCACTTCCAGATGGTTTTTGTCTGATCAGAGGTCACTTCCAGATGGTTTAGGTCTGATCAGAGGCCACATCCAGATGAATTTTGTCTGATCAGAGGCCACTTCCAGATGGTATTTGTCTGATCAGAGGTCACTTCCAGATGGTTTAGGTCTGACCAGAGGTCACTTCCAGATGGTTTTTGTCTGATCAGAGGTCACTTCCTGATGGTTTAGGTCTGATCAGAGGTCACTTCCAGATGGTTTAGGTCTGATCAGAGGTCACTTCCAGATGGTTTTTGTCTGATCAGAGGCCACTTCCAGATGGTTTTTGTCCGATCAGAGGCCACTTCCAGATGATTTTTGTCTGATCAGAGGCCACTTCCAGATGGTTTTTGTCTGATCAGAGGCCACTTCCAGATGGTTTTTGTCTGATCAGAGGTCACTTCCAGATGGCTTAGGTCTGATCAGAGGTCACTTCCAGATGGTTTTTGTCTGATCAGAGGTCACTTCCAGATGGTTGTTGTCTGATCAGAGGCCACTTCCAGATTGTTTTTGTCTGATCAGAGGTCACTTCCAGATGGTTTAAGTCTGATCAGAGGTCACTTCCAGATGGTTTTTGTCTGATCAGAGGTCATTTCCAGATGGTTTAGGTCTGATCAGAGGTCACTTCCAGATGGGTTTTGTCTGATCAGAGGCCACTTCCAGATGGTTTTTGTCTGATCAGAGGTCACTTCCAGATGGTTTAGGTTTGATCAGAGGTCAACTCCAGATGGTTTTTGTCTGATCAGAGGCCACTTCCAGATGGTTTTTGTCTGATCAGAGGTCACATCCAGATGGTTTAGGTCTGATCAGAGGTCACTTCCAGATGGTTTTTGTCTGATCAGAGGCCACTTCCAGATGGTTTTTGTCTGATCAGAGGCCACTTCCAGATGGTTTTTGTCTGATCAGAGGCCACTTCCAGATGGTTTTTGTCTGATCAGAGGTCACTTCCAGATGGCTTAGGTCTGATCAGAGGTCACTTCCAGATGGTTTTTGTCTGATCAGAGGTCACTTCCAGATGGTTGTTGTCTGATCAGAGGCCACTTCCAGATTGTTTTTGTCTGATCAGAGGTCACTTCCAGATGGTTTAAGTCTGATCAGAGGTCACTTCCAGATGGTTTTTGTCTGATCAGAGGTCATTTCCAGATGGTTTAGGTCTGATCAGAGGTCACTTCCAGATGGGTTTTGTCTGATCAGAGGCCACTTCCAGATGGTTTTTGTCTGATCAGAGGTCACTTCCAGATGGTTTAGGTTTTATCAGAGGTCAACTCCAGATGGTTTTTGTCTGATCAGAGGCCACTTCCAGATGGTTTTTGTCTGATCAGAGGTCACATCCAGATGGTTTAGGTCTGATCAGAGGTCACTTCCAGATGGTTTTTGTCTGATCAGAGGCCACTTCCAGATGGTTTTTGTCTGATCAGAGGTCACTTCCAGATGGTTTTTGTCTGACCAGAGGCCACTTCCAGATGGTTTTTGTCTGATCAGAGGTCACTTCCAGATGGTTAAGGTCTGATCAGAGGTCACTTCCAGATGGTTTAGGTCCGATCAGAGGTCATTTCCAGATGGTTTTTTTCTGATCAGAGGCCACTTCCAGATGGTTTTTGTCTGATCAGAGGTCACTTCCTGATGGTTTAGACCTGATCAGAGGTCACTTCCAGATGGTTTAGGACTGATCAGAGGTCACTTCCAGATGGTTTAGGTCTGATCAGAGGTCACTTCCAGATGGTTTAGGTCTGATCAGAGGTCACTTCCAGATGGTTTTTGTCTGATCAGAGGCCACTTCCAGATGGTTTAGGGCTGATCAGAGGTCACTTCCAGATGGTTTAGGTCTGATCAGAGGTCACTTCCAGATGGTTATGGTCTGAGCAGAGGTTACTTCCAGATGGTTATGGTCTGAGCAGAGGTCACTTCCGGCAGAGATACTCTGATAAGAGGTCACTTCAGGCGCACAATGGTCTGGTCAATTGTCTGGATTTGCTTCGGGCGATGTGTAGAAAATGGTCTGATCAGACCATCCCCAGTCCGAAGTGACCTTTGTATTCTGTCTGGCAATAGTCTGATCATAGGTATCTTGTCATGAAACCTGCTTCAAAACCTATTCGGTTTTTTTACAATTGCAGTAAAACCGAATAGGCTTCAAAACAGGGTTCTAATTATGGAAGATACGTTAGATTTTGTTTGTTTTTAGTGTTCTGGATGAACATGATGTGAAAGGATGATTTCCTCCAATGAGATCCGAAGGAGTACGAGGACTTGAAAAGTTATCCAATCACAGTCCAGTCATTTAATTTATCTCTTTTCCCACAATAGATGATTTTAACGGATTTGAAAACATAGTGATAAATAAGGAAGTATTATGTTGCTGCATTTTGTGTTATAGACCTGGGATCTTTTCCGTTTGTCCCCCCCCCCAGCTTTGTTGGTGCTGACTATTTGCACTCCCTAAGGACACATGATATATTTTTACATAGTGAACTACTGTGCAATGACACCTGGTCTATAACGGGGGGGGGGTTGGTTGCATAACGTACTGGGGTGCTTAAACGAATCTATTGCGTCGTTGTTTCAGCTGTGTACATCAACCCAAACAGACTGTGGATCCCGGACATCGTGATAGCGAACCGGAAGACAAGAACCTTATCATAGAAGAGGTCACACAGATTCTAGCAGCTGTGAGCTACAATGTAAAACAGATTTTCTTTCTCATACCGCAATTATCGCTATATTTAACATGCGTCAACCATTCGAGTCTTTCCCATTGTAGCCCCCCCATGAAATTATAGCCCCCCATTATGGTACAATTATGGGATTGGGGGCTATAAGTTATCTGACCATTAAGCTGGGGAGCGGGGCTATAATCGGAAAGACGCAGCCATTCTTCGCATTGATGACTGATAATAACCTTGATTTCATTTAGGGCAAGAAACTGCTCAATGATTTTCATGAAATTGCATTCAATGTAACTACTCTTAGCCTCAGAATCAATGTTATTTTTCTCAAGACTCACAAACACAGCCCTGGTCGAACAAGGAAAGTTGTACTGCAAGATTTTCCATTAATCTTGAAACATATTGCAATATATTGCAATCAAAAATGCAAAAGCCTGCATTGAAAAGTTATCTGCAGTGTCAGATACTCAAATACTAGATAGCTGTAGTGCCAGATTTTTTTTAAAAAAAAGGTGCCTGATATGTTTTAAAATCTGCCGCTACCGCTTTGTTGTAAATTTTGCACATGCGTGTTCCAAGCGAGGCTATGTGACTCTGCTAAAAGTCATTTCAAAAATTTTGATTAACATTTAAAACAACTACGGAATTCTGCACTAATGCGAGATTGTCGCAGAAGTTTCTTAAATTTCACAAGATCTTTTCTGTACCTCTTTGACAACATTTATTTGAAAAATTTTAGCGGTTTCAACGTTTTTTGGTTTTTAAAACTAAGAGTTGTTTTTTTTAATTCAGATAATAAATTCAGTAAAACAGGTTTTATATGAGAGGCCATTTTGTAGTTTTCAACTAGGTTAAGTCTTTTGAACGAGGTCTTTTGTCAGGTCTTTTGAACGAGCATATGGTTAACTGAGGTTAAATCCTACATCATTGCGCGTTTAATGTTCTGAATTTTCATCAAATTGTTTTAAATAAATCCAATAAATGTTAACGCATTAAGAAGTGACGACGTAAGGTTGTTCCAGAAAATAAAATATCGTTTCAGTGACTGTCAAGTTTAAAGTATTCAGGAACAAGCCTCATAAGATTTTTATAACTTGCATAGTTTCCAAATTTTCTTAACTCAATTTCCAATCCTTGTCTCGCATATTTTTGCGCTTGTTCAGCACAATTCTTACATAATATTCAGTACCTCAGTTCAGTCTTGAACTCTTTTTTTCCGGAGACTGTGCAGGAGCAGCAATCTCTTTTTCTTTTGCTGAGCCAACCGTTCGCAGATTAAGCACAATTTTGGCTGTTTTTAATTGCTTTTCAGCCGACATCGTACATTTTTTTAAAACACTTTTAGCATTTTTGCAAATTTTTTCTGCATAATCAGCTTTTTGCACATTCTCCACGCTTTACTAACATTATCCTTAATTTGTACAAGCTTTTCTTTTAAAAAAATACAAAAAATTTTTAAATGATCTTCAGCTCTCAACATTTTCATAACTTTTCTTTTTGAATTTGCACACGCTAAGCGGATTTCTTACAAAATGATTGCTTACAACCGCTGACGCCTCAACTCGGGTACATCATAGGTGCTGTATTGATATGCCTGTGTTTTCATAAGCAAAAAATGTTCGGATGGTTAATTTCATACTGAACAAGAAAAAGATCATTTTGAACGAGGGCCAAAACCTGTTGACTTTTCTTAATCTATTGTGCAGAAAAAGAAAATTTGATATTTTCACTGCTTTGGTATTCAGTGTCCATATTTATAGTCACGTGATGTGTATAGGGATCTTTTCTGCTAGCGTCCCCCCGCCCTATATAGCCCTTAATTAAGCACCCAAATCTAAGTTTTCCCGAATTGTAAGAGCGAGATTTGCAATTCATTGGAACAGGAGTGTCTAGGTAAATTGAAGGCACTTTTAGAAAAGTTTCCTTAAAAATTTTAATATCGAGCCCTTTTTGTAGCCGATGAGCGTGCGTGTACAGTGTGAGATGAATACACGGAATTTCCCTTGGGATAGACAGACATGCATGTTTGCAATTGGGTCTTTCAACTACTTCGACAGGGATATACAACTTAACCTGGTGGTAAGTCACCCCAACCAGTTAATAAAGTGTTCGATTTGAAAAGATCATCAACTGAAAAACATCAAAGCAACAGTATGTATCAAAAAGAAAGCCCTCGAGCTATGTTAATTCTTCCAATCACAAGTTTTCTGTCGTACCTAACCTAAGTGGGGAGAACAAAAAAAATTGTAATAGAGGCTGACTTCATGCTGTGAAGAAAATAAACGGACTGCTGATATTCGATTAAAGAAACTGCTAATCTCTTGTGTTGATGACTAAATTCATGATAGCCAAGTTAATTGTCAATTCAATAACTTTTTTTGTTAATTTGATTCTGGATACCATACAAAGTCTCCCCGTGATAAAGAAATCTATTCACACTTTGAATTTTCATTAAACTGGATAACTTTTGACGTGCCTCTTTCTCTCTTCCTCGATTCGCCATTTTTGTTTTTAATTGATGCAGTACTGAAGATTGAAAAAATTCCCAATCGGAGTGCGAATGAAGATATGAGATTTTAAAACTTAGTGGTACTGATTACTTCCACAAAAACCAAGAGTCGCTTAAATGAGGCAACAATTATTTTCCTTTTTTTATGATATTCTCCCAATATCAATTCAATATTCACGAAAGAAGTTTTTTTTGAACTAATTTAATCATAACGCCGCAGAGGTATACCCCAAAACTTCTCCCTTAGTCGAAATCGCTTGAAAAATAGATTCCAAAAATGAACGAAATTAGGAGGCAAGCTTTTTATCTTATACTTGGCAAAATTGGTGTCGCCATTTTTACGAAAATAAAATACTTTAAAATTGTAAAAAAGGAGAAAAATCTTATAGCCCAAGTTCGCTCATTTTGGGTATCTATTTTTGGCATTAATTTTATCTCTACTAATCAAATGAGCCCATTTAAACGCACACTTTTGGGCATGCAGTGATTTTAATTTTTATTTTTTGAGCACGCAAAAGAGATTTGAAGTTTTTTTTAATATAGCATACACCACCAGGACCAAATTTTTAGGACGTCCCGAAGAAAATGACAACTTATGGGCAAACAAAGAACTATTTAAGTTTTTTACTATATTTTCAATACTTGCGTTTCAAATGAAACTGCCATTGTAAACTTTGAACTGTAAATGTTTGTGGACTGCCATTGATGGATTGCGTCTCTGAAAATCTGCTTCAGAGTTTATTATTTTTGAGATTTTTTTAAAGTGAGAGACGTAAAAACCAGTATATAGAGACGAAAAATTAAAAGATACCTATAAACCTGTAAATCGATAGATCAAAGTGTTGAGTCAAAACAAATAGACCTGCGGAACAGTATAAAGACGTAAAAATTATTCACGGAATGGCGGGGTTTTTCAGAACAAATCACGGACGTCTGAAACCAACGACGAATTTTTATTTCAAAACAGTGATGCTTGAATACAAAAAAGCCTGAAAAACCATGAATAATAGTAGGGCGACTATCAAGATTATCAGTTGATGGTAATTTTAATTTCCATTATCTTACCGAGGTTTTTTTTTCAGGTATTAATTAATTTGTCAAATTTTCCGAAGAATTCCAGAAAGATTTGGGTGATGTCAATCCCATTTCACGACCAACAACCGACAACAAAAATAAAAAATAAATTTGAGCCCCATATGGTATTTTATTAACCTGTAAACCAATTTTGATCACTTAATTGCTATCGATTAATAAACCACGTTTACATCTGTAAAGACGCGCATTAAATTAGGCTTAATTGCAGACTAAAGATACATTTAGTGCGAAAATTAGATATATTCAGCCCGGAATCGAGTCAGACTGAGTGCGAAAAATAGATACATAAATAGAGCAGATTCGTGATACGTAGCGCGCGAAAAATAGGTTACACTACTTCTATCTCAATTTCGCGGCTAAAATTTGAACACATTTGCGAACACGGGTTGCGCAATTCCTTCATTTGCCTGTTTTCACTAAAGTATCTGTTTTTTTGCAATATTGTTACATTTTCGATGCATTATCATAGGAAAAACGAACAAGAGATACACAGATCGGTCGAATTTGCCCGTGATGATTTGAGTAAAACTCTACGGCGTTATGATTGCCATCTTAGGGTATCGATAGTTTAAAGCGTCGGATCTGATTAGCTAACCATTATTTAGCGTTATTTATCAAGTTCAGGAAGGAACTGAAAATAGGACGATCATATTGATTTTTTTAGTATAAAATGTTGTTGCAATGTCGCTGAAGCGTCAAAGAGTCGTTGAGGTTTCACATCAGCTTCTTTTTTTTACAAAAATTGGTGGCCTGATAATTAATTTCTGCGCTTGGATAGAATTGCATTTTTCACATTTGATCAATTGCATGTTTTCAGAGAATTCAAGGAGGTATACCGGTTGACAAAAATGTTATTCTGCGTATATTTTGTTTACTTTGTTTTCTCTCAAACTATGTAGCCAAATGTAAGTGATATATTTTAGCGATAGAATCACGTCTATTTAACATAGTATTTTTTGCATGGATTAAGTGGTCGGACCCATATATCAGTGAAGCTATCGCCACAGATTTTTCAAATAATTCCTCTTGAGAAGCAAATTTACCTATCAGAATACAGTAACGTCTCTGGGGAATGAAATTACAAAACCGAGAAATTAATAAAAATACATTAATGCTGAATTATGACTTATAACTTATTAACGTAATACGTATTTCAGAACAAATCACGGACGTCTGAAACCAACGACGAATTTTTATTTCAAAACAGTGATGCTTGAATACAAAAAAGCCTGAAAAACCATGAATAATAGTAGGGCGACTATCAAGATTATCAGTTGATGGTAATTTTAATTTCCATTATCTTACCGAGGTTTTTTTTCAGGTATTAATTAATTTGTCAAATTTTCCGAAGAATTCCAGAAAGATTTGGGTGATGTCAATCCCATTTCACGACCAACAACCGACAACAAAAATAAAAAATAAATTTGAGCCCCATATGGTATTTTATTAACCTGTAAACCAATTTTGATCACTTAATTGCTATCGATTAATAAACCACGTTTACATCTGTAAAGACGCGCATTAAATTAGGCTTAATTGCAGACTAAAGATACATTTAGTGCGAAAATTAGATATATTCAGCCCGGAATCGAGTCAGACTGAGTGCGAAAAATAGATACATAAATAGAGCAGATTCGTGATACGTAGCGCGCGAAAAATAGGTTACACTACTTCTATCTCAATTTCGCGGCTAAAATTTGAACACATTTGCGAACACGGGTTGCGCAATTCCTTCATTTGCCTGTTTTCACTAAAGTATCTGTTTTTTTGCAATATTGTTACATTTTCGATGCATTATCATAGGAAAAACGAACAAGAGATACACAGATCGGTCGAATTTGCCCGTGATGATTTGAGTAAAACTCTACGGCGTTATGATTGCCATCTTAGGGTATCGATAGTTTAAAGCGTCGGATCTGATTAGCTAACCATTATTTAGCGTTATTTATCAAGTTCAGGAAGGAACTGAAAATAGGACGATCATATTGATTTTTTTAGTATAAAATGTTGTTGCAATGTCGCTGAAGCGTCAAAGAGTCGTTGAGGTTTCACATCAGCTTCTTTTTTTTACAAAAATTGGTGGCCTGATAATTAATTTCTGCGCTTGGATAGAATTGCATTTTTCACATTTGATCAATTGCATGTTTTCAGAGAATTCAAGGAGGTATACCGGTTGACAAAAATGTTATTCTGCGTATATTTTGTTTACTTTGTTTTCTCTCAAACTATGTAGCCAAATGTAAGTGATATATTTTAGCGATAGAATCACGTCTATTTAACATAGTATTTTTTGCATGGATTAAGTGGTCGGACCCATATATCAGTGAAGCTATCGCCACAGATTTTTCAAATAATTCCTCTTGAGAAGCAAATTTACCTATCAGAATACAGTAACGTCTCTGGGGAATGAAATTACAAAACCGAGAAATTAATAAAAATACATTAATGCTGAATTATGACTTATAACTTATTAACGTAATACGTATTTAGCTGTTCTAGGTTCAAAACTTTGTAAGTTAGTTTTAGTTGTTTTTATGTTCTTTATATGTTCATGTTTTGATCTTGAAAGTGTCAATTTTGTGTCATTGTTACTACTGACGAAGGCCATAACGAATATTAAGATCAAACTTACGCCATAATCAAAGATCACTCACTCAGTTTAAGGTGCCATATCCAAGCTTCCTCTGATCAGACCATTTGAGTTGCACACAGGGGATATAGTGGAACCCTAAGTACAGGTCGGACTTGGTGAGGTGGACCCAAAGTACAGGTCGAATTTGGTCTCTGGTCAGAATTTTATGCAACCATTGACCACAATATCGTGCGACCCCATCCACTTCAACCTACCGGGTCTTGAAGTGGATAGGGTCGCACGACATTGTGCTCAATGGTTGCATAAAGGTCTGATCAGAGACCAAATTCGGGACATAGTTTGATCACAAGTCTCACAAAAGTCTGATCAAGAGTCAACTGCTGGACTTGGTCTGGCCAAAAGTTGCTTGGGATCTTAGACAAAAGTTGCACAACAGTATGGACAAGAGTCACAGGAAGATCTGATCACAGTCCAAAATCTGGATATAGTGTGCTCATAAAATGCACTAAAGCTGATTACAGAGCAATAAGTGACCGTTCTGATTTGGTCTAGGTTTTTAATGCCACCGTTTTGGCTGAGTCAAAGCCAAGATTTAAGGCGTTTCAAAACAAACAATGGTAATGTTTTTGTACAAAACCCAACATTCGCAAGATGTACTTATTTATTAGAACTAAAGATCAGCACTATAAGTTTTTTGAGCACATTGTATTGGAACTTCAAGAAACTTGATTGCGTATTATACATTGATCCAATCACAGGTTCAGGTCTGAAATAAGGTCTGATTAGAGGGGTTAAGTGGGTAGCACTAATGTTTCACAAAAAGTTGGGTCGTACTAAAGTCTGATTGTAAGTTCCTTTAGTCCCGTATTGTTGGACCAGAGACAAATAAGGTAGCACAAAGATCGCAATAATAATTGGATCGAACGAAGGTCTGATTAGAGGTCATTTCCGTCCGGCAAGGTCTAATTAGAGAGAAGACAAACACCTCAAAGAGTCTGGTAAAAAGTCACTTGTATCTGTCACCACAAGCTGCGGTTTAGTATTGCTTAGTGCGGCCGGTACAATTTTAGTTCCATAGTCGATCCAACAAACCATAATTAAACTGATAATTGTGAATTGTTATTTGTCAGACTTTGTTTTATTGTTGGGTCTGACCATTTATTGTAGTAGCATTCAAGCTGACTTATGCACAATTTTATTAGAAGCTTCAAATTTTAGTTTCACTCAAACTAATGTTTATAAAATATAACTTTAAAAGCTTCAAAGTTAAAATAACAGAGGTTCACTTCTTATTATCCCCTATTTACAAGAGCATGACTCGATATTGACAAAATTGTGACAGAAATCAATTTGGGTTTTTGAAAAGAAAATTTTCGAATGACA
This sequence comes from Convolutriloba macropyga, assembly GCF_964194025.1. Lineage (NCBI taxonomy): Eukaryota > Metazoa > Xenacoelomorpha > Acoela > Convolutidae > Convolutriloba > Convolutriloba macropyga. Next base: position 74,647,427 of record NC_134470.1, read on the forward strand.
CAGTTATATCGTTGACAGAATCAGTGAACAGTTTGCTAGAAGAAAATGAAACTATTGTTATTATATTCTTGGATTTAGTCAAAGCTTTTAACTCAATATCTCACAGAATTTTTCTCGAAAAAATTACAAAATATGGGTTTAGTACAGAATCAATTGCAATACTAGAATTGTTCTTGCCTAACAGAAAACAATGCGTAAAGAACGGCATTGAATATTCGAACTGGGTGACAATTAATCACAGAGTTACTCAAAGAACAGTTCTCGGATCTTAAATTTTCATAATCTATATCAACAATTTCCAAGAAAAAATGAAAAAAGAGAGGACGTTTTACAGTTTGCAGACGACACATGCATTATTTGTCATTCCAAATTCGATGAAAATCTCTTATGTTAAATTAACAGTGTATTTAAAAATACTGACAGTTATATCAGGCAAAATATGCTAACTTTAAACCGAGATAAAACAGAATTTGCGGTTTTTTCAAAAAATGGTGAATCAAAAATTGAACAATTGCATTATAATGGAATTTTCATAGAGCCAAAAACAAGTTGTCGATATTTAGGATTGATAACAATCTGAATTTTGACATACAGCTAAACAAAACGTTAACAAAAATGGCAAATGCTATTAGGTCAAATTACTTAGTAAGACATCTTCTACCAATAAAAGCAAGAATCGGTCTTTTTAAATCACTTGTTTTGTCCCATCTCAATTTCAGAGCAATTTTTTTCCAATCATTGTCAGCTATGTCACTTCAGAGAGTTAATAGACAAATAAACTTCCTAAATTTTTTGACCTCCTCACACAATATAATGAAAGCAGTCGAGAAACCAAATACTCCTCATTCAGAATTTTTGGAAAGTACAAATTAACCAAAAACTCCAGAACCGTCCAGTTTTTTCCGAAGAATAAGTGCGAATCCAAATGGAGTGACAGGTCACTGATCAGAAATATTTCTAGGAAGTGGAATAATTTACCTTTTGAAATCCCAAAAGGAAAAAGTAAAAATAAATTTGAGGAAAAGCTAAGCAGCGAAATGGTCAAACTGCATGAACGTGTTCCAATAGAGAGACAAGTACGAAGCTTTAGGAATTTTTTCTACTGAAGTTTAAAGAACTAATTATTCATATATTTACGAGGCGATTTTAAAAATGTAAATATTTAACCAAACGTTTTTGTTATGGCTATAACTTTAAATTCACATTTTTGAAGATTATACCAAAGTAGAAAGCTTCGAAGCTGCACGGAAGTTTCTTCTATATACAGAGGACTATTACTGTTCAAAAAGTACAATTACTCGGAACTAGCAGTTTTTTAACTCACATGCGTTGAAGATTTGAGTTGCAGATTATAGCCTTTGAATAACAGTGACAGTAAGCAAAACTCGATCTCATCTACTTCGAAGTCAGAAAAAATGGTCACATTTATTCACCATGCCTTTTTTTGAGCAAACATAGACAGTACCGACGAGATGTTGTCCACGCTCAACGTCACTGTTATCCACACCACCACTGGTTTTAATGGATAGAGTATCTAATTTTGAAAAAAAAGTTATTAATTTGACAGAGATGGAGAAAAGCCTTATTGGTGATAAATTGCAGAAACATCCATCGTAACAAGTACTTGGGTATTAAAAAGTCTATTAGCTTTTCTCAACTGTCATATCACAGCTCACAAGAACAATTATTCCTCTGTATTGGGCGACATGTAAATTTTAAATTCATCCGAGCAAAGTTTTTTTGGCTAATTGTTGAGTTAGTGAGGATTTAAATTGTATCTGTGAGTACGATTGACTAGTTGCATTCTGATTTTCATCACTTTTGTTCACGGTCAAGGAATTGTTGTTTTACCTTGGCAAACACAGACGCAAAGTGAAAATTTTTGACAGGCTGTTGCCGCAGTTCGGCCCCACGTACTCAATAGGCCCCACGTGGCCTCACATTTTCAAAATGGACAGTTCGTACCGTAATATTAGAGGAGATTGACTCAAATAATGGCCGTTGCCTTTAATTATAACCTAATTAAATAGAAAAATTATAACCTAATTAAATAGGAAAAAAAATACTCTTAACGATTTTTTATCATATGGAAAACATCTAGAAACTAAAGAACTTCAAACTCCCCTTTATTTGATTGAGCCAACTGAATTTGATTTTATAGCTCCCCTCTAATAATTATGGGTGAGTCTATTTTTTTCCAATTCATGCGGGCATTAATGCTGGCATAATAATGCCTTGGGCCCCCTTCAATTGCATGGAATATTGGAATCTGGTAACGTCAGCCTTTGCTCTTTAGGCGCGCGTAAACAGCATTGCAATGGATCATTACTACAGAAATAATTATACATATTAAGAAATGTGAGGTAAAGTAATCTTAAAACAATTGCGGCTATTTCTTGTTCAGATGTAAGTTACAATAATTTTCCTTTTTTTGGGATCTGGTTAGAATTTATCTTTAACTTAATAAGGAAAGTTTACCTGAAGTTTTGTCATAACATTTGTCTGTACAAAAATGTAAAAAAAAATTTACACCCACGGGGTTATTAACCAATCTAGTTTAATGTAACAAAAAGAGATCTGGCTTTTAAGGGATTTTGTTAAAATGAGTTTCATAGTTACACTATATGATTGTAATGTTGATGATATAATTTCAGTCTATATCTGAGGGTGTGAACTTGATAGAGCATCCTGAATGGAGTCTGGTTAGCACAAAGCCAGACAAAAAGTGGATCCCAGTATTCGATCACGTGACCAACCAAGTGCGCGACAAACACGGCATCTACTTTGAGGTACCACTTTGGACAAAAATCTTTAAAAAAACCATCTGACAATCACTTTTTCAGCAGTCAAAAAACATTTTCTAAACAAATGATGATTGTTGACAATATTTCAGATTCATTTGAGTTCAAAAAAAGCTTTGCTTTCGACAATAGCTGAACAAACAATCCATTACTCTGAAAGAATTGCGTTATTAAGGATGTGTTGCCATTTTTCTGGACTTTAAGAAAAGAATCCCTTCAGTCAATATGAGTAAATAGTGAAATCAAATCAACGACGTTAATCACTAATTCTAGTGAAGTCTTTAATCTTAGTGAGAGTGCAAGTCACTAATCCTAGTGAGAGTGCAATTCCTCAAGTGAATGTTTTAAGACTAGGGTTCTAAACGTGTGCGAACGTTTGTGGCAGTGCGTGAAATTAAATCAAATTTTCTATATGTTTTGAATTGTCCGTCAAATTTTTCACGATGCCTCTTTCTGCGCAAGCATTAACAACAGTGATAAGATTTTGTCTCTTGTCCACACCCTGCGCCGCATCTGTCCACGCGTCAATGTTGTCCAAGGTTGCAGTATCTAATAAATAAGATCTAAAAACTTAGTGCTATTTAAACCGGAATGAACGAAAAAAGTATTTGGCGATGACTTATATACTTGCAATGTTATTCGTGGATCAAGCAGACAATTAGCAATTATTTTTTTTAAAATTGGGATGCGAGTGACTAATAATAAAGTTTGAGCAAAAAAATTGAGGTTGACTTCAAGTTCAAAATTGTGGACAATTTTTTTAACTTAAACATGAGTAATGTAATTCATGGTTTGTCTGTCAATAATGTCCACGATTAACCAATTTCATAGTGAAATAAAAAGTGAACCGAAGAAAACATTGGCGAAGTGAGTGGTGTGGTCTCTGTTGCACAAAAAATGCCAAAAAAGCTTCAGAAACTGCTAAATGTACTTTTGATTCGTAATGATTGAAGAATCAGAGTTAAAGTATTGGCGTTACATTGCAAGCATTAATTTTGCTCAAAAAATTTTTGTTTTTTTGCTTTTTTCCTTTCCATATCTAAACAAACCATATCATTCAATATTGTGATCCCCATGTAAAGAAAAGCATTTTTTCCCTTAAAGATCGGATTAGACAAAGTTAGATATCGATAAAAATTCATAGTGACCAATGACATAAGTATTGATACCATTAAAAAAATTGTATTTCTGTAAGTTTTTTTATTAATTTTTAAAATCTGTTGTTATCAATATTTTAGAAAAGTGCCAATTTTATTGAATCTACCTCTAAAAACAATCAACTTTCCTCTTTTTTTTACTATTTTGGCACCACCTTATAGTCATGTTCTAATATATAATTTTTCAATAAAGAAAATTTATGAAAATCAGTGGTTTCACCTGTTTATTATTAACTTTAATCTTATTAACATTCATAATATACATCTTTATCACCCAAGCAAAACAGATTAGGAGCGACTTTTGCCTCCAAACCTTTTCTAGTGGGATGTTTCTAGTTGATCCTGAGATCTATCATTCGAAATAAACAAAAGCGTTCTAATTACAATAAAAGGTGCTGTGATAACAAAAAAAGTATTTTGAACCTTCCTATTGTTAAAAACGAAAATCAAAACGAAATCTACAAAACCTTCTTAAGTTTAAAACCAACGAAAACGTTAAAAGCAATCTAAACGTAGGTTGTGAGGTTTCAGTTGGACAAAGACGAAAAAATTGGACAAAAACGACCATTTCTCACAACATTTTATTCCCTTTCTGTCGCTTTGTTTAACACGGGGCGAGGTCTTAGTCAACAAATGTCAAGTCCTTACTACGTTTTAGTGGCATTTTATTTACTTTTTGACAATATGACGAAACATATCTTCCAATGGTTAATTTGTAATAAATTAAAACGTAAGAAAGAAGAACTAAAAAAAGGCTAGGAATGAAAAACTGGGGAAGAGTTGAATGATCTTTTGAGGGAACCTATTCTTGTATAGAAATTACCATCACCCTTCACAAGACGCGTTCACAGAATCACGACCAGCTTTCGCTCGCTCTACAAACTATGGAGTAAGTTTGTGCAAATAACCAATTCGCTTATTTTTAAGGTGGATTTTGTACGCAAGCCCAGATTCTACGTCATCATCATCGTTATCCCGACAATCCTGATAAGTCTGGTGTCGATGTTCGTGTTCCTGTTACCAAATAGCTCAAGTGAGAAGATAACCTTCAGCATGTCAGTGATGCTCTCGTTCTACATCAACTTGTTAACTGTGGCCAATAACATCCCAAACACAAGCAAACACTACCCTTACATTGGGTACTATTACCTCACCTGTATATTCCTGATTGCGTCATCACTCTTTCAGGTAGGAGTCCCTTTTTGTGATCGAAATTGAGTGGCAATTTTGAGTCCTATTTTACAACTAATGCATAGGTAGTCTCGGCATTAGTTTAGTTGAGATTTCTTATTCAACATGTTTTGCCCCCCCCCCAGCCTCGCCCAGTTGCAAATGTGTTTGTTATTTATATAGTACATTAATTTATGAATGAATGAATAGAGATTTGTTTTTGACTTTCAATTAAACACAAATTAGTAAATTGTTCTTTAACCATATGTAAAGAGTATTTTATATATTTTCTTTTATTTTCCGTGTTGATAAACTTGATATATCGATGAGAAGGTTATCAGATTTCTACTACTAGACGTGATCATGTAAAACCTGTACTTGAAAAAAGTTCTAAGGTTTCCAAAAATACGTCTAAGTGTAAAATACGGATATGACTAGTGATCAAATGATCGCAATAATTTTGGAATAATAAAATAATTGATTTTAAAATTCAATATACAACTTCATTGTTTTCATTGACACTGTCGCCTATTAATCATATTGTGCAGAGAAAACTTAAAAGAAAACTCCATAAACGCTCATCAGAAACCGTCATTTTATAAAAAACAAGGAGGCTCGGTAATGCGCGTACGCACATAATGTTCCGACCCCGCTCATCCACACTTTTGACTAAATTGGCTACCAAATGATGAACACATAGAAAATTTTCAAAAACATTCATGTCGTACAAAAGACCACTAGTGCAATACAATAAGGCCACGCTAGAGGGCCAATAGAACTTGCTGTTAATAGGACTACTGGAAAATACATAATGAAAAATCAAATAACAAACATTAATTACGACCAAAACTTGATGTCAATACTTTAAAAAATCATAACAAAACCAACCTCGCGTCAGATAAAAACCAAACAAAACAAAACTAATGCTGTTCTCAATTCGATTGGGAAACGGGTCGACAAAAAAAGCAAAAAGCTCCGAAGTTCAGAAAATCGTTTCTATGTTTGAAAACAATTGATTTAAAAATTATTTGAAATCATTAGATATTAACTGAAATCAATAAAACTTCATTTATATCTCCGTAGGAAGCAATTGAGACCGGACATTATCCAGTTTACGTCATTCAACTACAAAAAGATGGACAAATACAGGCAAAATTAATCTTTGCGTAAAAATGGCAGTGAAGCCGTTAAAACCAAACTGTCACTAAGAGCAATAAAAATTTTCATTTCCGCAATGGTTTAGAACTAATGGGACCTACCATTAACCTTATAATAAAAAAAAGCTTTAAATGTACAAATTTATAAAAAATCTCGAAGATGTTATGAAATTTAGTAGTAACAGAAATAACAATTGGTTGAAACTAAAATCGTAATTTAAAAAAAAATGAAAAAAAACGGGCTGTGACCTGTCTTTACAGAAACTAAGCTGAAAATCCCACAAAAACAATTTAAAAAAAAATGGCGAAGCTCAAGAACTCAAATACGTTTTTGGAAACAATTTTTTAACAATACAGACATCAGAAACAACAATACAGACATCAGATTTCAACAAAAAGAGATCCTTTACGATGCAACACCTCAGAAACCCAATTGGGCCGATCATTAATGAGACTAAGACACAAGACTACAAAATAACAAATACAGGCAGAAGCCGAAACTTCACAAAAAAATTTTCGACACCACAGTGTTCAAGGCACTATATAAATAGGATGCTATCTTCAAGAGCTGTAAATCATCACTTGGTTTCCATCTGAAAATTAATGGCGGTTTTCTTATAAAAGGACTACATAGAAATGATAACCAAAACAAACCCAAAAATTGAACATAAGAGAAATCTCGAAGTTCTTTTTATGAAACTAAATGTTCCAAGCAATCAGTCAAAACATATAACCAACCAACAAAATAAAATTTGATTTAACAAAAGTAATCGAGACTTTTTATTAGTGAGATTGAGTTAAGTGGTGACAAAAATCAAAGCAGAAAGGAAACAGTTGAAATAAATCTTTTTTTCTTAAAAAAAAATTAACTTGAAATTCATCAAAATATAGCTATTTACTGAAAGATTTAAATAGTTTGTTTTTCGTCTTGTGGATGTTGTTATAAGCAATTGAGATCTATCTTTACCAGTTATTTGTTGTACAACAACCAAAGGAACATACGAAATTTAAAAAAAAATCACTAAATTTTGCTAGAGGACTGTGACTCAGACCAAAATATCACTTCACAAACACATTTTCGACACCACAGTTTTCAAGGCACTATGTTAATCAGATGTTATCTTCCAGAGCTGTAAATCATCACTTGGATTCCATCTGAATATTAATGGGGGTTTTCTTACAAAAGGACTACATAGAAATGATAACAAAAACAAACCCAAAAATTGAACATAAGAGAAATCTCGAAGTATTTTTTATGAAACTAAATGGTCCAAGCAATCAGTCAAAACATATAACCGAAAAAAAATTGATTTAGCAAAAGTAATTGAGAGTTCTGATTAGTGAGATTGAGCTAAGTGGTGACAATAATCAAAGCAAAAAGGAAGCAGTGGAAATAAATCTTTTTTTTCTTACAAAAAAAATTAACTTGAAAGTCATTAAAACATATAGCTATTTACTGAGAAATTTAAATGGTTTCCTTTTCGTCTTGGGGATGTTGTTATAAGCAATTGAGATCGATCTTTATCAGGTATATGTTGTACAACAACCAAACGGAAGACAAACAAAAGAAATTTAAAAAATCATTAAATTTTGCTAGAGAACTGTCTCAGCCCAGAAGCGCAAACTATTCAAGAAAAACAATTAACACGTTCGGAAACCCCTTTTTCAACCCTGTTCACTCTCCTAACTATGTATTCCGTCAGGTGGACCAGTCAATATTGTGATAACTCGATAACGAAACAACATGAGCTCATAAAATCTGCAATTATGCTCAAAAATAAAAAAAATTAAAATTCGTAGTGTCAGAAAGAATACATTAGTTAAATATATAACCGTCACAAAAAATTTTTCATTAGCCAACATGAAATGTGGTTTGATTTGTTTTTACTGAGACTACGCCCGAAGCTGAGAGAAATAATAGAAAATAGTGGCAAAGATCAAAAATCCGCGGACATTTTTTCAAAACAAATAAATTAAGTCAGTCATCAGACCTTAGATAACAACCGAAAGCATAGTCTGGTTCACCTAAAAACCCCACAAAGCCAGTTTCATCATTGATTGAGGTGACGTATTCGTTGGTTTAAAAATTTTTTTACCGTAACGATCTATGGTGAGATCAATATCAACCCTGATATTGCTGGGTGGCTACAAAAACACTCAATTGTTCGAATGGTTGCGAAATGGATCAGTTTTAAACAAAATTTTTCAGTAAATCAAAAAATAAAAAATGGATTTCGTTTAAATATCGAGATAAAATTTGCAAAAATATGGCACAATTAATATCAGAAGACTCTAAAAGCCAGCGGGAGCACAGATAGCTCTCTTTTTAAGCTTACGATGGATTTTGGTTGCATTTTTAAGGTTTAAGGTGTCTACATCCAGTAAATTCAGAGAAAGTGGGCTAAAAAGGCATATTTAGCATAAGATTTAGCCAAAAAACTCAGATCGATCAATTCAGCAAGCCTCCTCTGTTTTTTAAGATCAGATTAAAAACACTACCGATAACAATTTCAGCATATTTTATCAAATTTAACGAAAATTTGTTCAAAATACAGAAAATGTCAATAAAAAACAACGGAATATCGTCTTCTATTCACTAAACTTCCTCGATAACTCCCGTTAAAAACCAAAAATAAAAAAAAACTTTTCAATTCCATATTCTTCGCTGGACCGGCGTTCCAATGATACCACTTACAACTCTCTACCAATGATTATATCGATCGGCAAAAAATTGTCTGAACAAAAAAAAACCAGTTGAGTATATAGTTCCTCTCCCCACTAAAAGGTGTCGGAACAATAAAGTAGCCAATTCTGTGTTTAAGTCGAGCTAAACTAAACCTCTACGAATACCTTTAAAAAAACACGTTTTTCATTTGATTCAGAAATCTTTTTCCAGTAGGAATAAGAAGATTTACACACCTCGACAAAACAGACCGTTTTCATTTACCGTGACTTGGTATCTAACAGCACATTTACTGAGAAAAACTCAAACAAACAAAAAAGAACCAGAAACAAAGACGGAAAAACCTAAACAAAAATATGAGATGAGAACAAATAAAAACGAAAATCGCTTAAAAGAGATGAGCATGCAAAATACATTTAGTGACGGAAAAAAAAGTTTGTCAAAAAAAGGCAAAAAGTAACAAAAATAAGAAATCAATAAAAACGAACAAAAAAATCATGAAAAAAAATAAGTAAGTTAAAAGGTAAAGAACTAAGCATAAAGATAGTTAAGGGATTGAAAAATATTTCCAAAACTTTCCACTTTTGTTGAAACAAAGTTTGTGCAGATTTTTCAAAAAAAATTGACATTCTGTTCATCGATGTTTTATCAAGCAACTTTCAAAAAGAATAACGCAAACCTCAAACAAGTCTGAAAAATGCACTCTAAGCATTCAAAAATAATGGCGCATTTAATTGACGGAAAAAATAAAACAACAATTCATGTCACAGTCAATCAATTAATAGAAAAGACACATATATTGCACTGATTGTTATCTTAACTTTTGATTCCCCGGAACAAAAGGTGGAGAAACATTTGTTTGTTGTCTTTATAGACTCAAAAGACCTTAATATCACTGTCACAAAAATGCAAATTTTACTATTTCAGGAGATATAAACAATTACACTAAGTCAAATGAGCAATTACCAACAAAGTCTAAAATCGTTTAAAGACAGATGAAATTCAAGGTATAATTTGAAGCAAGGCCGAATTTCTCTCAGCGCAATCACAAGAAAAAAAATACGCGTGTAAGACAAAGGCTCACTGTGTTAATTGGGCACGTTCAAATGCACTGGTTAAATCTTATGCTTTAATACCGTTCTGGTAGTTTTAACATAAGGACAAAATTTTGGTATATTTTGGGTATTTTTGTCACATTGTAGATTTTGGCATTGGGTATTTGTACCTGACAGCAAGACCTCCAATTACTCTATATAGTATAACGCTGGGAAAGTTGAATAGCTATCATAAACGCTGATTGCCGCGCTGACGGTTTTTTTTCATAAAACTTTTAGAGAAGTTGAGATAATTTTAAGAATAACTCACATCGAACTTTAAGGACTGAAAAAAAATTCGTTCTAGACTTTTTGTCGTAACTTGGTCTAAAGAAAAGATTGACCTGATACTTCTAGTGAATAAAGGTTGACCGAGAACTGTTTAGATCTTTTCAAAGCTTTGATAATTAAAGCGTTTTGTTCTACGAAGGAACTTGTAAGAAACATTTGTTAGAAAAGCAAATATGCTTAAAAATACTTTGATAAAAATTGAGTCATCACCAAATTGGCCAATAGTGTTCTCTTTTTTTCATATAATAGAAAGAAAGGTGTGGAGATCTTTTCTCAATTTTTTTGTACAAAAATTTGCTACAGATTTTCTAAGCATTTCAGATTCATAACTGGTGCCTTATTCTAGTCATATTGAAGCATTAAATTTAACAACTAGCAGCAAAACCGGACTAATCAGAAGTTTCGTATTGCTTTTAAAATGAGTCAAAAAACTGATTTCTGAGATGTTTCGTTGACATCCGACATCCAAACTGATCCAAATATCAGTAATGGTAACATGTAACAGACCAGAAAAATTGGTATTGGCCAGACAAAAAGTGCAACCAAAATTTTTTTCATACAATTGAGTTGGGTCGCACCGTACCCCTTGTCTGCGACCTAATGCTGTCTGTTCATTACCTCTCTTGGGTTGCGGACCTCATCCTGGATGAGTATAGAAAAGGAGGAGTCTGGACTACAAGAATAAACGATTTCAGAGTCGGGTGTTATGTCGTATCACTCATTGGATAATCGAGTTATTGTTTCAAGTTGACAGTTTCGTTTTTTTGTTTCATTATTGGACTCAATAACGTAAAACTATGAATTAGAAAACGTTAAAATTAAGTCATCGCAGCAAATGGCGATAAACGTTTCTGGACAGATTTGTTGTGTGCGTGCTTGTGTGTGTGTTTATGTGTGGTTGTGTGCGTGTGTGTGTAAGTGTGTGTGTGTGTGTGTGAGTGAGTGTGTGTTGTGTGTGTTTGTGTGTGTGAGAGCGTGTGTGTGTGTTGTGTGTTGTGTGTAATTGTGAGTGTGTGTGTGAGAGAGAGAGTGTGTTGTGTGTTTTGTGTGTGTGTGTGTGATTGTGTTGTGTGTGGTTTATGTGAGTGTGTGTGAGTGTGTTTGAGAGAGAGAGAGTGTGTTGTGTGTTGGGTGTGTGTGTTGTGTGTTGTGCTTGTGTGTGTTTGTAATTGTGTGTGTGTGTGAGTGTGTAAGTGTGTGTGTGTGTGTGTGTGTGTGTGTGTGTGTGTGTGTGTGTGTGTAATTGCGTGTGTGAATGTGTGTGTGCGTAAGTGTGTGTTTAAGTGTGTGTGTGTTCGGACGAATTTTTCGAATGCCAGAACAAAAGTAATTGGTTTAAACTTACAAATATTGACCGAATTAACCTTCTCGGAAGCGGATGCTACTTAATTTTTTAATGTCTTCGTTGAGAATATAAGAGGGAGTTTTCGCAGATTGTATTGTTGTGTGTCACTAATTAGATTGGAACGTACCGTATAGTACAGCAAAAAGTATTGCTGTTCAAAAGAATAATTGATCTTTGCCGTTTGTCCCCCCGTCAGCTTTATGAATGCATTTTATTTGCACCCCTTCCTCCCATGACTAACATACCATAATTATTCTGACCCCTCTTGAGAGGGGAGGAACTATAAACTCAAACGGTATTTTTTTTGTTCCGAGCGAGATATTCATTGCACAGAGTTTTGAGTGGTATCATTAAAAAGCCCCTACAGCGTAGAATATGGAATAAAAAGATTTTTCCTAATTTCGTATTTTACAGGGAGTTATCGAGGCTTTGAAGTTTTGTGAATAATAGAGTGATTTTCGTTGTTTTAATTAACATTTTCCGGAACTTCGCTTAAATTTTCGTCAATTTTGCTAACAATTGTCAAAAATTGTTAACAATAGTACTGTTCTTTCTACAGACAAAAAATTATTGTTGAGTATTTTAATCTAAATTTCCTGGCCAACAATTTTGGCTAAATATTTAAAATTCAGCATTTTCTTCAAAAATTGCCCGAAATAAGCTTTTTTTAGTCAATTTTTATTCAAATTGACGGAAGTACACATCCCAAAAACAACAAACACAGTCTTTGTAAACTACACAGAAAGCTGGTATTGATTTTAGACTACCTCCACTTCCATTAAGAGTAGTCTAAAATCAAATTTTGCCATTTTTGCTAACTTTACTCTATGATTATCATATACGCAGTTTTTTTTTGATTTTTTTAACCAACAAATTATCTAGATCTAAAGCCTTTGAAACAATTGAGTGTTCTAATAGACAAACAACAATAGCAGGGCTGGCTTTGGTCCAATGTTGGATGGTTACAATCGAAAAAAAAATTCCGTTTGTAATCAGTCGGTCTTTTTTAAAAAAAATATCGAGCTTTCTATTATGTTAATTAAAGAACAGAACAGTTCGCATCAATGCTCACTGTTTATAGGTCCAAATTGCTTCCTATACGGTTCCAAATAATGTATCTATTTTATTTACTCGAAAGAGTTTGGACGTTTTGACTTTTAAAAATGTTTCCTTTTTAAACTAACAATGGCTTATTGAATTTTGCCACTAACCTTCCCTTAATTTGGTCAATTTGTAGCTTAGTGTTAGCAAAGAAAGAATACACCTTTTCACCCTTCCTTCAATTGACTTAGACTTTTTGTGGAAGTTTTACGCTTTAAGTTATGTTTTTCTCGCTCTGATACTACTAGATTTCTTTTCATTTTTTATATTTTTAAGAATTGGCCACTTTTTCACTTTTTTTCGTTTTGTCATCTTATCACATTACTGACAGTTCACAAATTACATTATGGGCGTTCAAAGTTGGCTACAATTGAACATTTAATAGTCTTGAAAGGCATTGATTAAGGTTTTCACGGCTTCGACGCCCCTTTCTCGAAGAATTTAATTGAAATTTTTGCAAATGTTTTCAACTTTTGTTTTTACTTTGTCTTTTTAGTGGAATGAAATTACCGGTGTAATGACAGATCTTTTGGCATTTTGATAAGGAACAAATGAGCTTTTATTCCGATTTGAGTTTCTAGCTGATGGCTTTCAGGACTATGAAAACAATTGTTTTCAACAATAAAGAAAAAACTCATTTTGAAGTTGTTTAAATTCTGTTTTTCTTTTATATCTATTTGTTACCTTGTATCGTTTATTAGAGGTCACAAATGACATAATTATTGTAAAGTAAATGTGCAAGAGTACAAAACCTATTGTTTAAAGAATTCATCAAGTATTTACTGGCTTCGACACGGGTTTTTTCGCATGAAAAGTAAGCTAATTTTTTATTTTTGTCTTTGTTTGACGTTCTTTTGGTAGACCTAAGACCTATTCGGAATGATTACCGGTCACAAATGTTTCTTTTGGACAAATAGATGAACTTTTTTTCATTTCATTTTGTAACTGTTAGCTTTCATGAATTTGAAAGTATTTGTTTTCGGAAAAAAAATTAAAATGAATAATAAACATTGAACTTTTTCTCCTTTGTGGTCTACTTGTTTTGTAAATTCTCATTAATGAAAAGGCTTCTATTACATTTTGGCTTTCGAGGAAGGCTCAGTTGGACAAATTTGTGAGGGACCAAATATTGCTTTACGGCTTCGACAGCCATTTCTCGCATTTTTTGTTGTTATTATTTGATGTTCTTTTTGCAACCGCATAAAAAAATTGATTAATGACAGGTCTTAATACCCTCATGTGGAAGCGTATGTGATCATGAACATATTGGATGTTTCCAATTGCCATCTAATGTTTTTCCTTACAGTGAAATTAATTGTTTTCAAAAATATAAGCTATTTTTTTATCTTTGATGATTTTGTGTTTTTTTTGTCTAATTGTTACCGAGCCTTTCTATAAAGTGGTTCCATATCTTTTCAAGTGAAACAAAACTGAAACTAAACAATTTTTTTGTTCAGTGACAGTTTTACCCGACGCTATTTTGAATTTTGAGCTTGTTAGTATGTTTATTTTTAATGGACAATGTTTTGAATGTAATTAGTGTTTGTTGTTATTGTTGTTTGATTTTGTTGATCGTCTTGACTTGCTTTCTTAATATTGACTTATCTCATCATTCTAATATGGCATTTTCTCCACTGAGTTATTTGCGTTGGAGATGATCTTTGTTTATACACATTTTTTGAAAACTACTTTGGGGTTTTCTATCTGATCCTCATTTGGTAGACATTTATGCCAAAAAAGCGGATGAGCGGGAGCAGAACTTTATGTGCGAACGCACATTACCGAGCCTCCTTGATTTATATAACGAAATACTAAGGTAAACGACACGTGTTGTGTAGCTGGATGTAACGGGAGGGGGGGCAAAAACTGAACAGATCCACTGATTGTAAGAAATCGGGCAGGATATGGCATACTAAAGGCAAGAAAAATTGAACTGAGAAATACGATTTCTTCAGGAAACATAAACTCTAATATATAATTTTGAACAACAATAGTTTATGGAAAGTTTGGTGGTGGGGGGATGCGATAAACTGTTATGTACTATTTACCCTCCTGATCAGCAATAACTTGGGTTTAAACTCCCCAACAATTTTTTTCTGTTCCTGAGTTTGTGATCTGGGTAGGTTAGAACGACTCCGTCCGCTACTTCCTGAAGTTGATTTTCAACCACAAAAATGAGAAAAGGCGCTGTTTTGGCAAACACTGAATGATTGAAAAGGTTTATATCGCTTGCCTGGAATAAATAATATCCACTAAAGAATTTTTCCACCTCCATTAAATGACTGTTTCCCTTTTCAAGGTCGCTCATTAAATAAACAACGTCACTTTCTTGTTCAATGCCGAATGTTTTAAACTTTTCGATCAATTTTTTTGGTGGCAAATTTTTCAGTGTGCAATTTCGGTCCCTTCCTCGTAAATGGATTACAACGAATCGTTTAATTTCCTCAGTTTTGCGCTGTTTAAAAATTGCTATTTCAGCGGACCGCCGAGTGCAGAAATCTTTAACGTAATTGCCTGTTTCTGTAATGAACATAGAAAAAGGTCTGTGCTTTGATACTAGAGTTGAATTTGTCGCGTCTGGGCTGCGTAGAACTTGTAGTTGGGCCGATTTAATCATGTATATGCGATAATAATTTTTCAATTTTTCAGCTAAGTTGTTTCCAAATGGCCCGTACCCTATGCTGACAAGGCTTTTGATCTGCTGGGATGAGTCGCATTTGTTTGACAGTCGCATTGCAGGTACGACACGAAGCCGACATAACTGTTTTTTGTTTGCCTGAAACAGTGAAAGATGGTTTGTTTTTAGATTTTCTGCTATGACCGCTGCATAAACTGTGTTGTCCATAGAACCCGCCGATTCTGTTAAAAGTGTGAACACTTTACTTCGGAAGCTGTCTGAAAAAAATTACGATCGAAAGTACGTGACCCTGCCTGTTTTCTTTGAGAACTACTACTTTGATCGAGAACTGCGAAGCCTGAATGCTCAGCAAAAATTTAGATGTGACTTCTGCTGAGTCACGTAATCTTCTTTATCGAGTCTACGTTATAAAAACCAAACAAGGAGGCTCGTTATTGTGAATTTTTACATGGAGTTCCGACCTACATTTTTGACCAGCTGATCTACGTTTTTGACTTAATTGTCAATCAAATGAAGAAATAACCAAAAATAGATGTTTGAGTTCTAAAAAATTGTTTCACAGCCAAACAACTGTAAGAAATACATAACGTAACGCCTTATTATATAGCTCAAGAGATGTGCCATTAAAAAGACTACGAGAAAAAAAAACAAAAAGAATCAGCAGAACTAAAAATTTTACGACAACTGATCAATATCTAAAAGTAAAAGCACCTAGTAAACAACGTCAAAATGCAATCAGATAAAACCTTAACTGCACAATTTTTTTAAAATTTAAACTATAAAGCAGATTGAAATTTTACTTAATGAGACTAGGTTACAAGTAAAAAATAAAAACCTTGAGGCGAAATTCAAAAAGCTGTCAACATTTTTTAAACCAAATAATTACAAACGTCTGAAAAATCATTAGCTTTTAACAAAATAGTTCTCCATGGACTCACTGAAAATGCATTACGAATCTGATAGAACCTGTCTTTGGTTAGAAACCACCTGCGAAAACAAAATATTGAAGCCATTGAAATCATTAGCTATTATCTGACTATTGTTTTTTAATTCAATTGTTTTTAATGTTAACTGAGCTAAAATTAAACTGCTCGATTAAATAAGTTCAATAGCGCCTAAGGTGATAATAATTGGGATCTGCTATAACGCGAATGCGGTAAAGGAGAATAAATACACAACTATTGACAACACTGGGACCTCTCATTGATTAGTTTAAGTTAAAAATTGACAAAAAGAACAACAAAAACTATACCAAGTTTGATGGGACCTCTCATTGATGAGATTAAGTTAAAAGTTGACGAAAAGAACAACAAAAACTATGCCAAAAAACTATATAAATAACGAAAAAACCCGAAAAAAATATGTTTAAAAAAATAATATTATAAACTTTAAGACTATTCGCTATAAACTGAGTGCTTAGAGTTATAACTTTCATTCAATCCTCAATTATAAGCTTATGAGACCTCTGAGCATTTTACAACTACATAAAGAATAGAAAAAAGCAAATTCTAAAAAAAAATACGAAAACATTTTCGAAGCCATTAAAAAATTAACTTTACAGAACAATCGTTTCTATTTTCAACAAAATGAAGCTTCTTTTTTAAACTATAAGACTTCAAAATATCAACAAATTGTAAAAAAAATATTTTAAAAGAACGAAATCTTTGAGAAAACCCGTAGTAGCAACGACATTAAATTCGATAGCTTTCAACGGAAGTCATTAAATACAATATGCTATGCCTAGATGGTAAGATATTGTTGTCGTTGACCAAACTTCAATAAAAAACATTAAGATAAATTTTATGACTATGAAAACAATGTCAAATACAGGCAAAAACCAAAAAGTCATTAGAAAAGTGCTAGAAGAAAGTGTCGAACTCATTGAATCCAAATGTTTTTCTCTGTAAACTATACTCATGATTCTTTTGACGTCTTTTTTGGCCAATTGAGACTATGGAAATTAGAATAATGTGATAAGATTCGAAGGGGAAAAATTATGAACAAAAATCAAAAAACTTAAAAAATTATGAAAACTCATCGCATCGAAGTCATTAAGCCAATAAATGAAGTTGAAACAGCTAATCAGATCAACTTTGGCTGTAGTAGAAAAAACGGGGATTCTGTCATTACTGAGATTGACTTAAAATTCGCAAAAAAAATCTTGAAAAATTATTTTTAAAGACAAAACAGCCATTAGCTGTTCACTCAAAGCACTAGACAGGCTCACTTACCGCTCATTTGGAAGACTATTGCGCGTTAAATCAACGTGTTCACGGTATAGGACTTAAAAAACTCAAAACAAAACTTCAGAGAAATTGAGAAATTCATTGAAATTAGGAACACTCAGAGTCAAAACCAAAAGAAAAACGACCGGTTCCTTGAAAGCTAATTTTCTGTTCATTTGGCATCATTGGACTGCAAGTGAGGTTTATCAGTAAATGAACCTCAATGTGAGAAGTGACTATTCTCTTAGTAACTTAAGAAACAATTTTATTAAAAAACAGCTTTCAAATTGAAATCTTTTTGATAGTAAATTTCCCTTTGAGACCATAACTACTCTTTTTAATCGCCTTTAGTCTTTAGGAACATCAAATTGATGCATTTTATAGCGTGAAAGGTAATTTTGAACTGTGGTTTTTATAGAAAAATGCTAATTCGAAAAAAACGGTAAAATTGAACCACATATCCCGTGTTCACTTGAAAATTCAAACCTCGATAACTCCTCAAAAAAAATGAAATTCAAAAAAATCTTTTTAATCTCGAATTCAACACTGACTGTTGTCCGATAAAAAACGAGCTTTTATTGATACCATGCACATTTCTCTACGATGAATATATCGATAAGCTAAAATTGTCCGATAAAAAACCCATTTGAGTATATGATTCCTCCCCCCACAAGTGGGATCGGAACATTTAGTACAGTACCATAAGTTTAAACGCAGGCGGTTGTTATTTTCACAGTCAGTGTTTATTTTTTTGTCATTTCATAACGTAAATTGCGTGTTTTAAACAAGGTTACGTGATTTTGAAGAAGTCACTTTACAACTCTCCTGCAATCACAACCTATTAAAAACAATTAATCATAATAGTCATTGCTAACTTTTGCGTTGTTTTCTACACATTTGCTTGAATATTTCTCGACTGACTGGCATCGTTCGCCATTTTCACTGAATTTCCGAGAAGTAATAAAAAATTTCCTTCAACAGCAAAAACGAAATATTTTGGAATTTAACTAATCAGAAAGCTAGAAAAATTTTGCACAAGTAAGCTGCAAAACATAACCGCTTTATGTTAGTTTGCCGGGCACATAATATACATGCACATAATGAGAAATCAAGATTTGGTTGTGCAACTGAAATGTCCAGTCATTAAGAGGACCAGTCAACATGCTTTCGTTCAAGTCCTTTTCCCAATTTTATGGCAAAAACTAAATATTTGTAGTAAATTAAAACAACGAGAATCAAATTTTATAAGCGGCAACGTGTTAGCAGACAAAAAGTAATGGTTTTTTAGAGTATAAACTTTTTCGCAACAAAAATCAAATCGGAAACAACAACAACTAGTGTAAAGAAAACAAAGGTTATCAATAATCGAAGAGTGAGCTGTTCCTTCTTTTTTGTCCAAAATTAAAATGCTAACAAATTAAGTTTGAGACTCCTAGAGTTTTTAATGCCCCCAACTACAGTTTCATGTTGTTACACAGAAAGGTGCGTAAAAACATGGCTATAAACCGGGGGTTGAAAACAAAATAAATCCCAGTTTTCGAATATTTTATGGTTGCGTAGAGAACTGAGTTGAGTACTGAACTGAGTGTTAAGTTGGTTTTTCAGCTGAAGGTCGAACCGAGCGTTTTTTTTACTGTACAACATAACAACACACCATTTGTAACTGGGGAGGGGCATAAAACTGGGGGGGGGGGGGTTGGGGTAGAGCGGAACAAACAAAATCCAAAATCAAAAATTCATAAGGCCCCAAATAAAGGCAAAAAATAGCTGAGAAAAAAATCTGAATTATTTCAAAAAACTGGAAAACGCTTCGATAAGCAAGAGTTTGCACAGCACTTAAATACCTTATCGAACTTTTCGTATATGAATTGTTGTGTGTCCAGCAGATTATCCCAGGTCCATCCATGGAAAAATTTACCCAATGAAGCGTTGAGGAGCACTTTGTTTTTGTTATGAATGTGCTTGGCAGTTATCATAGG
>NC_134470.1:74667267-74839767 GCF_964194025.1 Convolutriloba macropyga
CTTTAAAATGGAATTCCACCCTTATTAAGGGTAGCACTAACGGTGTAAAATTATTATTTTACACTCTTTACACTATTTTCCCCGTTATTTTTGGGCAAAAATCCTCGGCCCGGGAAAGCAAGGGAGGTTATAGGGCACCAATTTAAATAAAAATGCCGAAGTGTTTATTTGAGATCAATGCGAGGAGCGCTGTTTAGGAGCTCTTGATAAGCATGTTTCAAAGCTCTTGAGCATCACGGTTCAGACTGAATGACCGGAAATTTCATCTTTATTATGGTTCTTGTCAGAGAATGCGCCGACAGAAAAACAGTCATGGACCGAACTGCGAAAACAGTCAATGACCAAAAAATACAAATGCCAAAATTTCGTTCGCCGGAAAAAAGAGAGGGTTGCAAGAAAAGTCAGTGACCAAAAAAATCATGATTGGAAATCGGAAAGGAACCGTAGGATGGATATTTTCAAATCTAAAGTACTTATAAAGCTCAATTTGTGACCGAAACAGGAAATTTGAACTTTTTTCTTTGTAATATTTTTAGGTTTGTCAGATGGTAGTGTGTGTACGTGGCTGGCATCCAAACAAAGCCCAATTGCACAATTTTTTTAAACACTTTTTAAATTGGTGCATGGAGACAAAAGGTGAGTAGATGTATCAATGAAACTAGATCAACCCGTCACCAACAGCAAAAATAAACTATGGTTTTGTCTTGATGTGTGTTCATAACAAATTTAAAATTTTTCATCTTGACTTGTAAGCCTTGTAGCTGTTCTTGTCATGTCACTTCATTTCATTTTTTTTATAATTTTAAAATTACGATATCCGAAAATTTTTAAGTTCTTTTTAGTTCTACTCACTGTCTTTGTTTTGGTTTATCGAAACCTGAAGGCTAGTATTGTATAATGAGAGGCCAATCGTGCTCTCAGAGGGCGTATAATGGAGTTTTTATGAAATTTTTCTAACTTTTTGCTTTTGAGGCTTCGACACTATTTGTTTTTTTTTGCTTATTTTATTGTAGTTTATGTGGTTCTATAATAAAATTCCATTGATCAACGAACTTTTGGGCTCACTAATTGGCCATCAATTAATTTTATATTGCCTCCGATCAATATATTACGTTTTACAGGAATTGGAAAACGTTTTTGTCGTGCTTTCTCTGAACTTTTTTGTTTTTTTAATTGTTTTTTTTCGAACTGTATATTAGACTTATTGTTGACAGTCTGCAGCTGCTCTTGAGTAAACATAAGCGAATCTGTCCAGTGGCTTAAGTTATCAATGGACTAATTTGACTTCGACTGTGTATCTTTAAATACAAAGAGCAGACATTTGAATTCTGTTATTTGTTTTTTCTTTGTATTCCTGATCTTTTTCACAATAAATATTGATTTCAGACTTCGAATGCAAGCCTAGCGGTTCAAAGTTTTTATTGTAAAACATGAAAAAACTGACCAATGAGGATTTCACTCTTGGGAACTAATAGTGGTTTTTCGGATAATTGTCTTCATTTGGTGGGAAATACTAGTTTTAATTACCTTGTTTTATGCCAAGCTGACGCTGACGTCAATAAAGAAAAGACTTTTGCAATATTCATTGCAAATTAAACCGCACAAAAAATTTTAATTTTGTTAAAGCGTTTTGTTAATTTTTACAAAACGATATGATTCGCCATGATAAACAAGGATTATTCTGTTTCAAAGGGAATAGAATTTTTTTAAAGCCAGTTTTTTTTCGGCTTCACTTAACGTTTATTTGCGCCTCCTGACTTTCTCACTAAAAAATTCTAACGGTTCAGCAGCAATCTTAAAAGTTTGCTGATTACCTTCTCAATGTCTTCGAACTTTAAAATGGAACCTTTGCTCGTATCTCATTTAAATCAATTCTCTCCCGCAATTTAATATATAAACTTCTGATCAAGAAGTTAAAGAGATATTTTTGATGAATTCTGACACTCTGCGACGGAATTGATGTTGTTGATGTCAGTTTTTGCCGGATGCTGCATGTATTTTGTGTAAATAGATTGGTAATTTTTAAAAACACCCTATCGGAGAATGCATACCTAAATAACTAAACAAGGGTTAAACAAGTCGGACAAGGCAAACGCTTCTTCCTGGTGCGAACTTACTGTTTGATGCTGGTTCCAAGGCTTACCACCCAGAGTATTTCAGTACTGAACCTCAGTATCTCCTTATTATCTTGTAAAACCATTACTGAAACAGCTTATTTACATCAAAAAAGTTGGTCATTATGCCCAGAAAAAAAACAGAACAACTATTCAGACTGTTCATAGTAAAAACAGTACATTGAAATTTTCGAAAAAAATTGAAACATGCTAAGCATGTCAGAAAAGCATGAAAAATGCATGCATTTTGCTGTAACGACACGTTACCAGTTAAAACAGCTACATACATACTACATACTGTGTGCATACCGCTACTTTCACTGATACTGGATATTTCGGGATCCGTCTGGGGCGCGTTCGGGGTGCGTTCGCCTAATTAAATAACCAGAGCAGGTATATTCTCGACGTTCCGGGTCACTTAACAGGTGTACTCACGATGTCCCGGGTCACTTTACAGGTGTATTTTGAAATTTGGGTTGATTTTCAAGGCTTTGTTGTTTCTGCTCGAGAACTCAAAATCTTTGTTCTTTGTGTACGATAATTGCCTTAATGGAGATTTTTTTCCAAGAAGGAAGTTTGCTACTGTTTTTTGCCATTCTATGGCGCTAAAAATTATCCGAGTGGTATCCACCGCACAAGTATTTTTGTCCGTAACAGCTTTCGAATACCTCATACTTTGAATTACAAAGCATGATCTACCTTTTTTGTTTTAATTTTCTCCAATCTCTAGTTGATTTATTTAAGTAGACGAGTAAGAATGGTAATCAGAGCAAGCTGTATACAATCATGATCAATGTCAGAATTCTTGAGTAAATTTACTTGATTTTGTCTTCATTTATTTCGAAAATATTTCGACTAAGTTACAAAAACGTCTGTAGAAATTGGTGACGGTAATCGATTTCAACTCAAATGTGCTTGAAACATTGACGTCTCACTTAGATTATATAATGATGCGTGTTTTTGGTGTTTAAAGTGAATAGTGGTATTTTTTCGTCACTAACTGTTACGCCATAAATAACTCATTTCTGAACGCATCACTTTTGTTCACGGTTGTAGTGTCTTACAGCTGAGCTAGAGTCAATTGGACATCAGAAGTGAATATGACCGAAGCTAGAGAATAAACCAAATCACAATAAATGTCATGCTCAAAATCGTGCAGTTGGGTTTTACCAATGACAAAATTTATGCTTTTTTCACGATATATGTCACTTAATTCCACGATTTGAGTAAACAGATTTCAAACTTTAATGATAAAATACGCAAAATATAAAATGGTGACGAAAAAATGTCATTAATTTCAAAAAAGTGCCATTTTACTGAAGTTTGATTTTTCGGTCAACGGCAACGTAATGGACGAACATTATGTGAAAACGCACATTCCCGAGGCTCCTTGTTCAAAATCGATACTCAAATGGGATACCTGTAAACAGTAGAAAATGGTCAGCTCTTTGGCAAAATGGTAGTGAGTTGTCATTCAAAACTTTTTCATAACTCGGGCAATGATTCATCAACTTGGATTCCTTGGCGTGTAATGGAGAACTAATAAAGTCCGAACTTCCAGCAAAAACCACAGATACTATAATCACCACACCAGCTAATAAATATAACAAATTTCTACAGCTATTAAGAAAATTAAAATAATGAAAAATTGTCAAATTTTCACTGCAATCAAAATTCGAAAACATTCTTGATTTGAAGGGTATTATTTCAAAACAACTTATAGAAATCTTAATAACGCTTGGCCACCACTACTAATCAGAAAAAATCTGTGTTGTATATTATCTTGTAACAATATATAATTTTTGGCGTAATGCATAAAACTAAATTTTTACTTAGAATGAACGATTGATAAAAAGTTTTATGAGTAGCTATATAAAGTTGTAAAGAATTAATATAGAAGGTTGAAAGTTTGTTCACAATAGCTCTGTTCACAATCAAGCTGAAGAGCAAAAACGCTGAACTTCAGATGAAGATTAAGAGCACCGTTTGACTCAGTAATGACGTAACTGCGAGAATATACTTCTCGCCAATGGAAGAAATAAAGAATTATATAGTAAGTCCCATAAAGTTGCAACGCAAGTGAACGTTCGAAAAGCTCGGGACATGGAAATGGGCAGTCTTTTGCTAGATATCTGCATGTTTTAAATTTGAACTTTGACCTTTGAAACGTTCGATAGCGTTGCAACTTTATGGGACTGACTATAAGTACAGCCTTTAAACTCTTATAGGGCTGCATGTTTAAGAGCTTCGAGTGGCATGTTTAAGAGAACAAGCATAGTTAAGCGGATTCATAAGTAGAGGTCAATGACCAAGAACGCGTTGACCGAAAACGCCCTTTTCGGTCAATGTCTGAAAAGCTGATTCGAAGAGTTCAATGACCGAAAATACTCAGATGCAAGAGAAAATCGACGACCGAGAAGGCAAATCTAAGCAAAATGACCAAAAATTACAAAAAATCATGGGTTCTTATTTGGTGATGCAAACTTTATATTCCTGAACAAAAAAAAGCTAAGAAAAAAATTTTAGAAATGGGAAAAACCTCGATTTTCCGTTTGATCGATTCTGCCTTTGTCTTGGGTTTCTTTTTTAGATGTTTTTTTCAGTTTTTGTTTTTCCCTCATTATATCTCCTTTGTTTTTTTTTCTTTTTTCTTTGTTCCTTACTGCATTTTTTATTCATTTCTTTCTTTCATGTAGTTAATGATTTGAGTGGTTCCAATACTTCCGTGTAGTCGTAAATTGTTTTTAAGTATTTTTATGAATTTTTAACTGTTGTTATTTTGTAGTCCTTTAGCTTGACTTAGTCTCAGTAAAAACATTTCCCATTGATATTTTAAGGTGTTAAACGTAAATCTATCTGGAATTTTTAATTGAAAGTGACTTTTAAAATTGTTGGTTATGAAAAAATTCAATTTCAACTTGGCTGCTTTTTATCTTCCATTGTCGACTTGTAACTTAGTACCATAAGGCTCAGGTCCCGTCGGCTTTTTAGTTGAGAATAGTTGAATTTGTGTTATGGAGTTAAGCTTTTATATCAAATACTGTTTTGATTTTGTTTCTTTTTTGTTTGTATATTTTCGTAATCTTTGTAACGGCAGGTCTGATGGGCGCTTTAATGTGGCGTGGATTCATCTAATTCCTTTATTATTTTGTTTTTGCAACATTTTTTGCCCAATAAACCTTTTTCTATCATCACTTCATTTGGTAGACATTTAAGTCAAAACTGAGAATAAGCGGGGTCAAAAAATTATGTGTGAACGCACATAACTGAGTCTCCTTCTGAATTCAAATCAAGTAATCGTAAATTTTCCGTTTTTAAATTTTTAGTTTTTTTTATGTTTTTTTTCTAATTCGCTGGAAGCTTTTTTTGGGCTTTTCTTCATCAGGGTTTATTAGAGCAGTTGCTAATTGGTAAGTATTGTTAAGATTTTTTTTCACGGTTGAGTACAGCTTATTTTTCATAAAACACCGACTTCTTTTTGTTTCCATTGTTCTTTATTGAAAATATCGTGAAGAGTTATAAATAATGAAAGCAATATTCTTTTTGGCCATGATCTTGAGTTGTGTCTCTCTTGTTAGTTTGACTTTTCTTAAGCAAGCTTTTTTGTGTTACGATTTCTTCAAGTGAAAATCTGTTAACTCCTTCGGGAATGTGAATTGCTGGAAATAGGTGTAAAAATAACGTTTTTTATTTTACCAAGGGGACTGCCAGTAAATTATCAACTAGAATTATTCGGCATTTCCTGTGGTACTTGTTACTAAGATAGATGTTGTTTGTATTGGTGTCTCACAGATAATTGGTATGCTTTTCAATCGATCGTGCCTGTCGAAATTCCAATTAAAATAAGTGATTTGAATCAAATTGTTTTTTTAATTAGCCCTCGATTCGTTCACATAATTGGCAGGCATATCTGATTCTTCTGGAAAATTTTTCTTGGTGGAAAATTGTTATATGTTAGAAACAATACAGCTGGCGAGTGAGTCAATTGATGCACTTAATAACTAGGCATTTTACTTAACAAGTCGTGTAGACCATATTTGTGTGGATTTGTGTGGGAGTTTTCATATACTTGTTTCCGAAGTTTTATGAATTTTATATTGAAGTTTTATTTAAAACCACTTTTTACAAATTTGGAGCAAATATGTTATCTAAGAAAAATTCAGCTACTTATAAAAGGATTCTAGTAATATTTCTCATAAACAATACAAGAAAACAGTAGACCTTGTTTTACTTATTCCATATGAAATCAGAAGACCATATCAACTTCTTGAGTTTTTGGTTCTATTTACGAGATGCAGACATAACATAAACGAAATGGATCGAAACTTTGGTAAACTCAGTCTAATTATTTTTTTGCTCTGAAAAACATCGATAAACCGTTTTGTATTGAAACAAGATAACTCGTTTAATATAGCCAAACAATGCTCGTCTCAAGTGCCCTTGTTCAAATATGTGCCCAAAGTTGTCTAGTAATTATTTAACGCCCGTGTCAGGAATTCCAAGCGGCTATTAAAGCGCCCTTAAATTTTCTATAATTCAAAGAAATTGAATTGTTTTGGGGCGCTGTCTTTTTTATAAAGATCTGCTGACACATTTTCAAGACTTTTGAAGTCAAATTGGAGTTTAGTCACGCCGAAACAGGAAAGGGAGCGAAAAAGCGAGTAGTTTTGCGCCGTAAAATTTGTTCGCTCTTATTTTAAAGTAGAGTGAGAAAACAGTGTTTGAACAAAAATTCGCTTTGTAGCTAGACTATATTAATCGCGTGAACACTAAGGCCGCATGTTTTAGAGGAATCCCTGAGTGGCAAGTTTTAACAGTACTACCAAGCAGCACGGTTAAGCGGTTGCTTAATTGGGATTAATGAACAAAAAAGTGTGATTTAAGGTCATTGACCGATTAATGTTTCTAAAAGGTCATTAACCGAAAATTGTTGCTAAGAGTTGTGTCATCTACCGAAAAATGCTTCATAAAAAATGCTGTTGCCAAAATTTCGGTGTTAATGCAAAAGAAAATAATTGGTGTTTCAATAAACAAAATCAATTGTGTAGAAAAAATCGTTGGCCGATTAAATGTTAAGAAAAAGGTCTTTGACCAAAGACTTCTCCAGAAAATGGTCCGTGACCGAAAACATTTTGATACTGAAAAGGTAAACTATCAGAATTGTATCAACAAAGAGGGTTTACGATACTGTTTTTCCTAGTTCATTGTCAAAATATTGTTGATCAAAAACGTTGTCTTTTGAAGGTTTTCTTGTGTGGTGGTCTGGGAGAAGGTTGTCCTGTCTGGTGAAAATTTGTGAATTTAAAATCACTAACCGAAAACGTTAAGGATTAAAAGGTGGATGATGGATGTTTGTTTCGTCAAAGTTTCACTGTACGAAAAATTTTAAATACAGAAAAGTTCAGCAAACAAAATTTGTGAAGCGTATAAGACCCAAAAGATCCCGATGCGAAAACGAAAATTAGGGCCAAAAATTTCTAGGTGACAAAACTGAGGTCATGAAAGAAATAAATTTTCTTTAGCGCTCAGTGGAGGACTTATTCATTTGAAGGGCTGTTGCTGATAAATTTTTGTGAACAAAACATGAGAGGTGTATAATTTTTCTTCAAGTTTGTCGAAGAAAATTTTGTTGGTGGCAATAGCCAGCCCATTAACTCAATTCTTTGTTTGTTGACTTCTTAAAAGCTTTTGCAAAGGCTTGCCAGCAATTCCTTTTTATCATCACAATCCTTGTCTTGCGCTCATCCATCCATCGTGTTCTCATTAGCACATTAAAAACTTTCGCAAAGGATTGCCAGCAATTCCTTTTTATCAGCACATTCCTCAATTTTTGCAAATCCATCGTGTTCTCATTAGCACATTCATCTTTTTTTATGAGAACTGAAATTCATTGTTTTACCCAGGATCTTTTTTCTCTTCTCTTTTCAATTGTTGCATCTCTCGCTTTCTTCATTTTTTTTTTCAATCTTTTTTCTTTTGTGCAATCTTCTATTTTTTCTGCTCTACAAGGGTTTTCTCTAACTTTGATTTTTTTCTTTTTTATCAGCAAATTCCTCGTCTTGGGATCATTCATCGTGTTCTCATTAGCACAACCATCCTTTTAATGAGAACTGGAATTCATTGCTTCACCCAGAATCTGTTGTCTCATCTCTTTTGAGTTGTTGCATCTCTCCCTCTCTTTAGTTTTTTTGTGTATCTTTGTTTCTTTTGTGCTATAAAATTTTTTGCTCTTCAAGTGTTTTCTTTAACTGTGATATTTTGTTCTCGCACATAAATTTATGCTGTTGCTTTTTGCGTTTGCTCACTATCTCGCTATTCTTGTACTTTGTCTTTCTCTCTCTCATGATTCTGGCTTCCTTCTTTTGGCTGTCCCATTTACCTTCATTCTATCGCTTTCCTTTTCTCTTGCGTTCGCTCACTTTCCTTTCTCCTCCTTTTTCTCTCTCTCTCTCTCTCTCGCTCTCTCTCTCTCTCTCTCTCTCTCTCTCTCTCTCTTTCTCTTTTTCTTTTCTTGGTTGTTTCCTGAATTGTTCTTTCCTTTTTATTTGTCTGTTTTTGAATGTGTTTGTCTCTTTTTTTTGTATTTTTAAAAGTTTTTGTGTGTATTTGTCTGTTCATTTGTTTTGTTTCCTATTGTATTTCTTACGGTGGGGTCATGATAATCTTATGGTTTTTGATGCATTGTATTCTTTCTGTTTTTTCCTGACTCATCAATTTCGATTTTACCTTCTCTTTTTCTTGTTAATTTCTTTTTTCACTTTTTGCTCCCATTGGGTTTCTCCCAGACTCTTTTTTCTGTTTTCATTCTCTGCTTTCAACCTTATTTTGTTCTGTCTTTTCGATATTTTCGTACTTTAAATCTATGCGCTTCGACTCATTATATATTTTTGCTGCTATCGATCTCTCTTTCTGTCCCTTTTTATACCTCATTCTATCTGTTTTGATTTTTATTGCTCCTTGAGAACGTCTATTACTCTTAACTTGCTTAAAACTTTCCTTTGACATATTTGGCTCTCTTCTTTTTTGTTGATGTGTCCGAATTAGTTTTGCAAACTAATTCATTGAAAGGATTGCATGTACACCAGTTACCAGGAATAAGATTTCAATTGTTAAAATTTCAAGATAATATGCATTCAGATAGTCTTTACGGACCTGCCAGCTTTATTCAATTTTGCTAAAAATTGTGTAGAGCTAGAGCGTTGACTTTGAATATTGAGATAATAAAGCATGTTGGACATCAGATTTGAATATTCTTCAAAACTTTCTCTGAATTTTGGATAATATAGCCTTTTTTCGTTAAAAAACCGAAGCTTCAACTTTTTTCCCAAAAAACCATACAAAAAGTTGGGTGAATTGTTTGCTTTGAATCTTTTTTGCCATAAATTAAGCTTCCTTTTCCAATGTTTCGTTTGACACTTGGACTATCTTGGCTGCTGATCAGTCTGGTCCGAAGTCTGGGTCGCTGACCCGGATTTGGGGTGGGTTTTTCTTATCTGGACCAGGGTCTTGCTTTGTTCCCGCTGGATCAATCTACAGCTTGGGTATTTTCGCTGTGGCCCAGCGTGACCAAAATCAGTTCAGAGTGGCTCAGATAGGTATTTAAAAAATTGTTAAAACTAATTTTTACTGTTTACCCTTAAATTAAACCGGTTTTAAAACATGACTTCTTCCATATGCATTCGTCTTCTCAAAAAACAACAAACTCTGTTTTAGGTAACCCGAGCATAATTTGGTACGTAATTATGGAGATAAAGATTTTTTTTAATTTAAGGACACTCAAACAAAGTCAAAGAAAACATCCAGTTCATTTCTTGCAAATCAATTGGAAGCCAAAAATCATTCACAATAAGTATTTTCATCTCCATAAACCTTAAAAATCAATCAGAAAAATTTACCTGTCCAACTACCTATAGACTGGCAATTAAAAGATTTTCTTTTTAGTTTTGTAAATCTCCCTTTGAATCTTAATCATACAGATAAGCAACTGAATTTAGTATTACCCAGTACTGATTTACACTTTGAGTTCACTTTGGGCGCCTTTAAAAAACTATCCAAGCAATCTCAGGGTGAGATCCCCCCGGGCCGAGGTGTCAACACTAAAAAACGCAAAATTATATAAGATTGGCGTTGAATGCGTTGAATTTATGTAAGATATACGCCTGAGCGTAGATCTAACATAATTTCAACGCATTCAACGCTAATCTTACATAATTTTGCGTTGAATTTTAGCTTAGATCTTACATTTTTAGCGTTGAAATTAGCGTTGATCTTACATAAATTGAACGCATTCAACTCTAATCTTACATAATTTTGCATTGAATTTTGGCGTAGATCTTACGTATTTAGCGTTGAATTTTAGCGTTGATCTTGCATAAATTCAACGCATTCAACGCTGATCTTACATAATTTTGCGTTGATTTTTGGCGTAGATCTTAAATATTTAGCGTTGAATTTTAGCGTTGATCTTACATAAATACAACGCATTCAACGCTAATCTTACATAATTTTGCGTTTAATTTTAGCGTAGATCTTACATATTTAGCGTTGAACGTTAGCGTAGATCTTACATAATTAGCGTTGATTTTAGCGTTGATATTACAATAAATTCAACGCATTCAACGCTAATCTTACATAATTTTGCGTTGAATTTTGGCGTTGATCTTACATATTTAGCGTTAAATTTTAGCGTTGATCTTACATAATTTCAACGCATTCAACGGTAATCACTTTTTAGTGCTCTCTTACGGTGCAAAAACCATTTCAGACCATTTTAGGAATTCAAATTGGTTTTCAAAACTTTTAAAAAAAATTAAATTTTTTCCAGTACGCCTCACATGGTAAATGCGTTGAAAATGCTAAGTTAAATACTACGCAAAATCAACGCAAAATATGTAAGATCTGCGCTTTATAAGAATTGCGGCTCTTAAGGAAACCAAGGTACAGTTGCACAATGGTAGAAGAGGCGACAAGCAAACAGGAGGTCAGCGGTTCGAGTCCCATACGCGACTGGAGGTTAATAGTTCAAGTGGACGCTTTGGTTTTTTTTTGTAAGATCAACGCTAAGTTCAACGCAAAAATATGTAAGAACTACTCTAAATTCAACGCTAAATATGTAAAATGTACGCTAAATTCAACTCTAAGTATGTAAGATCAGCGGCAACTCGTTGACAAGTCGGAAAATTCGCCGCAATTTTCTGAAATAAATTTGCGTTGAATTTTTGTCTTCAAATTCAACGCATTCAACGCAAAATTATGTAAAAAATTGCGGTGAATTTTCCGACTTGTCAACGCTAATTACCGCTGATCTTACATAATTTTGGCCAAATTCCTCGGCCCGCACCGCCCACAAAAAGTAGGAGTCATATGGACTTAAGTAACAGACAGGAAAATAATTTTAGATCAGAGGAGTTTTTTGGGCCAAATGTTACCAACTTGGACTGGACTGAACAAACAGACTCAAATCAAGGACAAGGCCCAAAATTCTCAAGACACACTGTCTTGAAAACTAAAAACTTACCTTAAACAACATTCACTAAAGCAGATCTTTCTGGGCAGGTTTTACAAACCATTTCGAAAAACTAATGCAAGGCAAAAGTTGTCGAAAATGGTTCAACTCTAATCTTTGATTCCAATTCAGTAGAAACCAACAATCGAATGCCTTGATGAAATGAGTTTTCTTCGCAACCAACTATGAAATTAATTATAAAGTAAAGCGAGAAAATCAAAGGAAAATGAAAAACCCTGAATAAATGTATTCTACTATGCCGTCAAGAACCCAACTATAAAATTCAATTTATAGTAAAACGAACGCAAAAACAAACAATTAATACAAAAAAATTTTGAGGGTTCAAGAATGTCAACAAGAAATTGTAATTTATTGAGAACCAGGATCAGAAAAGGAAAAAGATAAAGCTTCTCTTAAATTACTCACGGTGACATAAAAAAATTTTCAAACATAGAATAATTTGAAAAACATAATCTGTTCACTCAGAAAATTTACATGCTGGATTGTTCTTTCCTTTTAAACGCCAATAATGTGACCTCTGTCCTGTCAATAACGCTACCAGACAAGACAACGAATCTGAAAGATAGAAAAAGGTCTCTAAATCAAAAATTTCTTTGAGAAAACTTGTGATATCAAAGACGAAAAACTCATATTTCAAACGTAAATCCGCAATAGGTATTAAAGTATATTCCATTAGAAAGACAAACAATGCGACCTGCATTTACTGACTGACTTAAAGCAGCAAATTGACAAAAAAAATCACAAAAGCACCTCCTGCTAACAATTTTGCCAGATTTTTCAGTAAAATTGATCGAAAATTGCCTAAAAATGGGGAAAATGTGAGGAAAACCAACTTAAATTAGTCAAATCCTCGCGAAACTTGAAAACCCGATAACACCATGGAAAAAAGAAAATCAATAAAAAATAGTTTAGGTATTCTACGCTTATCGGGCTGTCCAAAAATATTACTCTCAACCGTCTACAATTAGTATATCCGTCGGCCAAAATTGACTGAATAAAAATAATGCGAAATATTCTCCACATCAGAAATATCGGGAGAAAAAGCATGTGTTCTACTAATAACGGAACATCAAAAAACGAAAAGCCTGAAACTGTAGTGTTTTGAAAAAAGAGAACGCATGTTTAGTTCTAGGGTTTGGGTTGGTGTTGGCGGTATGTAGCTAGGAGGGGCGGAAATTGGTGAGCAGTGTAGTTGGTATTTAGGGAGATGGTAGATACATGGGGTGGGTAGGCAGTTCGGGGCAAGCGGATTGGGTAGGAACGTGGGGTCTGTGTAAGATTGGTGGGAGAGATATAGGTAGGTGGTATGGGAGGCGGTAGTTAAGTGAGCGTGTAGTTTGGTGGTCTGTGCTGTAATTGGGATAGGGGAAGGGTCTGTTATGGGAGGGGGGCAGATTTCTCAAGCTGAACTACATTTTACTTAATAAGCTACTGTTAAAGTCCATTTTGGAAATCAGAAGTCAAAGTTCAAAAACAGTAGTCAAAACTCAAAAAAAGAAGTCAAAAGCACAAGTCATGAGAAAACTTGCTAGAAAAACCTTAAAAAACATGTAGAATTCCAATACTCCTCTTCAAGTCGTAAAAACTCGTGTGAGTTTATATTTCCTCCCCTCTCCACTAACGTAGGTAGGAACAAAAACTCTTTCGACCTGCTCAATTCCTGTTTAAAAATTGTAAAATAGTCAGGCATGAACGTTTTGATAGAATTCAGTTTTTCGACGCAAGCATATTTTGACATACAATAATTGAAAAAGCGTGCTCTTAAAAAAATGAGCAAGTTTTTAAAATTAATTCGCAAAAATTTTTGAATTAAATAGCATTGTTTCTATTGTCTTTTCAACTCAATAACAGAAAGATACAGTTTTACAGTTTAAAAATGAATAAGAGTTGTTGGCAATGATAAGGAACCAGAACGCAAGTTTTCTGGAAAAAAAGGATTTACAAAAACAAAATTTTTTTTGAAAAATTCATAAAAGTTTGAATTCATTCAGTTTCCAAAAAAAGGTGTACCATAAATAAAAATTTTTGTTTTTAGTCGAAAGATGATATAATAAACCAAATTCAAAAACCCTAAATATAATGACATATTATGACTGCCCACATCAATAGAAAAAGTAATCACCTAAAAAGTGCTTTGATCAAATTTACTTATAGTTGTCATTATGCCCGATACACTAGAGATCATATATGCACTATTATGGATCTTCGGCCAAAACAGACCTTCAATAGTTAAGAGAGGGAAAAGACAAAATCAGAAAGTTATCAAAGAAAAGCAGTCGAAACTCAACACAAAAACTAGAAAAAAAAGAGAACTGATTCATTTATCTCAATCGCTTGTATCCATTATAAGTCCTCATAAGCACAATGACTTTTTGAGAAGTCTTGAGGCGGTCAATGTAACATTCTGACGCCCCAAGAGAAAAAAACAAAGGATCTTAAATTTCCTTCTCGATGATTTTTTTCTCGTAAAATGGGCAGAGAAGGAAATTTTAGATAAGATCCATACCATCCAACACTCGGGAGAACACCGATTTCAACACGAGCTTCTCTTTTTTAAATTGACATTTATTAATTCGTTTTTACGATTTATCTTTCTTTGCTTTTTTGCCAGCTTGATTACTCACCCATTTCTCACAACCTGAAAATTTTTTTTTCGTATATGACCCAATTTACCGACAAAGTTTTGATGATTCAACAATAATTCCTTCTTGCGTTTACCTTTCACTCCAACCAAGCGCTTTAAACTCCGTTCACGAGTTTACGAAACGAGCGTGACGAAACGTTTTTAAACAGCTTTTTTTTCATTTTTTGTAAAATTTTTGAAAAACAACGACTTTGTTCTGAATTATATTTTTTCCAAATGGTTTAGAGTTGGCATTGATAGGGTATTCAGGTAGGATTGCTTAATTATGTAGTTTTTTCTGATGTTATAAAGTGGGTTTTGGTGGTATCCCGTAGGTCATTGAATAGGTATCAGGTAGATTGCAGGTAGGTTCTAGGCAGGTATATGGGAGCTTTCAGGTATTCGGCTAGGTTTTCATTAGGTTTCTCTGATGGTATCAGATTATTCTCAATGGAATCCTGTAAATGATTGAACAGGTATCAGGTATATTGCGGATAGGTCCAGGTAGGTATTTGGAAAGTTTCAGGTATTCAGCTAGGTTTTTCAAGTAGGTTTGCCATTGGGCAATTGTGTCTCTAGTTAGAATTCAGGTAGGTGCTTAGTAGGTTTTATGTACTCAAATCGGTCTCTCAGCTAGGTTTTCAGTTGGGTTTCTCATTAGGTTTCAGGTAGGCATCTGATAGGTATTTGGTTTTGAGCTAAATTTTTCAGATAGGTTTTGCAATTTCTAACATAGTTGCTCACATAGAGTAATAACGCTTCGAAGAAGGAAGCTGTCTTCTTAAAACTTGTCAACATTATATGTTTTTCAGAGAACTGGAAAATCTACAGGAACTAACAACCAAATAATGGTTTGCTAAAATTTTCAGACACAGTACTCCAAAAACAACACCGATAGTCACGATCAGCTCTCTGACAATCCCCATATAAAACGTCTGACCAAATTAAAGTTGATGTACGAAAGTGAACTCGAGTCATGCATCGACTTTATTACATCCGGCATTGACTGCGGTGAGGACCCAGAAACAGTCGAGGAAACTCTCACTGAAATCAAGGAACTTCACGAAAAGTACGAGTTTACAATTCAAGACCTTCCAGACAGAGCACCATCATCTGACACAGAAGCTCTATGCTCGCATTTGAGCTGACTCAAGATACGGAAAATTTTTTCTGGCTACTGAAACTACAAAAAGGAACCTGTTTCCGCACAACAAAGCAGACAAACAATTGACATCCCAAGGATGATCTTTGACAACAGCAGAGATCAAACTCATACTGACCACCAATCATTGAGAACCTACATTTTTTCAACACCGCTGAATACGGTTCTTACTATGAATCATTCCATAACAATGCTGTAACCAGTAGCTTAATGGAAGATTGCAACCCAGTTTTGCCGCCCGCAAATTCATCTTAACAGCTCACAATCACACCTGCTGACGTATCAAGTGCCAGCACCATTAACAATGCCTTGTCTGTAGTTGCCCTTGATGGTTTCAATACCATTTCCGCGACAATTAATGGCGCATTGTCTTCATTCCATGTTACTAACCAGGCGTCTCAAACTTCTTCGTTGAATCCGCCACTTCGAACTTCGCAATCGTCCTTTGAGCTTCCAATAGTTATCATGGTGTCACAGGCTCCTACCTCAATGTCTACTTGTTTTCAGAAGTTGCTTCTAAAGCTACAGTTATCAAAATTTGATGGAGACCCATTCAATTGATTAAAAGGGTTTTAGTGTTTTTTCACCATCAATTGATCGTTCTCGAATGTTGTCTACAGAAAAACATGACATCTGATTGCAATCACTTCATTTTCAATCACTTCTGATTGATGAAGCACTAAGTGATGGCTACAGCTGCAATGGTAGTCTGTACTAGCATTAGCACGTCTGGAAGAATGTTTTGGTTATCTGAACAGGATTGTCCACTGTTTTCTCGAAAAATTGGCACATTTTAGGCCCGCTATGCTGACAAACGCAGACATTTATACGCAGTTTTCTACCTTCCTCCTAACCTTACTAAAATATTTCAACAATTTGGATTCATTCATGAAATACATTTCACGACATAAATCAGTGAAATTTTAAGCTAGCTTCCAACAACAGTCCGCTTGGAATTTAAAAAGCACGATTTGTAAAGAAGTTTAGTTCAAATATCTCTTATATAGATTTCGGAGTGCATATTAATATACGCAAAGGCCTGCAGAGGTCTACTCACTTATTCAGCATCCGCGCGTCAGTCAAGCAAATCTTCAAGGACCTCTGAAAATCTTTGGAAGCAGTCCAATTAGCAAGACCAATTCAATCGCACGTCAAATAGATCACATTACTATCAACAAACAACTCATCAAAAAGATTTCATTCGAGCTCTGTGAAAGATGTCGTTCTTGCAAACAAAGGTAGATGTCGTTATTTATATAATTGATCTCATTTTCAAGATTTTTCTCCACTCAAGAAACCAAATATGTGAGAGGCTTTGAACTGTGTTTCAACGGTTTTGGTGTTCTTTATGTACAGCAATGCACATCGAAAAAACTTTGTTGTTCTGCAATTTTCGGAAAAATCAATCAATACGACCTTTGTCAAAAACAAATCAGTTGAATTGCATGGCCCTGGTCAAGTTGCTTTCTTGCCAGTTCAACTGTCTAACGGAGCGAAATTTTTTATGCTTATCTCGACAATGGAAATTGTCAAAACCTGCTCCTCCAAACTGCAGCTGTGTCTCTCAGCTAGGTTTTCAGTTGGGTTTCTCATTAGGTTTCAGGTAGGCATCTGATAGGTATTTGGTTTTGAGCTAAATTTTTCAGATAGGTTTTGCAATTTCTAACATAGTTGCTCACATAGAGTAATAACGCTTCGAAGAAGGAAGCTGTCTTCTTAAAACTTGTCAACATTATATGTTTTTCAGAGAACTGGAAAATCTACAGGAACTAACAACCAAATAATGGTTTGCTAAAATTTTCAGACACAGTACTCCAAAAACAACACCGATAGTCACGATCAGCTCTCTGACAATCCCCATATAAAACGTCTGACCAAATTAAAGTTGATGTACGAAAGTGAACTCGAGTCATGCATCGACTTTATTACATCCGGCATTGACTGCGGTGAGGACCCAGAAACAGTCGAGGAAACTCTCACTGAAATCAAGGAACTTCACGAAAAGTACGAGTTTACAATTCAAGACCTTCCAGACAGAGCACCATCATCTGACACAGAAGCTCTATGCTCGCATTTGAGCTGACTCAAGATACGGAAAATTTTTTCTGGCTACTGAAACTACAAAAAGGAACCTGTTTCCGCACAACAAAGCAGACAAACAATTGACATCCCAAGGATGATCTTTGACAACAGCAGAGATCAAACTCATACTGACCACCAATCATTGAGAACCTACATTTTTTCAACACCGCTGAATACGGTTCTTACTATGAATCATTCCATAACAATGCTGTAACCAGTAGCTTAATGGAAGATTGCAACCCAGTTTTGCCGCCCGCAAATTCATCTTAACAGCTCACAATCACACCTGCTGACGTATCAAGTGCCAGCACCATTAACAATGCCTTGTCTGTAGTTGCCCTTGATGGTTTCAATACCATTTCCGCGACAATTAATGGCGCATTGTCTTCATTCCATGTTACTAACCAGGCGTCTCAAACTTCTTCGTTGAATCCGCCACTTCGAACTTCGCAATCGTCCTTTGAGCTTCCAATAGTTATCATGGTGTCACAGGCTCCTACCTCAATGTCTACTTGTTTTCAGAAGTTGCTTCTAAAGCTACAGTTATCAAAATTTGATGGAGACCCATTCAATTGATTAAAAGGGTTTTAGTGTTTTTTCACCATCAATTGATCGTTCTCGAATGTTGTCTACAGAAAAACATGACATCTGATTGCAATCACTTCATTTTCAATCACTTCTGATTGATGAAGCACTAAGTGATGGCTACAGCTGCAATGGTAGTCTGTACTAGCATTAGCACGTTTGGAAGAATGTTTTGGTTATCTGAACAGGATTGTCCACTGTTTTCTCGAAAAATTGGCACATTTTAGGCCCGCTATGCTGACAAACGCAGACATTTATACGCAGTTTTCTACCTTCCTCCTAACCTTACTAAAATATTTCAACAATTTGGATTCATTCATGAAATACATTTCACGACATAAATCAGTGAAATTTTAAGCTAGCTTCCAACAACAGTCCGCTTGGAATTTAAAAAGCACGATTTGTAAAGAAGTTTAGTTCAAATATCTCTTATATAGATTTCGGAGTGCATATTAATATACGCAAAGGCCTGCAGAGGTCTACTCACTTATTCAGCATCCGCGCGTCAGTCAAGCAAATCTTCAAGGACCTCTGAAAATCTTTGGAAGCAGTCCAATTAGCAAGACCAATTCAATCGCACGTCAAATAGATCACATTACTATCAACAAACAACTCATCAAAAAGATTTCATTCGAGCTCTGTGAAAGATGTCGTTCTTGCAAACAAAGGTAGATGTCGTTATTTATATAATTGATCTCATTTTCAAGATTTTTCTCCACTCAAGAAACCAAATATGTGAGAGGCTTTGAACTGTGTTTCAACGGTTTTGGTGTTCTTTATGTACAGCAATGCACATCGAAAAAACTTTGTTGTTCTGCAATTTTCGGAAAAATCAATCAATACGACCTTTGTCAAAAACAAATCAGTTGAATTGCATGGCCCTGGTCAAGTTGCTTTCTTGCCAGTTCAACTGTCTAACGGAGCGAAATTTTTTATGCTTATCTCGACAATGGAAATTGTCAAAACCTGCTCCTCCAAACTGCAGCTGTGAATCTAGGTATTGATTTGAACAATTTTGGCAAGATGCCAATTAGTGGCTACCAAAAAACAAAAGAGATAGATTGTTCTCCAGTTTCTTTGAAAATTAAAATTTATCAGTCTAATATGATAACATTCGTTGTAAACGAAGTCTTAGCAATTCCCGAGTTAAATATGAACCCTATTAACACTATTGAGTTGAACAGGTTTTGCAACAAAATTGAACATCTGACAAAGCAAATTTTGTTCCCTAAAGATGATGACAATAAAGTTTCTATAATCATCGGTCGTCAAAAATTTGCGACTGAAAGATTGCAGTAAGGTAATTAGACGCCCGAAAACCACGCCCTGGGTCGTAGAAACTCCTCTAGGATTGACATGTGCCGCCGAGACTAACGTCATCGCAGACAAACAGTATCCAGTGTCCAAAACACAAATCAATTTCCATCTTCATCTTAATAATGAACTTTTCACGAAAACACAACAGTAACTGAAAACTGAGAACTAAGGTATAGCTTCATCAAAAACGGCTATGTCTAAAAATGATATAAAGACGACTCTACATATTTTTGAGTGGACTATTAAATCCTCAGATGGGCATAGTGAAAAAGGCTTTTTGGAGGCAAAGCGCCAAGCTACCGAACAACATATGGCTAGCGGAAAAAAGCAGATAATTAAAAAGCTCTTACCAAAACCAGACTTCTAAAATAAACATCAGGAAACGTTCAAGAAAATCTACAAAACGGCCATGTTTTCAAAGTTGATTCAGCTACAGACAAAGGAAGAGCATGTTCTTAGCGTCTTAATCATCCCGTTTCAATTAAAAACAAACCGGGGAAAATGAAGAGAGTCACCAAGGCATCCAGTGTTTTTTAGGGTCAGTCCTTGAATTCAAACTCTTTGAATGGGCACAATTTGTTGAGTAGTCTTGTGGAAGTCTTGTGACTCCGCGAGCAACAAGTGGCAATTTCAGCAGATATTGAGCAGATGTTTATTCAAATTAACGTTGCTCCCTCTGGTTGTGCTTTTGTCTTTTTCTTTGGAATCGCAATGGCAAAATCGAAGAAAAAGAAAAACTCATGTCATTTCTTTGGGGAAGAGCCTTACCCATTCATAGCTTCCTACGCTGTTCTTCCTTTAGCACGTGACAATCAGGAAAATTTTTCTCAAGTCTTACACTTTGTTGAGCGCATTGTCTACATGGACGACCTACAAATCTCAACAGCAAACGTTGAAAGTGCTGTAAAACTTATGAACATTACCAGAGATTGTCTTTCGGTAGTTTTGATAGTAACTTGATGGTTTTGAACTCACAATATGGAAATCCAATTCCGACAGAGTTCTCAAAAAACGTTGCATATCTAAATCTGTTTAGAACAAATCTGCCATCACCTCCACCTCAAAAAGTATTGGGTTTTCCGCGGAACGCAAGATCTGACGAGTAAACTATTGAGAAAAAGCTTTTCAAAAGGTTCCCCAATGATCAATTCACAACCCAGAGGAAACTTTTGAAACTCATCGCTTCAATTGTCGGTCTCCTAGGCGTTATAATCTCTTTTACAATCAGGGTGAGAAAAATATTGCAAACGGTTTGGAATCAGCGTCCAAAAAGGGATACACTTCTAGACGTCCAGCAGTTCCCTGACTTTCTTCACTTCAAACGTGCACTTGTTAGCATTGCACGTGTTCTGCCAGATTGTTAGCATTGCACGTGTTCTTTTTCCGTTGAAACAAAAAAATTCATTAAACAGCTCTGCACACGTTCAAAGACTCTTCGGAGTATGCTCTGTCAGCAGTCTCTTGTATAACAATTGAGTACGTTGCACAAAACTATGTAGTGTCCGTGTTTGGCAAAAACCAGAGTAGCTCCGGTCAAGAGGATGAACAATTCAAACCCAGAGTTGCAAGCGGCATTGCTTAGCGCAATTAGCTCAGTTTATAAAAAAAACCAAGAGTTGAAAATCGGAAATTACTGTTTTGGGTCCGATAGTACAATTGTACACCATTGGATGAGAACTCTCGAAATGCAGTATCAAATTTTCGTTGCCAATAGTCTGGCAGAGTTTTCTGTCGTCTCTTTAACTCACAATGGGCGCTATATAGCTTCATCCGATAATCCGGCTGATGACGGATCAAGAGGCTATTAGGTTTGACAGATGAACGCAAATTCTCGTAGATTGAGTGGATCATCGGATCTCCGCTTTGAAAAGAAACTATGGTCTTTTCAAAACCTTCTGAATTGTCGTAGTCTACTTGGGTTCACAACAAAACCTTTAGAAGCCGACAAACAGTCAACT
The DNA here is from genome assembly GCF_964194025.1 of Convolutriloba macropyga. Taxonomy (NCBI): domain Eukaryota; kingdom Metazoa; phylum Xenacoelomorpha; order Acoela; family Convolutidae; genus Convolutriloba; species Convolutriloba macropyga. The sequence continues at coordinate 74,688,635 of NC_134470.1, forward strand.
AAAAGGTGTGTAAAAAATATTACACGATTTAGAAACTGCAATCGACTGAGAAGAGTTACTGCGTACTGCTTCTTTTTCAGTGAAACTTGCAAGAAACAAAGCAAAGAATTGGCTCTCTCTCATCATGCTTCTGCGTACAATTAAACCATACAAGTGTCTCAGATTGAAAACTTTGCGGACGAAATATCCAATCTACGCAAAGGAAAAGAATATTTAACCATCAAACCGTTCGAAAGACCTTTGTCCGTATGTTGACAACACTCAAAGGTCGATTGTCTAAGGCAATGGTTTTAGAAACTGCCCGATACCCAAGCTTTCTGGATGGCCTAAACCCAATTACAGTTGATCAGTCGCTCATCAAGATTTTTCACATTATATACACTCACTCACGAGTTCAACAAACGCGTTGCCGCCTCCTGCAACACTATTGGATTTTCAAATGTAAAGCTGTTGTTAGGGAGACAGTCAGCCAATGCATTCCGTGTCGGCGAACTATACAGGAAATCCATCAACCTAAAACGTCTGATCTACCGTGCGAGTGGTTAGCAAGTGAGCAGCACTTTGTCTTTCCGACGACAAGACTCGACTTAATAGGTCTCTTCCCCGTTTTTCAATTCGACAGACACGCTACACCCTACCTACTTTTGTTCATTTGCCTGGTGGTGTGAGCAGTCCATTTGGAGATAGCAGAAAACCTGTCTACAGCCTCAACAATGAGTTTCATCCGCAGATTCATTGGCCGCCGCGGGAAGCCAAGAAAGGTTCGTTCCGACAACGCGATACTTTTTGTTGGCTCTTTTTAGGAGCTAAAGAAATGTATCGAAGCACTTAGAAGGTCACTGGACTTTTCCTAAAAACTCCATATATTTGGTATTGACATTGAATGGAAAATTAATTCTCCTCTTACACCACATTTTGGTGGTAGTTGGGAAATGCTAGTTCAAGTGATCAAATTGTCTTGGTACAAGTCATTGAATGCAGAACACTAACAGATGAAACATTGTCTACCTTCACTTGCAAAAAAGAATCAGATCAGATTCTTCTTCAAAATCAATATTGACTTCAAATATGAAATGACAAACTAATTTTTAGGCAATTTTTCTTGTCAAAACTACCAGGAAGAAATTAAAATCTAGAGTAACAAATTGAGCCTTGATATATCTAAAATATGGATCCAATCCAAAAAAGTAATGCCCACTTGATAAAGAATATATGCAACAGCGAAATATCAAAATTGCCGAAGTGCCTAGACGATCAAGTACGTTCGACAGTTTTTAATATGGACTAGCTATTTTGCAATGTCTCCTACACTGATGCGTCCTTTAAAAATGAGTAAAATGGTAATTTTACTCTTTTTTAGAGGACGCAACGATGTAGGAGACAATGCAAAATAGCTCGTCCATATTATAAACTGTCGAACGCACTTGATCGTCTCGGCACTTTAGCAATTTTGTTATTTCGCTGTTGCATATATTCTGTAACAAGTGGGCATTAATTTTTTGGATTGGATCCAAATGCTAGATATAGCAAGGCACACTTTCTTACTCTATATTTTAAATTCCTCGTGGTAGTTTTGAGTAGAAAAAAATTATTTAAAAAATTAAAAGATAGTTTGTCATTTCAAATTTGAAGTCAATATTTGAAGAATAATCTGATATGAATCAGGTGTTTCAATTCAAATTGTTCGGTTATGTTTTAAAATACATGATTTTTTCCAAAAAATATTGTTACATTCATTTCCTTAGGACTGCTCAGAAATTCATTCTGAGTGTTTCAGTTCATAATGGTTGCAAGCGTTTATTTTAAATAGATCAGTTCTCAGTTAAATCTAGTTTTTGTATTGAGCTTTGACTGCTTTTCATTGATAATTTTTGAATTTGTCACTTCCTTCTCTTACCCAGTGAAGGTCTGTTTCGGCCGAGGATCCATAATTGTGCACAGATAATCTCAAATGAATCGGGCGTCATTGATGTATTGATAACATGGCCCGCCCCTATTTGCTGGTTTGCAATTGATATTAAAGTAAGTCCATAAACTTAAAGACGATTCTTGGTTGAAAAAAAAAGCTCGTAACACATTAACAAAGCATTGACATTTGAGATACGCGAACTATCTGGCGTTACGCAAGAAAAATTCATCTCAGCAAATTTACGGATTTCAATGAACGGTTTTCACGAAGATAAAAATGAAATGCGTGATAATAAGCGGTTAATAAAACGTAATAAACCTATGAAAGCAAAATAAACAAAATAACAATTTCGCAAAACTGCGGCTGCGCAAAAATTCAACGTAGAGGTCAAAAACATAGCTATCCGAACGTTCTGAGGGTAGTAACAGGTTGCTACGTTGTAGCAATTGTTCTACCAGCGCAGAAAAAACAGAATTTGAGTACAAATGTTTGTTGGAGTTTGTCCTTTTGCTGATATCAGAACTTACAAAGAGTCAAACCTTGTGAAAGGGCGTTCAAATCATGATAAAAAATTATTATAAAAATATTATTGCCACTCGCCTTAAAAAGCTCGAGATTTCTTAGCCAAAACAAGAGCCACAAAATAGCTTTTAGAACAGAAAATCTACCCAATAAATTTTTTCCAGCTTTTCTTTATTTTTCCCTCAGATATGGAACTAAAGCTTGCAGAGCTTAGCTGCAAAGAATTATTCGAGTTGTACACAAATAGCGGACTTTGCATAGGTGTTGACGCATTCTTTAGGTTGACATTGGGGAAACAGATATTAGGATTTTCCGAGAGCCTTTTTTTATTCATCTCAGTTCTCTGTCGGTTGCAAACCAACAAAACGGAATTCGGTAAAATTGTGTTTTCAACGGTAATTTGAACCTTCAAGACAATTTTTGAAACAATTTTTTTCTGTGAATTATAATATGATTTTTAAAGTCCATTGATTTTAAAGTCCAATTATTTCAATAACATAGGTACTGAAGAGCATATCCTACAAAATCTGCAGCAGCATAGACATTATCCTTAGTGCATGAAGAGATTCTAAAATGACAATTCCTTGGAAAAGCTTGAGAAAATCTTCTTCCAGTCATTTTTTTCATATCGCACATTCAATGTTTAATAATTCGCTTCCTGATTTTGTGCATTGTTCATCGAACTTAATGAGTTCCTTGCAGTTTTCAAAAAAGTATCATAGGTAAAAAATCATCAAATCTTCATAGGTATCGACTACTGCTATTGAATTAGTTCAGAGTATATGAAAAGTGAAATTTGAGTTCAGATAAACTATTTGTATAAAAGTACGCGTGTTAGCAGATTATGGCTTTTGGAGCCTAAATGTAAAATCCTTTTAGAATTATTGCAAGAAATTTTGTTCTTGTTGTTCTCAATTGTTCTATTATTTTCACAGATCCTCAGAACTTTTTATTTGTTTATTTAGAGATCATCTAGATAGTAATTATGAAAAACTACCCCAAAACTCCTATTTGCGAGCAGGCAAGTATTAAAATTTCAATATTCTCCAGTACCTATTAGAAATGAGAATTTCTTATTTACATACACAAAAGTTGGCTTCCTTGAACTTTTGCTCTTTTCAAATTTGCGGGTTGCGTATTTTCGAAATTCTTGATGTTGAACTAATACTTGGTTCTCTATAAAAGCCAAACGCTGTCAGTGACTTTAAGCGGAGCCTATTAATCTACACTTCGAAACCAGGAACTCCGAAAAGTTATGCAGTTTTTCTAAGGTTTTGCTCTAATGGATATTTTCTTCAAAAACAAAGTCAATTTTCAAAATAACAAAAAATCTATCCCTTACAAGTAGGCGTATGTACTACTACTGCCACAACACACTTTAGAACTACTGTGCCGTTTGAACGCAATTTAGTTTCGAAGAAAAAAAATCAGGTTAAGTACTTAACTATATTTCAATTACTTAACAAACAAAGTGGCCAAGAAAAAAACTAAAAATGAAAGACAGATAAAACTGCGGCTCTTGAACTAAAAACCACTATCGAGAAAACAGCTTTCTGCCCAAATAACAGTTTCCCAGAAAACTCAAAAACTAAAGATATAGAACATCACAACGCAAATCATACAAATTTTGCTCGACTTCTAAAGTCAAAACAATAAAATTAACCACTCCAGGTGTCCAGTTTGCTTTCAATAATAGAAAAAAAAAACGAAAACGTCATTAAAAAAGACAGCGCCCTAACTCAATTCAGTTTTTTTCCATTGTCAAAACGTAGCCAGCAGATTGTCAAAATATTTGCAAAATATGCTCAAAAGCCAATTAGGCTTAATTGAGGGTGCGGACGTGAAGGTGGAAGATTAGAGTGGAGTGGGGTGTGAGCGGAGTGATTATCATGGGGATTGAGAGTTCGGAGTTACTGGTGCAGAGAGGTAGGGAGGTGTATATGTGTGGGTTTGTTTGTGTGGGGTCTAAATTTTATACCGCCCTAGACACCAAGAATTGATATCTCCTCAAAAATTTCGATGAATCACATAGAATCACATACTTAAACACACAAGTAAAGGGTAATGTTCTAAGAGATTTTCTCAGCATCTTAATGTAATGCTCGCCGGGTTTCACTTTTTATACCTGTTTTGAGGACGAGAGGCCAAGGGGTTTGGACAAAAACTGGGTCAAGCACAAAATTGCATTAAAAAAACCGCAAGAATACTGCAAGTGCTAAAAATTTTGTTTGCAAGCAATCAAAAACAACCAAAAATGCAAATTTTAACAACTCGAACTAGTTCATGTCCAATTCCAACAAATAACTCAAGAATATATTGCAATGTTGGAATGCTTTCAATTTCAAGCGCCTGATATTTTCAAAACGTTTGCTATTCAGAAACATTGAAAGCTGTTCTCCAAGTTCCGTAAACCCTCCATCTTAATAAGCAAAGCAGAGTTGACTGCTAAGGCTTCCATTCCCTCTGAACATAAGAATCGGAACAAAATGAAAAGACTCTTTTCAGACGAATTGCTTCGAATTCAGAGCAGCAATTAAACTATTTTTTCATCAGAGGAAAAAACCATGGGATAATAATTGAAAAATAAGCAGGGACGTTTCAAGACATAGTTTTGTCATTATCAATTAGTTCTCAATATCAAAGTGTCTTAAATTTTTTGCCAAAAAACTATCAGCTCCTCAAAAATTAAAATAACAGGATTTGTTGAAAATTAACGTTTATTTAAGATTTAGTTCCCGTTTAAGACATCAAAACATAGGCCATATTTTTTATAGGACTTTTTTTTCGATCAAGTGTGTGGAAAATAGAGCAAGTTCGCATGGTGAGGAAATGACCAAAGGCATACATGTTTCATTGGTACCTCCGAGGCTTTACTTGTTCATCCCGTTTAAAAAATAAAAAGCTAAACGGTCAAACAGTCAAACAAAAATAACCATCTGAAGAAAAGTGGTTAGTACGGGAAACTATATTTAAAAGATGATTGAGAATAATATAAACGCAACATTTTTCGCTTGAGGGCAATTAATTACGCATTGCAGCGCCACTGATTAGTTAAAAAACTGACAATACGCATACAAAAGCAGAAAACCGCATTAAAACAGAGGCATGAGGAGAATATAACCAAAAGATTGCCGGAAAAAAGTCGCCGTTCACACGCTTTTTGAACATTTGGATAGAAACAGAAAAAAAAAAGATAGAAACTAAAAGAACATATTCCAAGTGTCAAAGTGTTCTTATTTGGTGTGTAATATCTGCATATTCGGTTAGATTCCAAAATTGCACATCTAAACTGAAGGCTATTAAGCATAATACTAACGCCAGCTAGCAATAGCTTTCAAGAACTTTGATAACTTAATGCACTATGGCTTAATGACCGGGTTTTATCGGTGTTCTCTAACCTGTTCTTTTGATTTTGCACTTTTAACATTGACCGTATTCACTACATTACGTAATTCAATACGCGAAAAAAAATTACAATCCACTCAGTTGAAACAGTGAAATAAATAAGTCAGAAGTCAAGCGTGAAAAACGTGACTTATAAAAAACATAAAACGTGATCAAAAGGTAATTTAAATTAAAAAAAAACATAGCAGGACAAATCCTGAAATACAATTCAACGATTTTTCATTGACTAAACAAAAAAACTAGACAGGATCGGAATGAGTGCATTGGGAAAAACGTTTCTAAAAAAATAAGAATAAAAAAACGGGAAATCATTGACAAAATGCCGCAGGTGAACAAAAAAACAACTAACGAGAAATGGAAATTTGGTTCAAACAAAAAACAAGGCCTAGATTAAACTATGAATTGACATCGAAAACCATTTAGAAACAAAATCCAATCCAAAAAATAGGAAAAAAACAGTAAAAATCAAAGTGAAATTGCCGCATGTGAACAAAAAACCACTAGCGAGATTTTTCTCACTCTACTTTAAGTTTAGATTGAAAAAATTCCACACCGCAAATTCTGCCACTCGCTTTTTCGCTCCAATTCCTGTTTCGGCGTGACCAAAATCACTACTCTAATTTGACTTAAAAAATCATGAAAATGTGTGAACATGTCTTTAACAAAACAGCGCCTAATACAATTCAAATTCTTTGAATTTTAAAAAGGAGAGCGCCTAAAAAAGCCGTTGAGAAGCTGAAATGGGCCATCAGGCAGCGAAACAATACGGACTATGCGTGATGAAGGCTATGATTAAGGACAATATTCAAACTTTAAACTTAACCGATTAGCCGTCGGGCAAACTGCTCTCAGACGACCGGCGAACGGTTGTCGTCGTCAGTAGCTAGCTACGGTTTAGTGAGGCTAGCTAGCTTTAGCTTAATTGAAGGGGTGTGAGATGAGCGTAGCGGGGGGAGGGTTCAAAGTGGGAGAGGGGTCGTGGGGGCTCAACCTCTAAGAACTGCCCTTCACACCATAAGTATAAATCTCCAAAACAGTTTCTGTGAATCGCATACTTTGAGACTAGTGAAATTTTTTCCCGCTGGAAGCTACCTGTTTATCCCGTATTTGAAGACGAATCGTCAAACGGGTCAGACGAAGATTTGGTCGATCGAAAAATCGCAAAAAAAGAACAACTGGGCTAATATAATTGCTACAAACTTCGTTTGAGAGCATTTAATTACTCTTTTGATGCTCGCGGCTTGGAAAGTTGTAAAACGATAAAAAGTGTCAAACAACGAAGCAAAAATCACGATCACCGCAATACAGCTACGCTCAGTTTACAGCTTTGCAACTACAAAACACACCCGGCAGATTGCCGGAAAATAGCAGCCGTTGATTCCCATAACTCTATTGGGATTGAAAGAAACGAAAATATCAACAAAAATTGATTTTCGTATAAAAACATTTTTAAGTGCAATTTACTATGATGTCATTTCGTAATTGAACATACTCCTGTCTCTCAGTGAGAGGCTACAGTGTCTAGTATCAATACCAATAAGCATCATAGATAGTAACTAAAATTTATGAGAACAAAGTTCAAGTACCGGGCATCTAAAAATGGGCGTTTTGGGTTTATCCCGTTTCAATTTCTTACTTTGATTTTTTATACTGACTCTCTTTTTTTTGAATTGCTTTGCTGAGCAGCTGCTGTTTAAAAGTACTTTGAGCAGAACGACAGAAGAGTGAAACTAGCCTAGAGAAGTCAAAAAGATTTCACACAAAATGTCGAAAAAGCGGCAAAATGGGTAAAGCAAAAAAATTTCTATGAAGTAAAAAACATAGCAGGACATGTCCTGAAGTACAATTCAAAGAATTTTTATTGACTAAACAGAAAACTAGACCAAGAATGGACTACGAATGGATTGAAAAAACCATTTAGAAAAAACTCCGATCGAAAAAATCGAAAAAACTGTAAAGATCAAAGTGAAATTGCCGCTTGTGAACAAAAAACCACTAGCGAGAAAGCGAATTTTGTTCAAACACTGTTTTCTCACTCTACTTTAAATTTAGAGCAAAAAAATTCACGCCGCAAAACCACTCGCTTTTTCGCTCCACTTCCTGTTTCGGCGTGACCAAAATCACTACTCCAATTTGACTTCAAAAATCATGAAACTGTGAACAGATCTTAAAAAAAAGACAGCGCCCCAATACAATTCAAATTCTTTGAATTGTAATAAAAAATAGGAGCGCTATAATAGCCGGCTGAGAAGATGAGGGAGGCTTTTAAAAAAGCAATATAAGTCACCATATTCATCCGGAGGCAATAATTAATTCAAATCTGATCAAATAAACAAAGTTAACAGAGGTCCAATAAGGAAAAACCAAAAAAACTCTCTAAACATTTCAATTATATCAATGATATACTCACTCCAGGTTGAACGATCAATCAAAATAATTGCATATATAAACGACAAAAACAACATTGCACTACAACTAGTACAAACATAACCGGCCTTTGAAAAATAAAGCATAAAACTATATTGCTTTTGATTTACACAAATTAGTTTGGCAAACAGTAATTGAACTTGGAAATGTAAAATTTGAATAAAATTTCAGTATAAAGAATAAAACCAAAGTTATGTTTAAACATCCGGAATAGGGGGGCACCCGTAACCAGTTAGACATCAGACGAATCAGACTTGAGGAAGTGCCATTTTGTGATTGGCTGACGGCGTTTTGAGATCATTTCTCGCCAATGGTCCATTTCATTTTGACCCGACTTCTTGCCCAAAATGACAGATCCTAAAAACATTTAATGAAATTAGGATTTATTTGTAGATAGTTATAATATTTTGCAAACTATCAGTGCAAATAACAAAGCAGCAAGCACGCTGAAATCGTACCCCCCCTCCCCCTACAGGATATACCATAAGAGGGGCTATATAGTTGGATATTCTCAATATGGTCAGTTTACTTTATATCGTATACAATGATAGCTGAAAACTGAGTTCTAGCTCTTTATGAGTACCCAGTGAAACGAAACTTGATACACCTTGCCATGTCATGCAAGATCTTGTCAACTTGTGCAAAACTTGACACATCTTGCCAAGATCTTGAGAGACAAAATTTTTTGGAACACCTTGATAAGATCTTTTCTAAGCAACCGAAGTGAGGGGGTGGAAATATGAACCGGGAATCCAGAGAAAAATAGGCCATGACCAGACAAACCAGACAAAATATTAGCTATGACTCGAAGTAGTGAGAATTAGCACTGCGTGACAATTAGCAATTAGCGGTGAAACTTAACAAAAAAATCACAAGTCACATCCATTTCAATGACAAAACACGAAATTGAATTATCATTTAGAACAGCACAATTGTTAATTTAATATCAGGCAATTACTTTTATTATTTCTTAGAAAAAAATTATGAAGTCGTTTGTCCTCGGCTCCCGATAACTGCTCTTATTTGACCTAGAGCATTGCTAAAGTTAATATCTGATTTGATTGAGGGGAGTAATTACCGATCAAAATGTTGTGAATACTCTTTTCCCAACATTATGCTTTTAAACTGCTCTCTTCAAGATTTTTCTTATTTAAGCAAACTTTTTTGTCCTCAGATTCTCGAATCCGTTTCTGTTGGTCAAATATCAATGAAAATACATTTCATCCCAGAAACAATGGGTTTTAAATCAATTCAACCCAATTTTTTGTTGATTGCCGCACAAATTTTCAAAAAATTATGAAAGGCGAAAGTCTTTAAACAAGTGAGGGTAAAATGATTGAAAGACGCTTTTCGGAATAAAATCATCTAAAACAAATTTTCGAATTTAAGATTAGCAAAAAACTATCGCAGGCACATCCATTTCAATGACAAAACACGAAATTAAAATATCAAGTAGGACTTCAGAATTGTTACTTTAATATCAGGCGATTACATTTATTATTTCTTAGAAAAATATTTTGAAATCGTTTGTCCTCTGCTCTCGCAGATTGCAGTTATTTGACCTAGGGCCTTGCTGAAATTAATATTTGATTTGAATGAGAGGAGTAATTAGCGATCAGAATATAGTGAGTGCTCTTTTGCTCAACATTAAATTTTTAAACTGCTTTCTTTAAGTCATAATTGAATTTTTAATACTTGATATATCTTGCCATGTAATGGTTAATCTTTCTTTGAAATCTTGCCAAGATCTTGTTTCTTGACAGCCATGCAAAAAACTTGCAAGTTCGAACATATCTTGATGTTTTCTTGGTAAGTGCCATGCAAGATCTTGGCAAGATTTACCACGAGTAAAATTTAGTATGTTTCTTATCAAAATGTACCAAGTTTCGATTCACTGGGTAAGTATTTTGGACCAAAATACTTAGCAACATTGAGAGAAACAGAGAAATAATAAGAATTAGCGCACTCGATCAAAAGCTGAAAATTACCCGGCGGAATGCCGAAAATAGCTATCGTTGATTACTATATGATCCCTATTAGGATTGAAAGGCGAACAGAAAAAAACGAAAACCACAAAACTCTTTGTACAACAAAATTTTTGAAGTGCGAGCAGATTTAATTGTTTTTTATAATAAGACATGCTCCTCTTTCCTAACAATAATATACAGGGATAAGTATGAAATCCAGTAACCAGCAAACTTTACACCTGCTAACTAAGACTAATTAGAACAAAATTCAAATAATAAGCATCTAAAATTGGAATTAATGGTTTTCCATTCCTATTACAATTCAATTATTTTGGATTGAATTGGTGCTCTCTTCTTTGTGAGATGCGTTCAAACGTTTTTTCATGACTTTGAGCGTAGCTTCAGTCTTTCAAGTGATTATTGTGTTAAAGTTGTAGGAAGGGCCTCACTTCAAGGAAATTTTTGAGGTTTTTGAGTCCTAAATTGGGTAATTTTCAACGTACTTTCGCAGTTTTGTGAGTTTTTATTGACTGTTTCTTGAATTGACCTTGATCACAGTTCCTGGAGGGTTTGTATTAGCTGGAATTTTTTATGTCAGATTTTGATACAGATTTTGGCAATAAAAAAATGTAAAGAATTTCGCTTATTTTTAAACTTTTTTTATTCTTTTAATTGCCTCTGATCGCCTGATATATATCAAGTGGGTTTTTCTTTAAAGCTTTGTTTCTAGTTTTTGCTATATTTGATTTTTTATTTGACTGTGTTATTCAACACGAAACTGATCCCAAATGTATTCGTAATTAAAATGCTATTGTGTTTTCCTTTCTCTCGATTTGTGAAGCTGTGTTTGTCTGGTTGACTCCTATTGTTCAATATTTCAGTCGGTTGCCTATTGAGAAACCGTGTAGTGTTCCATTGCCTTCCTTGAACTGTTTTTCATGGCTTGTATCGCTAAATTTTTTATACAATTGATTTATATTTGCTATAAAGAATCTGTACGGTTTCGGTTGTTTATAAGAATTTTGGGCAAAAGCAATGAAAAATGAAATCAGTATAGATTTGAGAAAATAATGATTTCGCAAGTTTTAGTAAGTTTTGTACAATTTTGGGCAAAAGCAATGAAGAATGAAATCAGTAAAGATTTGAGAAAAAATGATTTCGCAAGTTTTAGTAAGTTTTGTACAATCTGGAAAAATAGGGCTTAGCGAAATGTACTTTTTGTTGAGCGAAGTAGAAAAACAAAGCAGGACTTGTCCTGAATTACCATCCAAAAAAAGAATTAACAATTTTACGTCAAAAACCAAAGAGCACGAAAAGTGATAAAGCCCTTGATCTATCCTAAATGCACATCATGAAAAAAATTTAAGAAAAATGGAAGATTTAATTTTCAAAAGTTAAAAAACTTGACAAAATCACTAAAAATGACAAAAATTTATGAAAAAGACAAACTCCATTTAAGAAAATGGAGGAAATTTGAAAACCTCTGATACTCAGTGGCGTCGGATCAACAGAACTGCTTGAATAAAAAGCAGCTTCTCGAAACATTAGCCGATATTCAGAGCCAATAAATTGGCCAATAATACACCACACTATAGGGCCAATAATAACCGGTAACTTGAAGACTAAGAGATAAGACTACTCAAATGTGTTTTTTAAAAGAAAATGTTGGTATAATAAAAAACGACACCTATGAGCTCAAATGATTGATTTGATTCAATTTTCCTCAAATGTCAAAATCCATCATTAATGAGACGGTATGATAAGACGAAAGCAACCAATATTTAGACAAAATTTAAAAACACGCATATGCTCTCTGGGAAAGAATAGAGCAAAAGTCTCAGTAAACAACAGTTAAGAACGGAACCCAATAGTTTGGTTAAATAATTGCTACCATTAGCAATCAGTGTGATATGTCCGTCATCAGAATTGCGATAAGATAGGAACAGGTACAACAAATACTAAAAACCTCAGAAACTCATTGAAATTTTCTGAAAACGAAGAACGTGTAATTCATAGAAAGCAAAGGACGCAATTAATTTGATTGAAATAAGCTTCCATAACTATAGATAGGATCTATCAGTTCTGAGACTATGAAATAAGACAAAATGCGCAATACAATTTGCAACACTCGAAAAATCCGCGCCGTTTTTGAAAACAATTAGTGTAAGTCATGAAAAACATTAGCTTTGACCTGAAGAAGACAATTAATTTGCTGCATAATAACAACCTATGAGACTTTTCTTTAATGAAATTTATTGATGTGACTCGCAAAATTTTTTTAAAATGTTTCGAAATTTTAGAGAACAACAAAAATCAAAGTCATTGAGTTCAACAATCACGAACTTCTACTTCATTAGCTCTCAAAGAGACCTTACATTACTAATAATAAGTGACAATACCACAGAAATAATAATAGAAATGGCAAATTTCAAATATGCACTGATTTTTTGATAGCAAATAGCGTCAAAATTTAAAAAAAGCATTAGCTGCCTGTTGATGAATTCAAGCAATTGCAGATGTGCGCAATAAGAACACAAACTTACAATGATGATATATCTTAGAAAACACTGAAAACAGAAATCAAATTGCAGCACGTGGAAAAACTTTTCCGCTTTCAAAAATCTCACTCCACCTCAAAGGTAATTTAAAGAAAAATTACGATTCGAACATAGTCGCTGTTTCGCTTCCCTTGTTTCTTCGAAGTGATGAAGATCAACAATCGAATTTGATTTCTTACTGACGAGAAGGAACCGAAACAAATGTGAACCGATCTTTAAAAAGACAGCACATCAATACAACCCAAATAACTTTGATTGTAAAATATGTAGTTCGGGAAGTAGCAGTACAATTACCAAACTGCAATTCAACGAATTAAGAAGCTACTATCTTTTCAAATATATATAAATTTCTAATTAAAGCAACTTAGTGATGAGAAATAATGATTAAAAAGAGCAGAGCAGTCAAGTCGTTGCATTTGTGAACAATCATTAGAAAAACAAAAATTGACTCCTCATCGACATCAAAAAAATTATGCAAATGGATCATTAAAATGTCAGAGTCCTAATATTGTTCAAATCCTTCGCAATGTAAAAAAAACGCAACAGCACAAAAATAATATGCTGAGAAGATTCCGATTGTTAAAAAAAAATAAATTATTTCATTGACGCGACGAATTAGTTTTAATTTATAGCATCAGCGTGGTTGGCAGAATGCAGAAAAAGACGTCAATTGCTTTATGGAATCTCAGCAGGCAAGTCTCGTTAAAGGAAGATTTCAAGCGCTAAATTTTTTGATCAAAGCAATTTAAAAGTATATAAGAAGAACAGGTTTTTAAACTTGCATTGACTGACAAAAAACCGCAAATGCGGATTTGACGTCCTGATAGTCCTTCCTTTAGGTCTTTAGTTACAACACACAAAAACCAAATAGCGTTAAATTAAAATTATCCTACCAATCAGCACAAAAAGCAGATCTAAATAAATCGATATTATATAACTAAAAAGTATTTCGTTAAGAAACGGTAGCGGTTTGACTTGCAACTGAACTTAAAAAATGATGACAAAATTGATGAAAATACTTGAGTGCTACGAAAAGTTAATTCTCAAAACAAAATGAGATGTAGCAGTGGAAGCCGGCTACAAGTTTTTCTAATTCAGAGAGACTAACGAAATTTCTTGCTGAAATTGGCATACAAATTATTTTAAAATTCAATAGAAAATTTGACAAAAAAAGTTTTTGAACCGCAATTAATTTTTTGAACCAAATCTGTCTCTTGCCAAAAAAAAACTTCAATGTTTTTTATTTACTTATATTTGTGACACATAAAAAATGCTTTGAGAAATTGGTCTTCAACTGTCTAAAAAATTGGATAAAAATTGTTCGTTTTTCATTTTATTAGTTTCAACATCGAGAACTTAGTGTTTTGAAAAGCATCCAATTTTAAATGCTTTTTTCCAGACTTTTTTTATGTTAAAACCACACAGAGAAAAAAACATCCGACACATTCGGTCACAAGCACAATAACTTATTAGACCAGTGAATGTCATTAAATTGAGAATCAACATTCTGTTTTTAGTTATAAACTTAAAAAAGTTTTGACATTACGATTTAATACTTAATTGATAATTTATTCTATTCTGCGTATATCAAGCTTGGTTATGACTTAAAAAAATGTTTGAGAAAATGAAAACAAAATCAACAAAACATGATTTGTCGTGTAACTTGTTAAACTAAGAAAAAAAATTACAATTAAATTTTTAAATGAAAATCGCGCTCACGTTACCACACAACTTAAAACAAACACAAAATTGCAAGCGCACTAACTGGCAAATAATTGCTGCAAGTAAAGGTTTTTTGGTTTCAAGTTTCACAAGTTTTTATTTTCTCAGAATGTTTTAAAACAAAGCATTTTCCTTTATGACAAAAATTGCCCCAAATTTTTCCAAAAGTGGGGGCCAATAAACCATTTAAATGCTAAAAACATTCGGAAGAAATAACAGCTGGCTGAAATTGAAAACCATTTTCAAAAAAAGTATACGAAGCAGAAAATAAGTTACGATTTGATTTTGAACTTTTAAAACAGTAAAGAAAGAGTAAGAAATGTTATTTATCACCTTTTAATCTTTTTTCTGCTCTCAGTGCCTCAAAGCTCCTGAATAAAACTAAAATTTTAAACAAATTTTTATGTAAATTTTTAGTGCTGCTCTGTGAGATCTAACAAGGAATATGAGAAAAAACTTTCAATGTTATTTATGGAAGTCTCTGGTCAGAATTTTTTGGACTCTTTTCAAATTTGCGATTAGCAATAAGTGTTAAGGCTGGCGAAAAAAAACTGATGGCAGAATTGTTGAGCGTTTTTTAGTAAACGGCAACGCTTCAATTTGACCATCAAACATGGAAAGAAAATTGGAAAAAATTGCAGGTTTTCAACGGGAAGTTACGATTGGAATGAGGTGTCGTGGTGGTGATGGTGGGGGGGGGGGGGGGGTTCAAAAAAACTGCTCCTCGTACCCTGAATTTGAGTCTCCTAAGCATTTTTTGTGAATAGCATACTTAGAGACTAGTAATGCTCTAAGAGAACTACTCAGCCACTTAACTCCCTCCGGGCTTTACCTGTTTATTGAGGACGAAAAGTGTCAAATTTTCAGACGAAAAAAAAACTATCAGACGGAGAGTTGGTATTACGACGAAAATGCATAAAATCAACAACAGGACTAACATAATTGCTACCAACTTCGTTCGAGAAGAAAAATTTTATAAAATGTGCGTTTTGGTTACCAATTTTCTCGTTCCACTTGAACTGGTCTCTGTCCATGACTGTGATGACGAGGTGTGTGTCGTCCATCTTATTGGGGGGCACTCGGAACGTGAAGGACTCGTCGAATGTGGGGTTGAGGGTGACTGGCTTACAAGTTGTCTTCACCTTCTCCACCCTTCTGTTCTCGTACATCAGGTAGATCTTCACATACGGATCTAACACATTAAACAAATCCATGCCAATCCAAAATACTCCTCATGAAAGGTTTTATAATTTTCCTATGTTACGTTATGTTTGGCGCAAATGTATAAACAGGTTTTTGAGGCAATAATCTCATAAGATCTCAATGAAAACCTTATTACTCAAGGTCGATAGGCTCCTTCACTTATAACTTGATCCAGTTAAGTCACTCCCAAAAAAAATTATTAAATTTTTTTAAAAGGATTTAATCCGAAGTTGGAATTTAATATCCCATACCAAAGCGACCTATGATTAGAACATATTTCAGAGCACTGTGGAGGAGTTATGTGCTTGAAATTATGACTCTTTATGTTATTCAACCCCAGGAGTTCTGGTCAATCGTCCGAATTGAGTCTGATTAGAGGCTATTTCAAGCGCTCGAAAAAATGGACGCAAGGTCTCACAATCATATGCGTTTCTGAGACCGTGATAGCCTGTCTGATCAGAGAAGGTTCAGAAAGCATGAACGTCTGATCAGAGGATACTTCGAGTGCACAAAATGCTGATCATCGTAGTTTGTTTTCTGTAGTTAATTGCCTGGTAGGGAGATGTATGTTGGTTTGAACAAGAGCAAAAAAAGTCATCCTCTGATCAGAGAACAAAGTATCATTTTTTGGGTTGGATTAAAACCAAGGGGTCGAGCCGCTGTCAATATAAATCTCCCTTTAAGTGCGAGTGTAAACCTGTAGATCAAAACGTTTCTGATTAAAAAAACTGTCTACTTTATCACCAAAGGTGCTAGTAACTCGTGACAATGAGATGCAAACATCCAAAATAGTTTTTATTGAATAGCCAAGTATCCTTTTAATTGGAATTGCAATTGCAAAAATTTCGAGAGCTCTTGAGTCTGGTCAGAAGCAACATCGGGCGCAAGGTGGCCAGAGGGTGTTCTTAGCGCACGAAAGTTTGATCAAATACGGATTTGAATGCAAAAAAAGTCTCGACTAAAATCTAGGTGTTGTCTGGTGTGGAGCATGATTAGAGGCAAATTGAAACTTTGATCAGAGTCAATTTCTAAGCGCAAAAAAGACTGGAAAGTATTCTAGGAACATGTTGGGTCGGGTCATGGTTGCACAGTTGTTAGGACAATGTTAAGGATTGAGTTGGCGTGGGATAGATCAGGGATTGGCCTCATCAGAGATAACTAGCGCCGGAAAACCACCTTGTACATGGTGCATGAAATTCTAATCCGATGTCTGATCAGAGGTCATTTCGGTCTGACACGGTCTCATCAGAGGGGAAAGTCTGGAAAGTGTCTGACCAGAGGACGCTTCGGTCTTAACCTCAACATGGGAGATGTTTCAAAGGTGAAAGTATACCTGAGTAGCCGGATAAGTCCATGGGTTTGAGATCCTTGCACTTGACCACAGTGGAACTCAGAATGCCAGTGACTGGGTTGTATGCCAATGTCATCAGTATCTCACCGCGCTTCATCTTCTCCTAAAGAACACAGCACAGTTAAGACTTGTCTTTCAAGATTGTCCTTTTTCTCCTCTTTTAAGGAACTGAAATTTTCACGACGTAGAATCCTCAACTGTATACAATTTTAACATTAAAACAGCTTGCAACAATTCTGCTAGCAAATTTCTGCTTGAAAATTTGGTGTTTCTCCAACGATATATTCAACATTAATGAACAATTTTTCGGACCATAATAACATATCCCCCCCCCCACCCCGACCCCATTATCATATATGAAAACTATTATTTTACTGTTCCAACGCCACTTAAGTGTGTGTGTGTGTGTTCTAGTTCTGTGTGGTATTATTAGAAAACTCATCAAGCGGGAAATTTCTTAATTGGAGGGTTTTTGACTTTTCTCTAGTTCGAAGAGTCGTCGAGGTTTAAAAACTAGAACACCGCCTTTTTCAGCTAATTTCATTCGCTTTAATTTAAGAATTTTTCAAAAAATCATGTTAAAATTTTCAATTGTTACAAAATTCTCCCTATTTTTTAAATTTTTTTAAACGTTTGGTTCACCCCTATTTTTGGTGTGGATATAAATTTGAGATAAATTAGCCGAAAAATAAATTAATTTGCACTAAATTAGACAAATTTTTCAGAATTTTTACATTTTTGTGCAAGAACTAACCTAAAACAAAGCTGGTAGGGTTGGGCTTAAATACGAAAGAATTTTAATTCTTTTCAGCTCTCCAGATTCTGCGGGTACTTTTTATTGCAGGATTTAACTATGATTGAATCAATTTCTGGCTTCTCAGTTTTGGAAAATTTTTTGTAATTAATTTTGATGTTCAATTCCAAGACATTGCAGTAGTAGTTCTGATTCACCGGCTTTGTCTTTCGACAAATGTTGCGTTAAATTTTTCAGGATTTTGATGGGCATTTGCATAATCTACCAAATCTGTCCCTTTTAGCGCAATTAGTTTCAGTTCATTGCTATTAATGGCTTCAATTAATAACCCAATCGTAATTTTTCAATCAAAATCTAACTGACTTTTTTATGTTTATTGGTTCAGTTTAATGCTATTAATCGCTTCAATAAAAAATCCAACCGTAACTTTTTTTAATCAATATCTAAATGGCTTTTATATGCTAAGAAATTATTTTTATTACTTTTGACTAATTGTTGTTTAAACTATTTGCTTATATTTTTTTGTTTCCAGTCACTCACTTGTTGCCAAATACTACTGTTGACTACTAAAACAATTGCATCCAGGTATTTAACGTTTTATATGAACTCGCTCATCTTTCGGGGGTCATCTTGTACGAGTTTTATAGCACAGATGAAACAATCATCATCTTTTCATGTGTTTTTGATCATTTTTTATTTCTGATATTTTGGTTACTCCTGCAATGAGCAAAATTCCAATTTGAAAGATAGTGTAGTGATTTCCATTTATCTGAGTTGTCTTTTTCTTTTGTTGCTCAAAAAAACTAACAGTAGGAACATTTTTTCAGCAACTATGCTTAAACATGTTTACCATCTGTTCATTTGTCTGTTATAAATGAAACATGAAAACCTATCCTCAATTGTGTCATACGATATCTACAAGTATTTTTGATTTATTTACATAGACATCTTATCCTAAGATTAAACTTCTGCCCAAATTTGATTTGCCATAACCAACTTTCTCCTACCTTGATCCTAATTCTACCTTGATCAAACATTTGATGCCAAAAATTATACTTGATGAGTTCTGGAATTCTTTTAAAAGTCGGTTAAAGCATCTCTTCAACCTTTTGAACAATATCTTGGTTATCTATTCAACAATTCACTACCAATCATTTACAGGATATCTTTTTGACAATTTCCGAGAATTGACAGAAAAAGCCTAAGATGTTTTGAGTTCCAATTTTGGGGCCGATGATTTAAAAAAATTTTGTCAAAAACGTTTTCATACAGAACTACAATCGAAAACAACGTATAATGTACGGTCTTTTTAATCCAAATTTTTTCTTAGCTCAGATGAATTTTGCGCTATTTTCAACTACTTTTCCCGAATTATTTAGACACTTGAAATACCTTTGTCACTAAAAAACGAGAACTTGGTTATGAAGTGATAGAAATAATAAAATTTAAAAACTTTTTTGAAAATTTTTTCTCCTCAGTATATTTATTGTTATCTAATCATTTAGTCGCAGAACAATATCCATAAGGATTGCAGATTAATTTCAGAATTTTTACAGGAAAATATGATTATAATAATAATATCAATTGTTCAGATCAAAAAATATCCCGTTAAATCATTCCCTTGTTGTCTTGTTCCTTCTCCTAATAAGAGTTTTCAGCTTTCTGTGGGAACTTATGATGGCAAACTGTCTTGTATTTAGTTTACAAAAATCTTCAAACATTTTTATGACTATTAGAGCGAAACGTTTTAGCAGAGCTGAGTTGCTACTGTATCAACAATAACTTTGATATAGAATTACAATGGCTGTAAACATTTTAATCAAAGGTGCTCTCAAAAAACATCTTTTTTTGCCAAATTGCTTTGAAATTGCAATATAGTGAAGACCCCGATCTGAGCCTGATTTTAAGCAAACGACGGAAAAAAATAAATCAAGAAAATTAAATATATTACTGAAACCTTTGAAAACATTTCCATGCGTTTATGTTGTCTGAGCTGATGTTTTAAGGACAAAATTTATCAAAAGAATTGAGTGCCGCTGATATCATCAAAAAACATCGACAAAAAAGTTGAAATACTTTGAAAAAAATACAATTGCAATTTTTTTGTTAAAGCTGGCATTTTTACAGCCCACAACTTAAAAAATATTATCATTTTTAGCAAGAGCTGCGTTAATTACGACCAATGCCGCAGAAAGTCCATTTTGTTAAAAAGCCCACACAACTATTAGAATGCTTCAAGAAAGTACCCAGCATCTTGGTTTCAACTTGAGAGGCTATTTTTTGATTTTGAAGTTATGACTTGTCAAAAATTTCAACACAAAATCCAATTTGTAACCATTAGCCGCGGTACTTCAAACAGAAAACATCGACAAAAAAGTTGAAATACTTTGAAAAAAAAAACAATTGCAATTTTTTTGTTAAAGCTGGCATTTTTACAGCCCACAACTTAAAAAATATTATCATTTTTAGCAAGAGCTGCGTTAATTACGACCAATGCCGCAGAAAGTCCATTTTGTTAAAAAGCCCACACAACTATTAGAATGCTCCAAGAAATTACCCTGCATCTTGGTTTCAACTTGAGAAGCTATTTTTTGATTTTGAAGTTATGACTTGTCAACAATTTCAACACAAAATCCAATTTGTAACCATTAGCCGCGGTACTTCAAACAGAAATTTTTGGAATTTACCACTCAATCCTTTATCAAAGACCAAAGTCATGAAAAAATTTTTGAACAGATATTCTAAAACAAAAGATTCGGTGAACCATCATAATCCAATCGTTTCTGCTTCTTAAAATTCAGAACATTAATCAAGCACTCAGTAGATGCTCTGGAAACTAAAAAGAGTTTGAATTTTACTGGTACTTATTGTTGTATCAATTTGAAGACTCACCAATCTTTGGCTCATCAAATGCTCGGAGTCACCACTCCGTGTATTTGAGTACTGAACCCTTAGAAAATCAGTAAAAAGTTGAAAAAGAGTACCGAATCAGTCTACTTCAAGTATAATTCCTATAGAATTATTATACCTTCTTTTGCTATAATATTATACGCGCTCGTAATAAAATATGAGTTTGAAGACAAGTGACATATAGTTTTTTGGCTTTTTTCTATTTTTTTCAAACATCCCAAATTTTCAGATCGTAAATGACAAATAATTATGCCAGGTCAAAATATATTTATTCTTTGTTTTCTCAAAAGTTGCTCGAGCGCCAAAATGTAGCCGATAACACGAGCCAATTTTTTCTACCTTGTCTAATACAAAAGAATTTCAACCCTACCACTGTTGGTTTTCATCTTCAACCACAGCGGTAATAGGAGTTCACTGAATCTGTTAATATGAACTCAACCTTTTCATGACCATAAAAACAACAGATTAAAAATATTCTGAAAATTACATTGACCAGTCTGTATTTTGACATAATTAAAGAACGGACAAGTGTAAAAATGTCAAGTTAAAGTCCTAGATATACAATGGTTCAGTACTGAAATTCTCCTGGATGGTACCCCTGGTATTTAAAGTCTTTTTTCAATAACTTTGTATCTCTTATCCGTTTCATACGAAGATAAAACAACAATAAGGATAAGCGGGGTCGGAACATGATGTGCAACCCTACATTACTGCAACCGTTTTTTTTTTCACTGATAATGGTTTGTATAGAATAATAAAAGGTGGGGCTGTCCCGTTTAATTTATATAACATATGACATTATTTTTAAGCCCTTAAAGGATTTTAAAATAATAATTATGGAGAGTTGTGATCTACAAGATAAGATAAGATAATGAAAGTTTTCGAGAATGGACCATAAAGATATAATGGTAACTCTGCAGTACGAGTTCTTTATTTTTAGAATTGAACACTTTTTTCGGAAACCTCTCAAAGCTCTTCACTTGACACAGACCTCATTCCGAGCAGCTTGACCTCTGTTTGATCATTAGGTGTGGTCGATTTGAAATATCTCATCATTTTTGCTTCAAATCGTCAACCTCTAAAATTTTAACGGATTTTTTCTCAGTATACAGTTTGCTACATGGGATTCATCTGCAAAACCATTATTTGGTGAATCGTCTGTACTCAATAAATTTCTTGAAATCTAACTTTCCCTTTTCTTTATTTCATCTGATGTAAACAAACAGACGTTTTAGATGTGATACTCACCAGATCAAGTTAATATAGTTACTATTTATAGCTACAACTAAAATGAGATAGGATAGTGCCTTCACAAATTGGTTAATTTTGTTTAAAAAAATAATATTAAAACTCATTAAACAGAAAACCGCAGACTTAAAATGGAAAGAGCATTTCAAATTGATTTTTTTTCCATTCTATGCTGTCCTTCTTTCTAATTCAATGAAGCTAAAATTGGAACCTTTATTATCATACATAAAAATTCCAAACGTAGCGCCTTTAATTAATTCTAATTGCAAAAATTCCTCTCGGTCCCTCAAATTGTGGCACCATTCGGACGGCTTTTTATTTAAATTACAAGTCACGTAATAGTTTTACATCTTTGCTATGAACAGCAATGTGCTGTTTCGAAATTAAATTTAGTGCAAAACGAAATTGGCCGGCTGCAAAAAGGCGTTTTGTAGGACTGAACACTGCATGCAAAAAAATGAAAAAATACTTTTCAGCCACAAAAGAAGATACAATTTTCAGCCGCAAAATGTAAGCAGAGTTTATCTGTTGAAAATTTATCTGCCTGGCTGCGCGTCGCTTATCTCTCAAGGTGCAATCGTGCGAAGGTATTATGTAGAATTGGTGCGGAAATTTTAGTTCGACATGAAAAACGGGGAAATACTTTCAGTCAAATAAGCAAAAAGAGCATAGTTCAAAAATAGAACAAAGTCAAAAGCTATTTTCCGCTCAATTTTTCATACATCATAGGGGTGTTTTAACCTCATAGGAAAATAAGGACCATTTGATGTTGCTTTTTACGTTTGGGTGTAATCGGTTAAATTATCAGCTTTGATACTTATTTGGAACTATTAACTTTATGAAGTTGAATCCAGATGCTGCCTTTCTGTTTTATAACTACAAATATAATGTATCAAACAGCATAATGTTTACTTAGCCACTATTTTGGTCTATGGGACTGACTGTTTTCTTTTCCTAATGAAAGTGCGTAAAATTTAATTGAACGAGAGGCAGGCTTTAATAATTTCGCACTTTTAGGCTCATGAAATTGCCAATTTTTTTTCTCTGCAAGCACAACCTTTGAGCTCAATTAGATATTTCCTTGAATTTTTGCCTTCTTTTTTCCCGTTTCTTGTCCTTCAAGTTGAATCTTTATAATTATCACAGACACGAAGCTTAGTATCGAAACGACGTAGATTTGTTCAATGACGAAGGCAATTACAATGCTTCTTAAAATGATATTTACAAAACTAATCATTTAAATCAAAACTTTTTTTTGATAGGAGCTAAAAAATATTAGTAATTGCTCTCGAACGAGGTTTAAGGCAATTATTAATAACGTGTGAGTCTTTTTCTGGGCGATCTTTTCGTTCTGAAAAAATCAACGTCCGGTCTAGGGCGTTAAACTGGGAGGGATATATAATTAGAAACGTAACAAACTAACGTCGGGTGAATTGCTCATAATAACTGGTGAGCATTTGGCTTTGGTAGTAACCAGCTTGGGCTTAGGGCGATTAGCAATTCAGGAGTTGGAGAGGTGTTGGGAGATGATTGAAGGCAGGGGAGGTGTGAGAGGAGTGGGCGTCTCCAGGGTGTGGGGTTTAGAGGGGTCAAACGTGCATGAAATGAATGAGGCGTGGGTGGACGAGGGGGGATATGGAATGACGAGGGGAGACCGGAATGAGGCGAGTCCTAATGGCCGGAAAACCGTCATTTACATCATGAATTTATATATTTTGAGAAGCTACGGTGAATTGTACTCTTAGGGACAAGTAGAGTTTTAAGAGAGCTGAGTTGCATAAAAATCATCAACAAGGCCGAAATAAATAACATAACCGACTAATGTCGGAGCAAATTGCTCTCAAAAGACCGGCGAGCGGCTGTCTTCATCAGTAGCTAGCTACGGTTTAGTGAGGCTAGCTTCAGCTTAATTGAAGGAGTGTAAGAGAACTTAATGCCCGCTGGGTGCTACTTTTTTATCCCGTTTTGGAGGAAGAAACGTCAAATGGGTCAGACAAAAAATCCGTTAAGACCAACAAGGTTATTATTATTGCTACTTCGTTTGGGAGCAATTAACTACAAACTTTGTCTGCTGGCAATTTTTAAAAACTTCGCAATTAATTAACAAATTGCAATTTTATTGCTGAAAAATTCCCAGAAGACCGATTAAAAATTGATGATTTGCGCCAAAAACAAAGCTTGAATTGCAATTCTGGCAGCTTCATTCTAAAAGTCTCATTACAAAATGCACCAAAATCGACTTTTTTAACTTTTAAACCTCAACAGCCGTCCATAATTACTTTATTGACGTGAACTAAAACAGTAACACTATTCTTGATTGGAATAAAAACAATAGAGATCTTGAAACGTGGAATATCAAAATGGGTGGTCATCTTATATTTCAATGCATTGACGATTTAACAAGATTCAAGTTTCAACCTCAGAAAACTTGGTTTTAAAGATAAATTCTTCTTCATGTTGGCAATACTTTTTTTCAATTAAGCCGTTACGAGAAACAAGTTGACCTTAAATCGTTTATCAAATTAAGGATATTTAGTTGAGCTGAAAGGTAATGGTAGAACTAGAATGGTTAAAAATGTGTAGAAGTTGTAAAATTTACAAAGTTAAGGTCAATGTTTGTGAGGTTTTAGATAGATCAAAGAACCCGGCAGTCTTAAAAAATTGGCGGTCTCTACCACAACGGCGTTTTACGTCAAATTTTTCGAATATCTGGCGTTTTTAAGTGCGTCAGTTCAATAAGGTTTCCCGGGGTTTCTTCATTTAACTTAAAATGCCATTATTTAAAATTTGGCTGCTTTGACGATGCAAAATTTAATTCTTTAAAAGTTTTGTCTTACTTTGAAAAAAGTTTTTATTTATTAGAAATGATTTTTTTTTGGCAAAGGCAAGATTTTTTTCAACCTTTTATGTTTGCAATTTTAATGAGCTTTGTCTCTGCTGATACAATTTAACATATCGCCATTGAAGGGATTTCAAATTATGATTTTTTCAAGTAAAGATAACATTTTTGTACAAAAATTAACATCATAAAACAATCTGAGAATTTTTAATTTTATTCATCCGGAAGCATTTGTTTCCCGCTATGAGTAAACTTATTATCTGAACTAGCATTTTATAGTGAAACCATGCTCTCTCTGGCAACAGTCGATTTTGTCCATCTAATGGCAACAGTAAGAGAAACTAAAGGCAACTGTAAATGGCTTTTTTTTTCAGGATATCGATAAGCTTGATATTTGATAGATTCTTCGATTGCTGCATCTTATAAACGATTTGATAAATTTAGTTATTAATCTAAGCAATATACTTAGTTTTCTGTTAAAAATTGGCAGAATTAATTTTCGGTTTTGAGATATCGCCTCACTGGGATATCTGAGTTGGGAATCAAACCACCCGAATTCAAAAGTTTGCGCTTCAAAACTGCTCGGTTTACTTTTATCTCAATTTTTTGTTGTAAATTTATATTGAATTTCTATTTGAATCACTAAAAATTACTTGAAATAAAATTAACAAAACTTTACGACACCAAAAGATGTCACAATAATGAGGCATAATGATGACTGGTTACAGACATAGATATTGAAACGAAAGGAGAGTTTATACGACACACTGATCAAGTTAAAATATCAGTGATTGATATTGAGGAAAATAGTGGTTCTGTTTCCGTTTCCCTTTATTTTCATATCCCATCAAAGCTCGTTTTTGCATTGCTAATGTTTCGTATATCCTTATGCATGGTAGTACTTTTAATTGCATTGAAAATGTACACTACTAGGATATTGTAAAATCAATTGTTTATAGTTATCTGGAGTCTAAATCAGATTTTGAATCAGAAAAAAAATACTCTGGATCAGACAGATTCAGAGTAAAATTTGACCTGAATCATACCCTGAAACAGTACTGAAATCGTCCTGATTTTTTGCTGATTCAGTACTGATATCTTCCTGATTCTGTTCTGATTCAGTACTGAATTCTTCCTGATTATTTCTGATTCAGTACTGAAATCTTACTGATTTTTTTCCGAATCAGTACTGATATCGTCCTGAATTTTTCTGATTCAGTACTGAAATCTTCCTGATTTTTTCTGATTCAGTTTTGAAATTCCTCAATACTTAGATATGTTTAAATAAAGGAAAGAAAACAGATCCAAGGTAGTAAGCAGGTGCATAAGATAATGCTGATGATAACGATGACCTTGATGATTACGGATCAGTTGCAAAATCAATATGAGATGAATGCAATGATGATGAACAGGGTTTGTTATAAACGAATAGGTATTGAACAAGCAGCACGAAAGTGAGATCACTATATGATAATCAGACCAAGTTGTGAGATTAAAAGAGATGAAATTCGGAAGACCAAGTACGAAACGTCATCAATAAGGTTTTAATTTAGCTTTATTCAAATTTTTAAGTCATGAAAAATTAGTTTACCCGGGTCAAACTTTTCCGCCTAAAAGGATGTAAGAGTGGGGCTGTAATAGGAGGATTTTTTAGAAAAATGCAGCTCAAAACTCTTACATCTTTTCGGGGTGCATTAGGCTTCCCACGGGAGCAAAACGGTGTAAGAGTGAAGGGTTAAAAGACAAATTAGCCCCCCCCCCCCACACACTCTTACATCTTTTTGGTCTGTCAAGGGGGGGGGGGGTAGAATGGTGTAGGAGTCCGAGTGTAATCTCTCCATTACCCCGAACTCTTCCATCATTTTACCCCACTTGACAGACCAAAAAGACATGAGTAGGGGACTAATTTGTCTTTTACCACCTTTCTTACACCATTTTACCCCCGTTGGAAGCCTAATGCAGCCCAAAAAGATGTAAGAGTTTTGAGCTGCATTTTCCCAAAAAATCCTCCCATTACAGCCGACTCTTAAATTTTATTAAACCCTCTGAACAAATAAACCTCTCACTCTTACACTCTTTTACCCCCCTTGCAGCCGAGCTCTTACACCATTTTAAACCCTCTGGACAAAAATTACCCCAACACTCTTACATCAATTTATCCCCCCTTGGCAGCTCAACGCTTACATCATTTTACCCCCTCTGAACAAATTACTCCCTCACTCTATCGCCATTTTAACCCCCCTTGACAGCTCAACACTTACCTCATTTTACCTCTTTTGAACAAATTATCCCCCCATCTTACACCACTTTACCCCATTTGACAGCCCAGTTCTTACCTCATTTTAGCCCCTCTAAACAAATTACCCCACACTCTAACACCATATTTCCACCTTAGCTGCCCAACTCTTACATCATTTTAACCCCTCTGAACAATTTACCCGTTCACTCTTACACTATTTTACCCCCTTGACAATTCAACTCTAACCTCAATTTAGCCCATTTCAACAAACTAACACCTCACTCATACACCACTTTACCCCCCTTGACAGCTCAACTTTTACATCATTTTACATCTTCTGAACTAATTACCCCCCACTCTCCTTAAAAGTTCTCCAATTGCAGCCCATTGCATCCCACTCTTACATGGCAATTTTAGTCAGGGGGTAAATTCTCAAAGTCTTTCCATTGCAGCCCACTCTTACATAGAAATTTTAGTCAGGGGTAAATTCTCAAAAGCCCTGCCATTGCAGTCCCTTTTAGGCCACTGTTACATTGTAATTTTAGTCAGGGGATAATTCCTCAGTCTTTCCATTGCAAGCCCACTCTTACATAGAAGTTTTAGTCAGGGGTAAATCCTCAAAAGTCCTGCCCTTGCAGCTATTGTAGGCCACTCTCACATGGCAATTTTAGTCGGGGGTAAATCCTCAAAAGTCGTGCCATTACAGCCCACTGCAGCTTACACTCAAATGGCATTTTTAGTCAGGGGATAATTCCTCAGTCTTCCCTTGCAGCCCATTGCAGCCCACTCTTACATAGAAATTTTAGTCAGGGGTAACTCCTCAAAAGTCCTGCCATTGCAGCCATTGTAGGCCACTCTCACATGGCAATTTTAGTCAGGGGGTAAATCCTCAAAAGTCGTGCCATTACAGCCCACTGCAGCTTACACTCAAATGGCATTTTTAGTCAGGGGATAATTCCTCAGTCTTCCCTTGCAACCCATTGCAGCCAACTCTTACATAGAAATTTAAGTCAGGGGTAACTCCTCAAAAGCCCTGCCGTTGCAGCCCATTGCAACCCACTCTTACATAGAAATTTTAGTCAGTGGTAATTCCTCATAAATCCTCCATTGCAGCCCAACTTTTACATCATTTTACCCCCACAGACAAATTCCTCAACCCCCCCCCCCCCCAATCTTACAACAAAACGGGAGGATTTTAGGTAGGATATTCGACCCGGGTAGTCAAAATAAACGTTGGAAGCTTCTAAAGTACCAAGAGCATACGCTGCGGTTTTAAATGGAATGGTTTTTGATCAGACCATCCAGGGTCGATATGACATCTTTTTAGAATATCGATCAAAACTAAAGTCTTAAACTTAGTGAGAATTAGAAAGAAAGTTTGACTTACCAGATTAGAAAGACAAGCAAAATGACTTCGATCAAAGAAATTATATAAATGAATCGTCAAGAAATGGTGCTGAGAATCAATATTCGGTTCAAATTGGTGAATCTAGATAACTATTATTAGAGTTAGATTAAGTGATGTAAAATCTTCCCAGCATGTATTAAATGATGATGATATCTCCGGAAGTGTGAATGAATTCTTAGAAAAGTGCAAATGCATTCCATTTATGGTTCCCTTTGCGACTTATTTGCAGAAGCTAACCATATTGGGTAACCCTTGCGACCCCCACTATAAATCACGGTGCTAAGATTAGTTTTGTATCTTGACTTTTTCACACTGATAATGGGTAGATATACAGCTGATTTTTGAGTCCTTTTTCATCCCCAAATTCAAATCACCATCTTGATCTAATAATCAGATCTCTCCTGTAAATCTCTAAATTCTTTTGTAAAATATCATTTTGTTATTCTCTCATTTTTTGAGAAATTAATTCTTTTACTTAGTTAAAAACGCTTTTTATTCCGCTTGCGAAAGTCCATAACCCAACACATCTGTTCAAGAAATCGTGTGTTTTCGGAATTGCCTGATCCCTGTAACTTAGAGCACAATTTTTACGAGCGCCCACTAGAGTGGGTTCCATCACATGTTTTATCGGAGTAATGATATGTCCGCAGCTTCAGTATGAGAATTATATTTGTATCAATTTTCGACGAAGTGTAAGTCATTTTTTGAGTCTCAAAATGAAACCGCTTCAATTTTCTTAAACATGGCGACATTTCTAATCAGTTCATCTGTTTTTGTTGGAAGACTGCGTTTGGTTGTTTCACAGGCCAAAATTTCGCCGTATTTTAGGTCAAGTATATTGACGTTGCCAACAAACGCGCAAATCAGTTCAGTTTCATCGCAGTTCAGGACTTTATTTTAAAAAAAAAGAAGAATTTTCAATAGTTGGTCCTGAAACTGTTTTCACTCTTACGATGCTGTTATCATCTATACATCTTTACAACATATAATGCTGAGCATTTATTTTAATAGCTTGGCCTGATAAACTTGTTTTCATGCCATGTTATTAATGGATGACGTTTTGCACTTGGTCCCAACTAATAAAGTACAACTGAGCAGTTGGCTGATGAGCAGTGAGATGAAAAAGTCACACGGAAAACAGTTCTTGATCTGTGGTATTCACTCTAGCATAACAAAAATGAATGTATATCATAAACTGTTTCCTCAAAATCCTGTAGAATTCAAAATTTTCCAAATTTCAGACGTTAATACGTATGAAGAATAGTTGCACGTTCATGTCCTGACCATCGTGCGTTCAAAGTTGTCCTTGTCCAGACTTTCGTGCAAACGTTCATTTTTCATGACAGGTGATTTTGAACACACGAAGTCCCATTGGCCGCTCATTCGGTCTGGACATATCAACTTCCGCTCAAGGGCGTCAAACTGTGAAGGATATATAATAAGAAACGTAGCCGACTAACGTCGGGCGAATTGCTTAAGGTGCTTAGCATTAGGGGAATTGGAGAGGGGTTGGAAGGGGTTGAAGGCGGGGTGGCGGCATCTTCGGCGTGTGGGGCTTAGGGGGTCGAAAGTGCATGAAATGGATGGGCGTGGGTGGACGAGGAGGGATACGGCATGACGGGGGGAGACCGGAGTGAGGAGAGTCCTAATCGTCAGAAAACTGTTCTTCACACAATGATTTTATGTTTCCTGAGGATCCGCGGTGAATTGTGCTCATAGGGACTAGCAGAGTTCTAAGAGAGCTGTGTTGCATAAAAAAGACTGACATGGTCGAAATAAGTAATACAAACTTTGCCTGCTGGCAATATTAAAAAACTTTGTTTGCGAGCAAGTAATTAAAAAACTGCAATTTTATTGCCGAAGAGTGGCCAAGAGACCAGTTAAAAATTGATGAGTTGCGCCAAAAAACAGTTGGAAAATAGAGCTGTTGGTTAAAATCAGCTTCAAACATTGCTCTTATGCAGCATGCTTTTATTTGTAAATAATATTTGAAATTATCTCAAACAGTGCTTGCATTCCAGTAGTAACTGAGACCAATTTTTTTTATAGTGCATAGTCACTAAATGACTTGGGGGGGGGGGGGGGGGGTAGTGAGGAAACAGTAGTAGCAAGAAACATCGAGCAGACCGATTGACAACTGACATTTGCCTGACCAATAGATATAGACTGAGATATAAATCATATGCATAACAAAAGGTTAAAACGCTTGTTTGTCTCTGATCAAATAAGATAGGAGAGACTAAAGAGAGAAGAGATGAGAAAGTGGCAACGATGGCATTCTTACCTGCGTCTCCTGCAATTGTTACACATACACACATGATTGTACCAGTTGAGAATACAGAGAAGCTAAATTTAGTATAGATGGACAAAAAATGCGTGAACAATTATACGTGATATATAATTACACCTCCAAGAAGTTTTTGTGTAATTTTGAGACTTTCATTGACGTATTATCCTATAAATGGAATCCGTGAAAAATAAGTTTTTGTTCAAATTGTCAAAATATTTCACCTTAAAATCAATGCCGTTTATAGTAATATTTTTAAGCAAGACATTTATGAATTATTTCAGCAAGCACATAATATAATCAACTCTCTTGGTGGTGCAATAATAATTGGATCATAAGGCCTTTACTCCCCCGAAGAACGCAACGTTTGAATAATTGTGTTTAAGATCCTTATTTCTCCGGTACTGGTTAACATAATATCTCTATACTGAAATTAATAATACTAACCAGAAAATGTCCTGAATAGAGTTGCTAGCCGGAATATTTGTCC
This sequence comes from Convolutriloba macropyga, assembly GCF_964194025.1. Classification (NCBI taxonomy): domain Eukaryota; kingdom Metazoa; phylum Xenacoelomorpha; order Acoela; family Convolutidae; genus Convolutriloba; species Convolutriloba macropyga. The sequence goes on from NC_134470.1 coordinate 74,719,874, forward strand.
GACATTATCACCCGGACTTTTATCAAGGGAGATTGCGTAACAGCTCTTGAGTATTAACAGTCCGAAGATAATCTTTTATCCATCAATGAATATCATTTTATTGCAATTTTATTTGGTCTCATTTTGTTAGGATTATGATCCAACTTTTAATGATATGTGCGCTGATTTGGTATGACGCTGAGTAAATGTATGCAATATATTCTTCTAATCAGAACTATAATTTGTTCAACACGTGAGCTATGAATCAGTTCAAAATGCGGATGCTCTTGTATGTTCGGTGTCATGAAAAGATACCCAATGCCAAAATGCCCACAGTAACAAAATACCCAGGAGCAAACCAACCTTTTACCCTACTGTTAAAATTATTCGAAGAACTATTTAGCATTATATTGCCTCAGTGAGATAATTTAAAATGTAATAAGGTATATTTACGAAGAATGCAAGACTAGTTAATTTGGCCATACCTCAGTGGTCAGTGTCACTTGATATGAAACTATAGTTCAAACACTTGATATGAAACAAACAATCATGAGATTAAATTATCCGTTTAAGTATTATTAAAATTAATTGAAATACCAGCTGCTAATATGTGATCGAATGATTGAAGGAAAAGATAAACGGCAACAAAATGGGTTTTATGGCATTAAGTATAATGGCACTTTGGATATTTTGTCATTGGGTAAATTGTCATTTAACCGCTTACTGTATTAACATTCAATTATTTCAAGAAAAATTTTATTGTCATTCCAAGTGCTCGTGATATCAACTGAGCGACAATCAAAAGCATAGTAAAAGCCACTTGATTTTTTTTCTGAGATCACCTTATCTCGCGAGGATAACAACTGGGACATGCAAAAGCTGAGATCACTTTTGTTTAGATCAGATTGTGAAACAAAAACCATTCAGCTTGTTTGGATAAAAATTAAAAACAAAGCAGGACACGTCCTGACGTACAATTCAAAGAATTTTATTTGACTAAAAAAAAACTAGACCTAGAAGGAACTATGAGTGAACTGGGAAAACCATTTAAAAAAAACAGATCAAAAAAATTTTAAAAAAACAGAAAATCAATGTCAAAATGCAGCATGTGAACAAAAAATCACTAGCGAGAAATGGAAAAACCACCAGCGGTCAAAAAACGAAAGCCAAACCAAAAGAAGCATTACAACTCAATAATCGCATATTGGAGAACTAAATATGCCAACAACAATAATTGAACTACTGAATGAGTTACCAGGGGTCTAAATAAATTGTTTGAAAAAAAACGTAATAGCACAGTTATACACTCCTATATAAAATGTTTAAAATATGGAAAATTTAAATTTTCAAACACAGCTTGCATATGACAGTTATCAACCAAATAACATTTTTTTGAATTTTTCTAGCAAGTTTTGCATGCTACGAGATATGAAAAAGTTTTAAAAACAGAGAAAAAATCAATACAGTTCATGTCTTTCTCTCTTAATATCACTTAGGTTTTGATCTCTCAATTAGTCTGCGTGTTTGAACTTTAAAATGTTTTTTTAGTTCACAGGTGTCGCATAAAGTCTAAAGCATAAGAAATTGACGTTTAACTTACCAAATGGTATCAGCTGCGTAAATATGAGGCAATAAAAAAATCTCAGATGTTGTTTTCACTTTTTGAAACGTGATGAAAAAAGTACCCAACGAACTATGTGAACGATGAATAGCGAAGAAGACAATAACAAATTTCCATAGCTTCAAATTAAATTTTGCTGCAAAATCCATTGAAACGGGATGACTCAAAAATCAATCATTTTCCAATATTTGAGAGTTTCATATTGTTTATTTCATATTATTCTAAATTTCAACTAGAATGAGTATTTTTACACTGTGTCATTCCATTGAGGTGAGGAAACTTATTTTATGTTTTGAGGTGATTAGATTTTCTTTCTCTATCAAACAAAACAATTAGTGTGGAAGCAAATGAAAATCCAGGAAATTGTGAAAGAAAAAGTGTAGCTCCAAGATTTTTGATTAATGCACTCATGATCATTAAACTACTTGTTTTGTTTTCAAAGAATTCTCTTAAATTATTTATACAGTGACAATATCAAAAAAAAAACATTTCTGTCAGAAATTTAACTGCCCATTCTCATCTATTTATGGTCTTAAATTAGAAGTTCCACATGAAAGAAAACCCCTAGTTTTAACCATTGATGGTTATCACATGAGTAATCCAAGATAACGTTTTTGCTATTTCTTGTCTTTTGTGAGTTAATTTGAAGCGTCAATAAAATTCGAGGAAAACGGTAAAGGAGTTAAATTTTGTAATCAACAACAATCTAGACGTAAAAACTACGAATAACAATGGCCGGAGGTAGATTTGTCTGAGAAAAATCAAAACTACTCGATGGAGTTAGAAAATGTGCCGCTTTCAAAAACATAAAAATATCCCTGTGATGTGTTGCTACTTGTTTTAATGTTACAATGTTTTGTTCTCTTTCTTTTGCAATAGCATATGATTTGGCGTCTCTTGAACATAAAAGGACGAATCGTGAGTTGCAACCAGATAATATTTTGATAAAATAAAAAGTTCTGTGATTTTGACGGGTTTGTTCGATGAAGTCATCTCAGAGCGTTGACGTTATGTTGCTCGCAAAACAATCGGTGCTCCCGCAATTGAATAATTGTAAACATGAGTAATGACTTGAGCTACCGAAATGCATACCACAGGAAGATACCCAAATAACCAAAATCTTTGTGTAAATAACCGGAATGACTTGCAAAATGTATGGCAAGTTTGGATTCAACAAATGTTTGATTGGGAATGCGCAGCAATGATAAAATGAAAACGAAGCAAGGTCGCGAAATGACCAAATGTTGGTGAGAAGTGATGAAACTTATCGCAATCTTTTTACAACCAATTATCGAAATACTAATATGACACTGCAAGCTTTGCATACTAAAGCCCCCATCTGCACAAGAAATAATTGTTTCTTTAAGCGCCCAATTGTTATTAAATGAGTCTTTCTGATATCATTTCTTTTTTACTATGCCAAGACTGCTGCGAGACAAAAAATGTGTGATTTGTAAGAAAAAGTTTTGAGTTATTGTTAATACGCCTTGAATGATCGATTCTATTTGAGATATCGATCTTGCCGATATTTCGTCGAAATGCTTATTGGAAGAGTTCATATTGAATATCCCCCCACCCCCCACTATTTATTTCGGGTTTCTTTGGCGTTTTGATCGTTTTTTTTTGTATGCTGATGTGACCACAAAATGGCCAAATTATTTATTAGACTATGCGGGCCATCTTATGGGGCACCGCCGTTAATTTCAAAACACCGAATTTCCCTTAAGTGTACTTAAGCCTGCCTGTTACATTGACATAATAAATTTCGTCTGTCGGTTTTGGTTTCATTTTTCTCACTGCTTTCAATGTTCCCAGCTGTCACCTGGCGTACATAGTTGAGCTATTGATCATAATTTAATCGGTCATTAATTGATTGATCGCATAATTCGTAGACTTTATATATTCAATCGAGCTAGCTGAAGTAATTTTCATGCCATATATTAACAAACTCTAAAGCTGCTTCGTATTTTTCAGATTGTGTTGAAAATTTTTGCGAAAACTATTTAGATAGTATAGATCTATTTTATTTTCCACATAATTTGAGTGAGTAATCGAGGAGGAATTTGTAACTGAAACCACACGAAAACCAATTTCAATCGGAACTAAATTACGGATACATTACATTGTTTTGTTTCCTCAATTCTGTCAGTTCCAAAGATACGTTTATCAGATAATAAATTAGATAAAGTTTTGTTTGTGATTTGCATTTAAACAGTCGCAAATGTCGCTAGAGCTTTTTTCAAAGTCTGGCTATCCGTATCTTTTTTTTTATCTCAATAGATAGACATGACAGTTGTTGTCATTACAAATTTTCAAAATGCAGTTTACTAAATGAGACTAATTGTATAATAGAACTTGTGGACTACGTGGACTAACTGACCTTTGAGATTGGGTTTAGATCTCTCCATAGGTTGTGGTGCAGGTTGAGGTCAATGTCACAGAGGGGGATGTTGACCTCCCCGATTGGGTCATCGGATGACATCTTGTCGTAGTCCATCACTTTGATGTGCAGAGTCCGCTTCTGTATCTTGTCGTATGGATAACCTATAACACCGCAACAACTGATCCGACAATTAAAAATATATAAAAAACAGCTAATAATTTGATTTGAGCGTTTAAAATATAGCCAGATATTTTGCTTAGGGTGCTAGAACTCTTCGTGATAGATCTATGAGTGTTGCAAAACCTCTCAGGAATTGGTCTTCGAGCCATGAATTTATGGTTCCTCAGCTGTTGTAAATTTCATACCAGGAGACTATAGTAAGGCTCTCAGAGAATTTCTCATCAATACTCGTGGGCTTTAATTGTTTATTCTGTTTCTCAAGACAAAAAGTCATAAAGTTTGTTGCTCAGACAAAAAAATTAGAAGCACCATCTTGAGAGATATTTTACAGAGAACTTTTGCATAAATCAATTAAAGTTATGTCAATTAGGTCAGGTAATTTTTAAGCTGATTTGTTCAAGCATAATCAATTTTGCAAGGATTTAACAAAATATGCTGATGAAAATACAAAACTGTTGCATTTTACTCCTTTAATGGGCGCAAAATAAAAGAGAATGATGAACCAACAGTAAGAGAATGACCAATCTCAAGTGATCCGTTGGAATTAAATCTTTTGACTGGAGAAAAATTACATGAGCAATTTCGATTATTGAATCAGAGGTGTCAAAAAACTATCAAATTTTTATAAAGATACGAAAATTGATATGAAATTGTTTTTCTGTATTCAACAATATCACGAGTTAATCACTCATTTACTCAACACAGAGAGATCCCTATTGGGCCAACGACGCGTTATCAAGTGCTTCCGAGGCTAAGATAAAATTACAACTTATACTTAAAAATTTTTTAAAATTATATAAAAAAGTTTCAAAATTTCGAAAAAATTGTGCAAAAACCTACAAACAACGTTTTGGAAAATATAACAAGCAATAATTAAATAAACATTTCTGATATAATTTCATGATTTCCTAAAAAGATAACTATCCAAAAAATTATGGCAAAAACTTTGGCTTGTCTGTCTCTGAAGAAAATGGCATCTTGCCATATCGACAAGTATAAAAGTTGTAGACTTTGAAGAATCATCGCTGCACGAACTTCAAAAAAAATTTGCTCAGCAGTTTATTTTCTATCGCAATTTTTTGCAAATTTTGTTCAGCTGAGTTTACCTTTTCTAAAAACTTTCATTAATGCGACTGACGATTAAATTGATTTTTTCCCGCGAAATTGGTTTATCAATAGTTTTGCAGGCTCTTACAAAACTAAATGGGTAGCTGAATAGACTTGTTTTCTTCTCGGTAATGCCTAAAACTATCGACAAATAGTACCACAAAATTACTTTTTTAAAGAAAATAATTCTATTTAATTTGTCTATTTTGCAGTCAATTCGTTTCAACTTATCCATAGTTGTTGATCCGTAGACAAAAGCACCATATTGAAGATCTTGTTGAATCTATACTTTGAATTCTCTAATCAATTGATATATAGTTGATACTTTTCTTAGTCGATAAAAAATAGAGGCAAAAATGTTAGTTGTTCATTGAATTTCAATTCAGCATCAACTTGCACGTCAAGCTACCTGAAACTTTAAACAATTGAAATTTACTTCTCCTACTTTTTGTTCGATATTTGTCTGGACCTTGACGTCGAAAAAACCATGCTCTTAGTTTTGTTCTTATTAAAACTCAGTCAATAATGGGATAGCCAATCCAAGGTTGCTGTTTAAACTTCTTGATGAATATCATCAACATATGCTAGAAGTCAGTGTGTTTTTATCGCTAAGTCATGAGCATAGAAGAAGAATTATGATTTTTCAAAAAATTTTTGATCCCTGATGTACAGTATGAACATTGAAGACCCAAAATAGAGCATTTCTCAAATTAGGTTATCAACACAGGTCCGCTTATTATTGAGCATCTTTATTTTTTTAGCAAATCTTTATGATCAGTAGTATCAAGAAATCTTATCGAACGCACATCACCGTTCTTGTGTACTCTTTTATTTAGCAGATAGGATATAAGCTATACCTACCCTTCATTGGTAGAACTCACAAAATTCTGCTGTAGTCAGAAACAACTTTTACGCGTTGGAAAAAAGTTATGCAAAGGAACAAAAATGACAAAGTTCAATTGGTAGTCACTTTCTAATCTTTTTTAGAAGATGCTCTTTTGTGTGCCGGTGATCCGCACTTGTTGTTGTCGGTCGTCTTTGTTTTTTGATCTGGGTCTTTTTTCACTGTTCTCAAGTTGTCGAGTTCATCAACTTTGTTGACTTTCACAAATTTCTTTTAGTTGTCTCCTGTTTCTAATAACATCAAAACGTCTAAGTTTTGATTGATATTATCATATTGCTGAGATTTGCTAAATTTTGATTTTTTGCCTCAACTTTAGACCGTTGCTCATTAAAGTACCAGAAGCAGCCATTTTGGATTGCGCACTTTTCGTAATGGCTGCTGTTGGCAGTAAGTTGCTTCTGTATCTGCAAATTTGATTAGATTGCAGATTACGGTTGGTGCTCTTACCTTCGTTCCTGTGTTTGGTAAAACTTGGCAGGCTTAATGCAGTCAAGATTAGTGTTAAATTTCAAACATTTTTTGAAAAACATCAAGTTTTCGATTGTCGTCACCACCAATATCCGCGTCGAAAGTGGGATTAACAACGAGGACATTATATTTCCCCGAATATCTCTCTTGAGCCCTTAAACTAAGTTTTGCTGCTTATCTTTTAAAATTTTAATTTCTACATCTTGCACTTACTTCTTTTTCATCAATATTTGCACTCACGACCCCGGAGGAGGATATTGATTGTTCCATTTTTTTTTCGTCCAGGAAGCAAAATCGTAGGTAAATTTATTTTAAAAAGGAAGTAGAATAGTGTTAAATTCACTCCACATGAATTGATGCCAAACGGTAAGTCAGTGCAAGATCAAATAATTTACAAAAAAATGTGAAGGCAGGAGATATAAAAAAACTACAAAGTCAATTGACGATATTGGGTAGTTTTCCGAAAAATAAGATAAAGTAGCTCAAAGCGGTTAAAATAGTTGTACATATCTCACTGAAAAATCTAATTAGGTTCAATGAGAATTAACTGTTACTGTTGTTTTAAGACGAATAGCTAAATTGAAGCAGTAATTATGACTTCCTTCAACATTCTAAATTGATCAAATTCCATATGGTTTTTAGGCATTGAATCTCTTGTTGTTTACTTTCTCGCATTTATTGTGCCATGATGACATAAATAGTTTTAGACAAAAATGTGCAGGGTTGATTTGCTCTGATAATCTTCAACCGGTAAGCAAGAGTTTCATTATCGTAAAATTTTAAAAAAGACAAGAAAAAATTTAAAGTGAGCAACTTCTTTCAAACAGTTTAAGGTAGAAATTGATAGACATCTGCCTTGTAATTGAGAACACAAAAAATTTTTTTCATATGGCCAGGACTGGTCTCATCAATATATGCAGAATGTCATCTTTTGTATAATAAGACAAACAAGGAGGCTCGGTAATGTGCGTTTACACATTAAGTTCCGACCCCGCTCATCTACATTTGTCACTTAATTGTCTACCAAATGAGGAAGAGATTAAAAAAAATTAACACATCAACATATCGTTTAACAAACTACTAAAAGAAAAAAAACAATCTACTCTAGAGGGCCTATGAGACCTGTGGCTACCATAATATGACTACCAGAAAAGACGGCAAAAAAATAATAATTTTACAAAAATTAATTACGACCAAAACTCCTTGTCCATTTTTTGAAAACCACTAATAATCAAATCAAAATGACATCAGATAAACGTTAAGTAACGTGACAATTTCCAAAAAAAAAAACAAAATTAACAGCAAAATGGGCAATAATGCACAAAAATCAGAAAATTTTGTCTGAAAACTTGTAGTACCAAAAGCAAGAAAACCTTCTGTTAAAACAATCGGCCACAAAATTAGTTTTGATTCTATAAGGAGGAAAAGTTGACCTGTAGTTACTGAGAATAAGCAAAATAATGACTAAAATAATATAAAAAATGACAAGTTCAAAAAATCACAGAAATTTCCTTAAAACAAATACATTCAATAACATAAGAGACATTAGGTAACAACCGAATGAATAGACAAGGTTCACTTGCATCATTTCTGGAAGAAATATAGATCTTTGAGTGGTTAAACTTTAAAATCAGACTGCCAAAAGAATAACAATTGAAGGCAAAGACAAGATTTCAGTTAATATTTACTAAAACTCTTCCTCCAAGCCGTTAAGAACCCTTTGGTTCTCTGAAAACCAACCGTACATTCTACCTCACATTTACGTAAATTGGAGCAGCTGTCATTAACGGAGCCGTGAATAAAAAATATTGTCAGTAATAGTAATTAAATGATTAAAGGCAAAATTTTTTGAAAAAAGGCAGCATCACAATAAAAACCAAAAAGTCTCTGTCTCTAAGAGTCCATGACTTTATCGAACCTCTCCCTGACTGTGTCGCGCGCCCAGCAAACCGACCAAGTGTTCCAATTATTTGAGAATTAGACCAATTGTTGAGTGGAATTCTTCAAAAATTGAAAAAAGAGATGCATTTTGTATGATTATCGAAGTAAATCTGCAAAAATTGGCAAAGTTTTAATTCCAGAAGACTTTCATACGGCACCTAATTGCAACTAGCGCTCTCTGTGAGATTAGAGAGTCTGTGTTAAGTTTTCTAGATCACTAAGTCTGGCACACTTTATCAAAGTGGACCAAAAAAGCATATTTTGTGCCATTTTTGATTAAAAAAGTTCGAATTTTGAAAATTTTATCAAAAATTCTAGCCAAAAAAACCTCAATCAAACAATTCAGCAACGCTATTCTGTCGCTAACGGTAACAACAACACTCTGCCGTTAAAAATTTTAACTTATTTTGAATTATATTAGCAAAATTGTCCCAAATCTTAGCAAAATTTACTGAAAATGTGAACAAAAACAGTCGAATGTTCACAAAATTTTAAACCTCGATAACTCCCTGTAAAACACGAAAATCGAAAAAATCTTTTTAATTCCGTATTCTACGCTGGACGGGCATTTTTATGATACCACTCACAATTCTCTACGATGAATATATCGGTCGGCCAAAATTGACTGAACAAAAAAAAACCAGTTGAATACATAGTTCCTCCCTCCCCACTAAAGTGGGGGCCGGAACAATGACATAGAAAAAGAAATAGTAAAACCAGCAAAATTTGCTACGTGTTTTAGTTGAAATATTTCATTTTGTCAATGTGTGGCGGTTGGCTTTCACTGTAACTTTTCACAGGATTAAAGCTAAATTGAACCCAACTTTGGTTTTTGTCATCTCTTGAAGTTTTTGTTGATTGTGAAAGTCGCCTCGGTTGAAAAGCTGATTTTTTTTTATTTATTTCATTTCGAGAAAGTACAGAAAAATATTAAACAGAAATTGAAGTTTAGAGGCAATTTAGGAAAGATTCTAAAATTTTTGTTGAAAAATAACCATTTGAAGATCTAATGATATTTTTGCAGCTTGGGTTTTCGTATGTCAAGAATAACCTAAAGTACACTTTTTAAATCAAGGGCTGTATGGAGCTTTCTCTGCCATGTAAAGACTCACACAAGCTTCTTATTAAAACCCGATAAATGGAAAATATTATCTAATCAATCCCCGTGAAATTATATTTTGTATCGAAAGATTAAAAGATGAACACACTTGCAGAAAACCTGAGCTCAATTTCTTTCAACCTCAAATGTTCTTTTTCTGTATTTTATGCGATGAGCTTAACTTTAACGTTCTGACAGATAACCGGTTTGTTTTTAAGCATACATTTCTGGCCATTTCGTTTGTGAATCGCAATTGCGCGTCTTTTGATCCTAACTATAACATGTACCGATACCGCTTTTGATGTTTAGTTGTTTTCATTCAACATGTACACTTTTAAAGCTATATCGATTTTTGATCTTGATATTTTCTATGTAACAATTCAAAATTTTAAATAAAAAACTGACAAAGGCCTGCACATGTATACAAACGGTATGATAAAAAAAATTTAAAAAAAATCCTGATTCAATTACCAATTAATGGAAACTGTCTTTTAAACTTTCTGACATGACCTGTCAACTCTAAGCTGTCATTCATCTCCGCAGTCTGATTTATGGCTGAAAACTAACCTAATCGATTTAAGAAATGCTTTTCTCGGGTAACGAATCTACTGGAAAAACTTGATGATACTTGATCGCGTTCCACGGCTCAAATTCTTCACATTTTTGGTAAACCCAATTTACCCCTTCTAACGCGTTTTAATATCCTGCTTGAAGGCACAATTACATGGACTCGATCACATGGAAAGAAGGGGAGCAATTGCAGACAAATTTCCCTGTAGCAAACAAAACAAAAGGTCCTTAAACAAACAACTTCTTCCTGTCAAAATAAGACTGGAGAAATGTTAAAAAGGAAATCTAGCTCATATATCTTTTGGGATTTAAATACGACTACTGCTCCAGCTTAAGTCTAGTCTTTGGAAATCTAATTTCAAAACTGAAAATGTCAACAAGGAGAAGAAATTGCGTCTCAATTGTTCTGATACTTTCTAGTCATTCAAAATTAAACTTTTTAAAAAAGAAATCTACCTGCTTATTTCCTTATTAAATGTGAACAATTTGAATAGTGAAGTTCATTTTTGATACTATAATGAAACCTATTAGACTCCTGAGCCACTATTTGTTGTTATTTAACGTGAAAAATGTCACGCCAATTAATGAGATTAAGACTAGACTTTTGTTAGTAACTTAAGCACACAATATGTTATTGCTCTTTTCTGTTCTCAGGCAACAATAAATTAGATTTAAAATGGTGGTTTTTCCCGTATTATCTTTCAGTACTGTTACTGCGAGTCACTTGAGTTGGCCCATACCAGGACAAATTGATGACAAAATCAAATGTGTTCCAGTTGAGAACTGATAACCTTTTTGAAAACAATTTATTTGTATTATCAAAACTTGCTACAATTCTTTGGTCCGTTAAATTTTAAATGCTGAATCAAATTTTTAAACATTTGGGGAAAAATTTAAGAGAAAAAATTGACGCTGATATTTGATCTATATGGAAGAGGGGGAAAGCTGATAGGTTCCTAAGCATCCAAGAGAATCACGGGAAACCAATCGGAAATGTTGGGAGGAAAATGATACCAAAATTAATCCCACATTAACGGATCTTAAAATCATATAGTTCGCGCAACTAGTCGCATCAAATTACACTCTAGAAAGTATTTTTGATTTCATATGATATACAATAGTTTTTATGGAGTTTCTCCTGTAAAATTTTTCATACTTTTGGTGTTTTTCACGTGAGATTTTGGTAATTGAACATCTGAGAAAGATCATGTGAATTGTCATGTGCTCTTACATGACTCACTTTGGAGTTTAGTTAAAAATCACAAAATACTAGATTTTTAATGACAAAATGGATCACATAATTCATAGGTTGCTTAACCAATTTACTTCAAAAACATGCGATAACATCCGTGCATTCGGTATATGCTAATCCAAAAAACCATATGAAAAGCGAAAAATTAGCAAAACTAGTTAAAGTGAAAAAGATTTGTTTGACGCACAAGTAAAAACAAAACCGCAATAATAGCCTACTGAGTTAAAAAAAAGAGCTAAAATAGAGACACCGAGAACAACGAGTATTTGGAAATCAACGTAAGTTTCAAATTTACACAATTGTAGCCACAAAGGTCACTTTTCGCGGGACTTAAATAAAATTTTCTGCTCATTAGATAGATAACGGTAGGACATACAAAACAAAAAAATGAAACATATAAGATTCAGGATGCAGAATAGTTCTTGAATGAATAATTTCATTGACGAACAACATATAAAAATTGTTGGTTTCACAATTAATCTAAACTAATTAAATAAAACTTAAAAAGTAGCTACCGCAAACTAATCAACAAAACGTTGATAAACTAAACAGAAGGATCAAATGGTGAGAAATTTGAACCAGTTACAGTAAAAAACAGTAAGTTAGAAATTGACTAAAATGAAAATTATTTTAAATGGATACCAAAGTGACCAAAGTTATCCAACAAAAAAAAACAAGAAACAATTTCGTTGAAACGGAAGTCATTTAGATTCGGAAAAAAAATATTTTTTTTTTAAAACAAGAACCATTGAAATTTAAAATTCTGAGAGCAACTAGATATAAAAGAAGATTTAAAAAAACCGTTCCCAAAATCTCTTACATTGTTTCTTCAAACCTGACAACAAATAGCAAAAATGCTCATTTCCAATTGTTCAAATAAATTGAGCAGGTAAGCAGCCAATGACACACCGAAGAAAATTAGCTCGAAAAAATCATATTTGGGGAAAAAAGAGAAAGGCAAACAAAAAACCAATTTATAAAAAATTAACATAACCGACGAATGGAGAATGAATATAAATTGAAGGGGATCTAAGTCAGCACAGTGAGGGGGCATGGGGGGTTGATGTAGCAGGTGGTGGGGCATTAGAGGGAGGGCGGTTTTTGGTTGCACGGGTCTCTTACGCCTTGAACCAGGGTGGGGGTGAAATAAGAGGGGGGCTGATGTGGGGGTGGGAGGGGGTTGTGAGGGGAGGGTCATTCACTAGGAACAACCCTTCACACCATAATTATAATTCTCCAAAACAGTTTCTGTGAGTCGCATACTTGGAGACTAGTGAGCTGAAAGGATCTAAGAGAACTTAATGCCCACTGGGCGCTACCTGTTTATCCCATTTTTGAGGACAAAAAATCATATTTGCAAGACAAAAAATTGGTCAAGCGAGAAATCGCATTAAATCAGACCGACAGGACTAATATAGTTGCTACAAACTTCGTGTGAGAACTATTAAACGCTTTATGCTCTCTCCTTTCATTTTTCATCCTCGGGGTTATTTAAACGCTTGTTTTCATTTGAGTTATATGAGTTTACGGAAATCCGAAAGAGAAAATCAGTATAATTCCTTGTGAAACTCTGAAAAAAACGAAGAAATCTGCAATAATGCTACATTTTGCAGACGGTTTCCAGCTGTAGGAAACATTCAGCCACAAATCTTTCCTTTTTGATGAGCTTTAAAACGTAATTTTCATGAAGCGTGAGCTTGTGATATCTTAATCCTTTTAACAAAAGTAAGCAACCGCTTTCGTGACTGCAGAGAAAAAAATAACAGAATAATTCAGAAAAATTGCTCTCACACTAAAGCCGAGCCTGCGCGGTTACAAATGGGAAAAGGTGGGGAAAAACTTGGAATGAAAAAATTAGATCAAACAAAACAAAAAATTCAGGGGCGTAAAAGTAACTCGAAAATTCAACAAGGTCAGGCAAAAATTTTGTTTAAAAAAATACCAACATGTTTACAATACATCGTTTGAGAGCAATTAAAAACAATTGTTCAGTTTAATAGGTTTTTTTAAATGTTCTCAGCCTTTTTTCAAACGGCAAAGGTGAAAAAAATTGAATCTCCAGAAGTCTTGCAAGATTGTGATTCCAAATTTTGTCATCACAGCATAACAAATCTTATACAGGTTTATTTTCCAGAAGCAGTTAAGTGTTTCCGGACCAAAGATTGACATACGAGAGGACGTTGTGCATTCAAAAATTTATACAAAAAAATCTGAACATGAAAGGACGAAGGTCTTGACATAAGCGCTTTGCTTCTGGGACAGTCTGTACATAGCAATTTTTAATGGCACCTCATCTGGGTAGAATTTTATATTTCGTATTAATTTTTGATTTCGTCAGCTAACCATGTTTATATCAGTTGCAACATCGGCTGAACTATCTCTGCCTGATCGGGAAATTGGTGGACACGAGATCAGACTATTTTACATGAACTCTTTTAGAGTAAAAATGAACTTTTTAGAGATGAACTTTCAACTATCTTTCGATGCACACGACTGCTATGCTATCACTTCAATTGAGAAAAGAACAAAATCACGAAAGCAAGAGAGCTGTTATCACTCAGTGACTAACCTTGGAACTTGAGGGTCTCACTCCAGGTGGGGTTGAGGTTCTTCATGATAGTTTTGGTCTTCAGTTTCTTCTTGGTATCTGGGAGCAGGTACAGTTTCACATACGGATCACTTGTTCCACTAAAACAGCAATCTCCATCTTTAAAAATATCAGAGATGTTAAGTACTCCTGTCGTTTCTAATTAATTATGTTGACAATCGTTCGAGTTCATCTTGCATGTTCTTGTAAATTTAAACTTGCCTTCTTACAAACAGATAATTATATTAAAATGGTTCTGCAAGACCCTCCTTATGGTAATTTAGCAATTATTAATTGTCACAAAAATACATTTGGTTCACTCTCCTCAATAACGCCATGAAACTAACACAACATTGCAAGATTATTGTTCTTCGTGCTAACTTACTGCCCTAACTTTGAAAGTATGTTTAGTGCAATATTTTGCTAGAATAGAAAAAAAACATAGCAGGGCAACTTTTGAATTACAATGCAAAGAATTGAACAAATTATCAGTCTCAATAGAGGAACAGCTCTTGATAGTAAACAAATCATCTATCACACATATACAAAAATAAACAAAACATTGCGGAAATCTGTAGAAAGGGTTGTCAATGTTTAGCTCCAAAAACGACATCCTCATAATACCTAAAAGAACTGCACAGTATATGTTGAACCTTGAAGACAGCTACAAAAATATCTTGAAATGAGTTAAGAGAAAAACCAAAAAATCAACAAATGGTTTAAAAAAAACTGAGTCGTTGACACAAGTATATATGTATAAAAACTATTCATTAGGTCAAATATGACATTTCAGAGATGCAGAGAGATTTGCCACTAAAAAGACTAAGCAAGAACAACACAAACTGCTAGTAAACGGTTCAAAAAAACATTATTAATAATTTTAAACAGGTGGCCTCAAAGTCGTTAAAACCGCTGTAAAAAACAAATTTAGGTAAAATTTGCCACGTTAAAGAGCCAGTGAAACAAGAGACAAGCCATCAAAGATACTACCTCACATGGCAAAAAAGAACTACAAAAATAAAGACAATTGAAAAATATAAAATCTTTACTGAAACAGGTAGAAGCAGTTTGAAACAAGTTCAAAACCTCAATCACGCTACAATTCATCAAAGCTAATTGGCTTTCGCATTTTTTACATCTCCAACGTGAAGAAAATCTACTGAAAACTGACTTCTCTTCGACAAAAAAATTAAAACATAGCGGGAAGAAATCCGGAAACGACTCTATTAAAAAAATGGACCACCTTAACTGACATAATGATTATCCTACTAATCGCTTCTAATAACGCTAATCCCTTTGAAAGAATAACAATATAATGAACAAAAAAGAGGACGATGCATCTGACAAGATTTCTCTATAAGTTGAAACTCCAAAACAATTATTGGCAAAAGACCATGTGACACCTTTAGTTTTCATTGAATGGATAATCACAAATTGAAATGAAATTTCAACAAAAAACTCAGAGGAGAAAACGGAGTTATGCAAGGGAAAGGAAACGAAAAACAAAATCAAAAAATTATAATTTCTGAAAAATTTCAAAAACAATTTAGCAAAAAACGGATAAAGAGCCGAAATGATACTTCAAAACAATATTTTAATTTAATTTTTTTAGTTTAATATTAATTTAATATTAGCTATTATTAATTACTATTAATATTAAAAATAATAATTATAAATATTATTAATTTAATATTAGTTTATTAATTTAATTTATTAAATTTCAATGCTACTTCTTGTCGACCGGACAATAATCGAACAGCTGATGATTTTTACAATAAAAAAGAAAAACGAAAAAAAGAAAAAAGTGAGAAACTTGTTTCACATTTCAAGTGATTTCAAGCAATATCTCAAGAAAAGTTCTGAAGAAAAGACTGAACAATAGGCGAAAAACTAGCATTTGTGAATAGTAGCAAAAAGCAGAAAATTAAAAAAAATAGCAAAAATAAGAAAACAAAACAAAAAATTGGCCAAAATCTGCATAAAATTTACTCAATTATCTATCCCAAATCAACTCAAAGCTCTAATCAAAACAAGTCAAGAAAAGGTTTTGAATTTTTTGATATTACCAGAGCACATAGTGCCGAGTATATTTTTGGAGTAAACAGAGTTTTTAAATTCTTGCAAAACAACCGGCAACCCATAATACCGGCTCAGACACTTATCTATGATTAGAAAAAAAATGAAAAATTGAAAAAAAATAAAAAAAAATCATAACTCAGTTTTTGTTCATTTTTTCTCAATAAAATTACGTTTGATACCAACGACACTGTAATCAATCAATTAGTATATAAAAACTCCGTGAGTAATAGTCGTCTAGTCAAATCCCAAAAAAGCAGTAGAACAAAACAAAAACAGAAAAATCGCTAAAAATGGCCTAAAATTCTGAAAATTAGCTGAAAAAACAGCATACTAGTACCAATTCATATTAATTACCAGACACCTTCAAAACGCTATCAAAACAACGTTAAAAATAGTACAATATCAGAATCAAACATATGAACCTTAGTCACTCTCTTCTCTCTCAACTCTACAAAAATCATTCCAATAAAAGTGATTAAAAAAAGGTCTTCCCCAATACTGCTCTTCGAGTTGTAAAAATATATAAACCATTTCCTGAAAAGGACACCGCACAAAAACTATTCCAATTTAAAACCAAAGAAACAAAATATTAACAATTGATTTTCGATTTATTTTGATTAAAGGAAAAGCGCTAAGTAAGGGGTAGTTTTTAAAAAAAAACAACTATAAGATGTCTATAGTATTTATTTACATATATCCATTTGCATGCATTGTTTTGGCAGTGTTAAAATTAACTCAGATCGCGTTTTTGTGTATGTTGTTTGTCTGTAAAACCTATAAAAATTTGAAACATAAACAAGGCGGCTCGTTAATGTGCGTACGCACATGATGTTCCGACCCGAGCTCATCTACATTTTTGACTTAATTGTCAACCAAATGAAGAGATAACAAAAATAGATGTTTGAGTTTTAAAAAAATGCTACAAAACCTAACTACAAATTGAATTACATAATGCCATTTCCCATTACAGCGCTCTCGAGATCTACCGATAAAAAGACTACGAGAAAAAAACAGCAAACAAAAAAAATATGCAAAAACAAAATTTTCACGGCAGAAACCAAATATATAATTTAAAAAGCACATAGTAACAACGTCAAAATGCAATCAGATAAAACCTTAACTCCACAAATTTAGTTTTTGCTAACTATAAAGCAGATGTATGTTTTTCATAATGAGATTAGGTAAAAAGTTGACATAGAGAAGAAAAATGAGGTTAAAGTCAAAGATCAATCAACATTTCTTAAACCAAATAATTTCAAAAGTCTAAAAAAATCTTTAGCTTTTTAACAAAATAATTCTTGATAAATTTACTAAAAAGTCAATATGAAACTAATGGGACCTGTCTTTGCTGAGACTAAACCATAGGAATAAACTAAAAACGCAGAAAATCTCAAAAAAACGAACAATTTACACAAAGACGCAGAAAATCTCAAAAAATTACGAACAATAACATAAATTGTTGAAGCCATTAAAATCATTAGCTATTATCTGAATTTTATTTATTTTTATTTCAGTTTACATTTATACTCATTCAGCTAAAATTATACTGAAAGAGAAAAAAAGTTCGTTCATTTGGGCCACATTTGAAAATCATTGGAATCTGTTATTACCTGAATAAGCTAAAAGAAGAGAAAAAAGAAACACAAATATACCACTCACAATGTTTTTTATGAAAACGCATAATGTCCACCAAACAAAACATCAGTTACGACACAATATTAGTAGAAAAGTTGTTTTTTGAAATTCAAGGAATTGGTGTGAACTTCTCAATGACGAGAGTAAGTTGACGAAAAGAACAAAAAAACTGAAAAGTTTGAAAAATTTTGAAGATGTATAATATCAAAATTATTAAAACTATTGGCTTTAAACTGACTGCTTCGGGTAACATCACTCATTGCAGGTTTTTGGGCAACATTACAGGCAACATTAGAGGTTTATGAGACCGAGCAGAATTTTACGGCTACCTAAAAATAAAAAAGCAAATACAGCAAACTCACAAAAATTAAGCGAGAAAAGTTTCAAAGCCATTAGAGAATGAACTTTTCAGTATAAACGCTTCTATTTTAAATTAATTTTTTAACAGCAAGGTTACTGTTTCTATTGTTACAAAATGACTTGAAAAACAACAAAAATAAACAAAGATATTAAAACCAAGAAGTTTTTGAGAAAAGCCCTAGTATCAAAGACATTAAATTCAATTATTTTCAACGGAGTTATTAAACACACTAAATTCTGCCTCGATGAAGTAGCAATCAAAGGTTTCATTCGTGTGACATCAATAACTCATCACAATAAGTCGTATCGCAAAGAAAAATACATCAAAACCACGAAACTTTTTGAGAAAACCCATAGTATCAAAGTCATAAAATTCTACAGCTTTCAACGGAAGGCATTGATTACGCTAAATTATGCCTGGATGATGTGACGACTAGGATGTTTTTAATTCAAAATTTATCAATAAGACATTACAACAAGTCATTGACTATGAAAACAACAACAAAAACAGGCAAAATCCAAAAGTTCGGTAGAAAATTGAGAGAAGAAAGTGTCGAAGCTATTTAAACCATAAGCTTTTTACTCTGAAAACTTTTTCAACGATCCATTGAACGTCTTCACTAAGCCAATGAGAGCTATCAGTATTAGGATAATGTAATACGATTTCAAAAGGAACCAAAATTACTTAAAAAAATCCAAAAAATTATAAAAATTATGAAAACTCGTGCACCGAAGTCAGAAAAACCAATAGTTAGAAGACAAAACCGCTAACAAGATAAAATGTTGTTGATGTAGAAAAAAGCGGTTCTGTCATTACCGAGATTGACTTACAATTCACAAAAATAAGCTTAAGATTGATTTATGTTCAAAAAAAAATTCAAAAAACATAGCAGGACAAGTCCTGACACACAATTCAAAGAATTTTCATTGACTAAACAGAAAACTAGACCAAGAACGGACTATGAATGGATTGGGAAAAACATTTCGAAAAAAATCCGATCCAAAAAAATCGAAAAAATTGTAAAAATCAAAGTGAAATTGCCGCATGTGAACAAAAAACCACTAGCGAGAAAGCGAATTTTTGTTCAAACACCGTTCTCTCACTCTACTTTAAATTTAGAGCGAAAAAATTTCACGCCGCAAAACCACTCGCTTTTTCGCTCCACTTCCTGTTTCGGCGTGACCAAAATCACTACTCCAATTTGACTTCAAAAATCATGAAAATGTGTGAACAGATCTTAAAAAAAAAGACAGCGCCCCAATACAATTCAAATTCTTTGAATTGTAAAAATATTTTTAAAGACTTAACAGACATTAAACTCAAAAGCTTCAATAGGAATTCAATGAATACGCTCAGCCATGCAACGATGTGAACACAAGGATGTTTATCATGCCTAGGTAATCAATAAGACATCACAATATGTCTTATGACTATGAAAAAAAAACAACAAATACAGGCAAAAACCAAAATTTCTTTAGAAAAATGGGAGAAGAAAGTGTTGAAGCCATTTAAACCATATTTTTTTCTCAGAAAGTTTAATCTATTATCCTTTGGACGTCTTCACTAAAGGAAGATGTAGCCAACAATATTAGGATGACGTGATATGATTTCAAAATGAACCAATAAAACGAAATGTCCAAAAAATTTTTAAAAAAGTTTGAAATCTTGTGGCATTGAAGACGTATAACCAATAGTTAATTGATAAAGCCGCCAATGAGATTAATTTATGTTGCAGTGGTATGAAGGAGTTCAATCCTGTTTTTACTGAGACGAACTTACAGTTCACAAAAACAAGTTTATGATTTACTAATTTTAAAAAAATTTCGAAAATTTATTTTCAAAGTCTTAACAGCCATTAGCTGTCCACTCACAGCACTAGATAGGTTCACTTAATGCTCATTAGCAAATCTTTTGCACCTTTAGTCAACAAGTTTATGCCATCGGATTATAAAACTTAAGTAAAACCTCAAAAAATAAAAATACATCAAAATTTCATTTGAAATTACGAAACTTGACATACGAATCCAAAAAAAAAAAACATGAGCGATTACTTCGAAACAAATTTTTTGTTCATTGGGCTTCATTTGATTGTAAAAGAGGTTTGTGATTAATTGAACTTCAATATTAAAAGTGTCTAGTAGTCTCTAGGTGACTTGAAAAAACAAAAAAAAATGCAAAATTTTCTAAAAAAAAGAGCTCCCAAATCTAATTCGAAATTTTTTTATATATTAAACTTCCCTCTAAGACTAGAGATAGTCTTTATTATCTCCTTTCGTCTATTAAAAACCTAAAATTAAGTTACTTTTTGGCGTGAAATCTAGTTTTGAATTAAATTTTTCGTAGAAAAAACGTTAATTCGAACGAAAATTACGGTAAAAGTGAACAAAAGTGAACCAAATATCCAGTGTTCACATGAAACTTTAAACCTCGATAACTCCTCGAAAAAAAACGAAATTCATAAAATTCTTTTTAATTTCGAATTCTACGCTGGACAAGCTTTTTAATGATACCACGCACATTTCTCTACGATGAATATATCGGTCGGCCAAAATTCACGGAACAAAAAAAAACCATTTGAGTATATAGTTCCTCCCCCCCACAAGTGGGGTCGGAACAATAATTACCGTTGCTGTTACTGATTATTTAAAATTTTAATTGGAATGCATTGATCAACTTTTAGACAGAAATTAAGTCCTATTGTGTGTGAAATTGTGAGAATCGATGATGGTATTATAAGAAGTCGAATTGAGCGGCGACAAGTTCGTGTAATACTTTTCCACATAATTTTATAAATTCTGGCTAGAAAATTGCTAAAGAAGTGATTATGAGACTTTATAGGATATTGCTATGCAAAATTTGTTTGCAGGGCATAATTAACATCTCGAAAGATGCTATCAGACAGAATTGTTCTTATCACGTATGAATTGATAATTTTGAACCTTATCTTTTATGACGTTACGAGAAAAAAATTATTATCTAAGAATTTGTTAACTGGCTTTCAAAGTCATTGCCAGGATATGCATAATCCGGTAAGTGCAGATAAGACAGTCACATTCGAAATTACTCAAATCCTACACAGTCTAAAACCTGATTTGAGAAAAAAGTTTCCTTATATCTTTACTCTGATTTGTTTATAGAAAAATTTTGCGTTTGAGAATTCATTTGCCAAACTATTAAACTCATAATGAATGATTTTTGATTAACTGGATGCAACGTCTTTGATATGGCAACTGTAAAAAACAACCAGAAGGTGAAATTATTGTTATCACATAGGTAATTTTGCTTACGTGTAATTTTGCTCACATAGGTAATTTTGATTACTTGTTAAAGTTCAATCTTGTTGAAATTCGGCTAAAATGAAATTATTTAATTAAAATATTGAAATAAGATTACAGCGCTGATTAGGGTGATATAGTGATTGTGTGTAAAAGTGACTTACGTCCAGTCTTTGGCGAGTAGGTCTTTGGCCTCTATGATCTGGACCACCAGGGTCTGACTCTGGAATTCATATTTGATGGTGAAGTGGATGCTGCCACAGTGCGAGTTTTGCTAAAACACAGACGTCAAAAAACACTAAATTTGCTAAAACACAATCATCTTAACCCTATTTTCTAATATTTGCGAGAAAATTTTAGGGAAAAGTGTTGAATTTGACAGGATTGATGTTCACGAATTTATCTTTCAATTTTGAAATTTAACATTTAAAGGGCGCGATATGAATTCAGAGTAAAGCAGTTGCTGACAATACATTTTTGATCATCATTATATTAAAATGAATTTGCTCGTTTTTTTAAAAATTTGGGTCTGGTCAGAACTATATTGAGTTCAGGATAGTCTGAGAAGAGACAATTTTTGCCACAAACGGGTCTGAGTAGAATTCTGGAGCGCATATGAGTTTGACTAGAAAGCATAGTTGATTTTGATCAGTAGTGAGTATTTCGGGCTAAATTCGGGCGCAGGAATTTTTTGAGCGCACTTGTGTCTAATCAGAGATAGAATCCTACGAACTTGAAGAGCAAAAAATTAAGAGCGGTTGAGACTGATCAAATTTCATTTCTGTCTGGAACGTTCTGATCAGAGATGGTTTCCGTATGGGACAACAGACTGGAATCAAACAATTCTTTTTCTTAGTACATATTGAACTGCTAATTAAACTTTACCTCAAAAATGATTTTTTCCTAACAATACTACCATTACTACGAACATTACTAGCCTCAGAACATTTTTGGGAAGAAAAAATACTTTGAATAAACTGGTTTTCAGAATTTTCCCCCCCTGCAATTTAGGACTTCTGATCTGCAAGAGGATAAAATTCTGAAAACAAAATTATTCATGTTCTGTTAAATAGTTCTACCAAATTTTGAAAAATCCCATCACGTCTGAACTAGAGGTGTTAATCAGTACTGGGAAATTGCAAATGCATCCCGTATTTATCGCTAAGCCAAACTCATTCCTGAATCAGAATAAATTCATTCTGCAAAACTTAATGAAAATCATTATGATCATGTCGCTTTTTGAAAATTACAGAGCGTTCTTCAGAGATATACGAAATGACTCACGCGAGCATGAATTTGCACTTTCTGATTTTGATCTTCCAATTAAGTACTTACGACTGTGTTTCATCTGGGCATTTATTATTACATCATGTCTGGTCACTGAACAACCTCAGTTCCAGCCATATTTGCTTCTTAGCAGCATCAATTACAGCATAATTACCCGTGCTTTTATCGCTTTTGTTTGCTCAGCAAGCACGCTACAAATGCCTTTTATACTCCGCGCTACTTATACTCCGCTATTTAATGCCTCCAATTAATGCCTCAAAAAGCATGCTCATGAAGCAAAACAATACTTTTTGAATTAACAATGAATTGGAAACAAGAATTTGGTAGAGGAAAAATTGGTAGAATTTGAATTTGGAACAGTTTGAGTTTGGTATAGTTTGTGCAGTTAGATGTACAGTTTGATGGTAGGAATGTTGATCGTAGGTCGTTTGAATACACGCAATTGTCGGTTGAATGTTCTGCTAATGAATCCGTGATACATGGCGCGCAACGAGGTATTGCGCACGTGACACTTAATCACAGTACGCGCACTCGTACCTTCCCTCCTAGAGCTCAGCCAGCACCACAGTCTGACTCGGCGCTCGTCTTTCTTGCATGTTAACAATCACCTCGCCCCTTTCGTCATCAAGTTGCACAACCTTTCTCAACGTGACTATGCCATGGCATATCGTAGTATCCGGATGAATAACATCAAGAAATAATTCTGTGTCCTCGCACACAATGATCGACGACTGAAATTCGAAAATCACGTGTATATTTTCCATGATCACAACACAAACAAGAAGAATTCAATCAAACAGTCAAAAGTTCAACAGGCAGAAAATCAATAAGACAAGTTTCAATCAAATCTGAAATACACAACATATGAAGACCATTAAAGCTACTATTCAGACACTTGAAACAAATAAAGTGAAATAGATTGATTAAATCTGGGATTGACGCCCCACGGGCGAAAGCCCGAAGCTTGTACTACTTATATACTTCTATTACAACACCACAACTATTCTGACTCCACCGACCTCCGTCGACCTCCGCTGACCTCCACCAAACTCCTCCGACCTCCACCGACCTCCGCCACCGACCTCCACCAACCTCCGCCGGCATCCACCATTTCCACCTGAAAGATGTGAATGCACCAATTTATGGTATAGTTAGAGCTAGAATAGCTTGTGAGGGTATCGCCATTTTAAAACAATCATGAATGAGCTCGAGTTATTCGAAATTTTCAAAATTTGCTATGTACAGTTTGTCAGTTCTTTGTATGTACAGTCTGATGTGACACATTCTGTGATGTGTTGACCAATAATGTAAATGAGGCTGCAAAGAAGAAGGACAGACTTGGATGTTTCTTAAACGACTATGGGCAGACTGACAAAAGATTTTATACTTCTATTTGTCTGGTTCATTAATGGTTAAAATTGAAAATCAATGGTACAGCGCTGAAACCCTCTGCGACCAAGGTCCGGGATGTCTTATATGAAATATATTTTGCTTAGATTTCTGGCTTTACAATTGGTTTTTTAGAGTATAATAGATCCCGCGGTAACAGATCAAAAGCGGCAAGATGGATGGTTTAAAATCCACGTCTGATGGTATAAAAGCCAAGTTTTACAATTCAAAAATTGATATGAATCATTCTATAATTCGGTACGGATCTAGCATTTGAGTTACAATGGTCTTCTGTGTAATGACATTGACTTCGCTGGTGAAACGTTCGGGATGTCAATTGTTCATCTTCATTTCTTACTCTGCTCGTTCTCTTTGTTATCCATCTATCTAAAGAGTGGCTGCGCTTTCGCAAATAATCAAATTTTATTTTTTGTTATTGAAGAATTAATCGGAAAGTTATCACCATTTCCATTGTTAAATTGTAAATTTTAGCGTTAAAGTTTACTGTATTCAATTTTTATTCAAATTCTGATCAAAAGTGGACATCTGTTTCTAAGTTAGCACTGATTCAATTCCTGCAATTGACATTTAATACTTCAATTTTTTGTAGTCTTTTGCATTGGGCGGCGTTATAAAAAACTACAAATTATGTTATTCATTATTTATGTTTTTTTCGTACAATTCTTGAAATAGTAATGTTTAATTCAGAAATAATTGTAAAACAAATCTGCTGTAAAAAATAAAGAGAAAAGAAACTGTAGAAATGCAGTCTAAACATATTATTTCCTTTTGGCTCATTTTTGACGAAACAGCGCTAACTTGTACGATTAAAAAACACGTGATGAGCGCCAGCAAAACAAGAATGACCATCATTTTGAAATTTGTTACCTTTTCCCTAGACTAGCGGGCGAAATGCGAATTCACTCATTCCAATCGCCTCTCTCAAATTCATTATTTTGATAGAAAAGGGCAATTCAGCTAGCAATAAATTTGATTAAATTTGCAACCCTAAACCCTTTCACATTACTACAAAGTCTAACTTTTCTGGGGCGCTTCAAGTGACCACCTTCGGCAAGGTTAAAGTAAAGGTCAACAAGGCTCACATTTGCACTTAGCCTGTTTTTCTAATGCTTTTAGTTTTTCATAGAACTACTTCATGGATAAAGCTTCAGAATATTAGAACTGAAGATTTCATGTCGATCATGAATTTAAGGGTGTCACGTTTTCTCACCCCAATTTTTCAACCCCCTGTCATTTCACCGCAATTATTTCACGCATCTATCATTTTTCTGTCATTGACATTTGTGTAATAATCATTTGACCATGCCTCAGCTGCCCGTCCCGGGTCGAAGCGTCCACCGTTAAAAATCGGAGAAAATAGTGGACAAATTAGATTTTTTCACCGTTACTTCACCGCTTTTTAAGTGTGGAAACGGTGGAGTAACTGTGGAGAATCAAAAACTAAAAGTGAAATTAACAGTGGACATTTCGATTTAAAGGTGGAATTCAAAGTGGACATTTCGATTTAACGGTGAAAAACTGCTCCGTTAAATCAGAATGTCCACCGTTGGGGTGCTTGATATGAAACTATCACAACCGAACTTGGGATTAAATTATCAACTAATTATAAGAGAACATGCTTGCAATTATGGCTGCTAATTTGCGGAGAGAAATGATGGAGAGATGAAATAAAAAGGTGTTAAGATATGTGGGTTAAATGAATCGGGGCAAAAAAAGTAGAACCGAATCTAAGCAGTCAAATTGAGGGAAGAAAATATTTGATTTTTGGTTAAGTACATATATACTTTATTCATATAACGCAATCCAAAGCTGTATTTTAAATCAAAAAATTAAACTTCACGAAAAATCACGTCGACAAGGGGGTTGCGGTTTTTAACATTTTATTATAATTTACTGACAGATTGATAACTTTTGTTGTCAGTCTTTGTGACATTTGCGGAAATTGAAGTCATTAAAAAAATTGAGATTGAAAAATTTATTACTTAAGATATACCAAAATTGAAGAAGGATTGAAGTTATGCCAAATTGCTCAGTTGGCAAAACATAAGATTGGACCCAAACTGTGCATTTAATTTTTTTAGACAATCACAATTTTTAGTTCATTTTGTTTTCATTTTTTTTTTAAAGACTGCGGCAATTATTTCAAGTCAGTGAACTAACCAGATATTAGACAACAAGTCTCAGTTATGTGCGTTTGCGCATAATGTTCCGACCCTTCTCATTTATAACCTTTTAAGATCACGAATGATGTACTCAAAGTATGAACATTGACAAGTTTTTCAACTGATGGAAATTTCAGGAGATTGTAATAACCCAGCTTGTGGTATATAAAGCTAACAAAGTTGCTGCTTCGCAGAGCTTTGACGCAACGGTAGCATGCCTGGACGCGATTCTGGAGATAACAGGTTCGAGTCCTCTATGCTCCAATTCTTTAGCAGTATATGGAGTTGGCTAATATCGCAGTTGCGTTGTTACAAGAGCTTTGATAGACCCACTAAAACAAATTTGAAGGTTTGCCGAAAGTGTTTTTGTCTTGTTGATACGATTTTACCTATGACCACAGATTTCAACAGTCAGAAACGTTTCACATATTCTGATGAAAATTACACCCATTAGTCAATTTTGCAGTTTTGCAATAAAGTCATCTTTTCAATGTTATGAGATGTCGACAATTAACACTTGTTTCCTGAGCAGAAGAAAAACAACAATTGATGATGTGCAAAAATATGCCTAAAAACTTTATCTTGGTGGTCAAGTGTTTCTAACTATACAGTTAAACATTCAAGAATTCAATATTTGGAACCATCAGTTGTCTTCATAAACGAAAGTTAATTAAAGGACCGCAAGCAATCCAAATTTAAAAAAGCTATCCAAGCGATCGTAAAAGAATTAATGAGAGGCATCGCCAACAATATAGTGATTATGTCCCTTCATATGTGGGGTTTTAAGAATGCTGTGATGTAATTGTCCATCAGTATTTTCAGGGTAAGAAAAAAATCGACCCTTAAGATATGGAAGCATAGGGAAAAACGTAAATTCCATCTTTCAAGGGTCTATCTTTCAAGTTTAAAGATTTCAGGGATTGAAAATGTTTTCTGACCAGAGCGTTTGAAACATTTAACAACTTATCCAAAAGTTTTCACATCTCAGATTGAAGACGTATTGATCGTATGTTATTTTCCCATCGATGCATTTCGATGCATTGAAACCTTAGCTATCAGAGGGGAATAACATTCCAGTTTTGATAATTGTGTTTTTGACACAAAACTCATTTTCGTCGCTATTTTTTTTTGTTGATGCTCAAAAGTGTTGAAACAAATGGAAACATAAGTAAGTTTGTCTCATTCTAAAAATGCGGACTGTAGAGAAAAACAGATCTGTACAGAAAGAGAATTTGAGATGCTTGGCTGAAGAAACAAAACTTTCAGTATAAATCTCATTTTTCTTTTCCTCTTTCTGCTCTGATCTATTTTGTACACTCCACAGTTTCAGTACAAATTGAAGCCAAAAATGAGCCATTTTTGCCGGAAGCAAAACTAAGAAGAAAACTTCAATTGTTTTTTTTTCTATTTTTTTTCAAGGAAATTAGCTCTGACATTCATTAATGACAAAAATACCAGCGGTTGTAATCACTAGCCATGCTTTTCCCAACTCTCCATAGAAAGACAATATGAACCGAAAAGGTCAAGTGATGTTGTAGGGAACATTTGGATAATTTTTCAGCAAACAAATCATTTCACATAAATTCATAAAAACTGACGTATTTCAACGGTCAATGAAAAGATGGTGACTTTTTCGAATTAAGAGATCAAGATTAACAAACCACCTTCTTATACTCGATTCCCTTAGGACGCAGCCTTTATTGGACAATAACCAGCATGACAAATTAATTAAAAAAACAGTTTGTCAAAAAAACAATGGTAGATTTTTCCCGTCTTTAGAATATGGAATGCAAGTTTCCGATCGAAGAAGCAAATAAATAAACAACTGAGTTCATGTGTGACGCAGGAGAATTGAAAAAACTTTGTTTGTCAAAAATTAGATGCCGAAAGACTCTCGAGTTTTTATGCAGTATTTGACAATTTCTCGGCAAATTTTCCGTTGTTTTTAAGCAAAAATCGTTAGTAAAAACTCATCTTGTCAATTTCAATGTCTTTGCTCCTGATATTGCAAGATGAATAAAATGAGAAAAATTGAAAAAAGATATTAAAACATGACCTGTTATTTGACATTTTCTTTTTTCCTTAAGTCAAACGTCTCAGATTTCTCCTATTTTGTTTGTGCAAGCTTCACATTAAAAAAACAAAGGAGGTAAATAATTAAATGTGCGATCCTTCTTGAATTTTTTTAAGTCCAAACATGTAAAGTTCACGAATACAATCAAAGACTAGACATTTACATGTTAATCTACAACGTTGAGATCATTTAATATCATTTGTGAAAATATAAGGGAAATTAAAATTTCAAATTTGGCTGTTCGTCATTAAGCGTAGAAGAGAGAGACACAAAAAGACCCAAGCAAAATTCTGCTCAATCAAAATGAATATTTTATATCTACCATACTCAAAATCTCGTACGCTTAATTTTTGTTATATTCGAGATGTGAAAATTTTATTACAATTATTTTACATTTTCGACAGAAATTTTTTGCTTTTTTGGCAAATGAATGGCTTTCAATACCTCTTTTTTGCTCATTGAAAATTATCTAAGCTATAGTTATAGATAATTGATTTTCATTTAAAAACTTTTCTCAATTTCATTAAATTAAAACAGGATAAAACACAGATTCAGAAACAAAAATAGGAATCAAGTTCAGTTTTAGTAGCTTGAAATGAAGCAAAATTTTAGACGCATTTTCAAAAACGAGTATTTTTCTATTGCCGAGATATTTTGCGCAGTTTTATTTCCAGTTTGTTTCGGCATCATTTTTATGTCTATTTGTGATGCCGCAATTGAATTCAACCCCGTTAAATTTTGATGACAACAAGTACTAATGCTTAATAAAATATTAAAATCATTAAAAACATAGATAAAATTTCCTTTTGTCTGGACAAAACGATTAATTACTTGGGTCGAGACGGGATATGGTTATCTTGTAAACTCCAACAATATTATTGCAAGAGATGATTATCTTACAAAATTTCCCAATTCTCTGACAAAAGATGGTTGTTTTGTAAGATCTTCAAAGATGAATGGCTATGGAAGATTCTCCTAATTTTGTTCTGGTCGAGTTTCACTCCTATTGGCTCCGTTATATGAATTATTCTTCATTTGTTGCATCAAAAACTGGAGAACTGGAGTGTCTTTGAGTAATTTTTTGCGCGTTCTTTTTGTTGAAATTTAAATTCCAGTATAACAATTTTACTTTTGATACAATGTCAGAAAAATGCAGCTTCCAAAAACATGAATTAAATCACTTTAGTTTTCTTCATTATATTTTGATTGTGCTGTTTTGAAGAAAATTCTGAATTGATAGGTTTTAATTTTTATAATGTATTTTTTGGTGATAGTCAACCTGAGCAAACATAATAAAACTTTTATATGCTTACTTTTTGATTTTTACTGGGTATTATTGCATTTGTAACACAAAAGTTATAAATTTTTGGTTTTCAAGTTTTGCACTGTTGAAAAAAAATTACATTGTTTTAGTCATATGTGACACTGTTTTCGTCATCATCTCTAAATTGGATCATGCCTCGCAAAACTATTAGAAGAAGAATGTTAATCCTGTAAGAGTCTTGTAAGACAAATGTTTATTTAAATTTTGTAAGACGAATCCTTATCTTGTAAGAACCTTGTGAGACAAAAGCTTTTCTCGTCAGTTTATGCCAGAAACGATTGTAAGAAAAAGCATCACCTCATAAGGTTCTGACATATTCTCACAAGATCTAGCCAACTAACCATTCCCAGTTTACTCGAGTAATTAGACCAACATTACTGGAAAACTTACCAGAAACGTTAATTCTCATCAATTAATACAAATATCTATAGAAAGTATTTTTCGATTTCTAATTTAGTTCTTATATGAAATTCGATTACAGTCGGGATGAAATTTTATGATTCAAAGTTTGTGATGAAAGTTTGTGACTCTCGGGTAGCGATTCAACATAAAATCAAGAATTAAATCATAATCAAATCAAATGATATCCAATTCGTCATTTTTAATTTATTGACTTGGATATTAAACGTGTTGCAAGTTCTGCTCAAACAAGAAAATTCGACAAATGTGTCAAAAAGCGAAAAGAAACCGTTGAAAGCACTGTTCCCGGGCTATTATATCCATTTGAGGCATCATTTTCCCATTTGCAGGAATTTGGATGAAAATAAGGAAACTTTCATCTCATCTCTTAACAAATTAGTCGAATTTATACAAATTTTCGGACAAAATATTATTTTGACAAACTAGATCACGTTGGATATTTCATGGAGACCAAAATAGGAAAATTGCGGTTTTTTGCTATCTGCTACTTTCCATTTTTGTCTTTTGCCTTTTTCCTGAAAAGACCTTGTCAAAGGTATTTTAACCTAGACATAAGGAGACGAGCATTTTTTGTTCAATTTTTTTGTTCAACATATTTTTTTCTTTGGGGGGGGGGGGGGGGGGACCAAACAATTTCAACAAAAAAGCCTCTCCCAAAATTCAGCTTTTTATTAAATTGATTAACTTCTCAAGGACGGCCTCTCTTTTGAAAAAATGCCGCATAAACAGAGCTAACTCCTTCTCAGCAAATATAATTCAGGCAACCGCATTAAATAAATCTCTCATACCCTGGTAAGGCGGGGATAATAAATTTGAAACGCCGATTGGCATAACGCCCTCAAAACATACAAAGGGTTTTTTGTCTAGCCTCCGTTCAATTACGACTAGCCTCGAAGGGTCGTACCCTTCAGAGAGGTGGAGTATAGTAATTGGGCGTGTTTTGCATACGCGTTTATTGACTTGTAGACAAATTGTAGACAAAATGCAGTATGCATTACACAATGTCTCGTCACTCATTGTACCTAAATGTGAGAGGCCTGATTTCTTTTCCTTCTAAACTGAATTCCTTAATTGGTCACGGGGACCACAAAAACCCATAAAGTTGCAAGAACACATGTCTCTTCAAAAACTGCACGTTAGCTGGAGGTTCAGAGCGGTCATTAAAAGTTAAAAATTGACCACACTAGGTATTTTTTGGCAACCACATCCAGTCTACACCATATCAGATTTTGAAATAGAACTGAAAAAGGTCAGCTTTTGATTTCAGATTCAGATTTTTCGCCTAAAATCCTAAAATTTTCACCTAAAATTTTTTTACTTTTTTCTGAAAAAAGACAAAAATTATTGCCATATATAATATATTCAAACTCTACGCCCCAAAAACTTTGCCGAAGACGAACCATGTGTGTGCGTCAGATCGAAACAAAAAAACGATGATATTATGAGATTCAATTTATGGGGTGGAGGGTTGTAAAAGTTTGTTCGGTTATAATAATAATAATAATAATAATAATAATAATAATAATAATAATAATAATAATAATAATAATAATAATAATAATAATAATAATAATAATAATAATAATAACAATAATTAATTGTGGTTTCTGCGTAATCGCAGCGGAACAGCATTAGGCCTACAGTAGCCTGTTTTCAGCTGCCCTTTTTCTTATTATTCCCCACATTTCAGATTGATCTTTCCATGAGCAGCATTGCTCGTTTTATGGTGACTATAGCCACTTTTTCTTGCGTCTGAAACTTTCACGTGGTACCACCATTGCAGCCAACGTTGATCATTGCAGCCAACATTGGTCAGGCTATGGTCAGGTTATCATTCAATCCGATCGAAAAATAAACTAAATAGTCAGTTCAATTTTTCTATTGCATTTTTGGATTCTAGTAAGAAAACACTGCGTGATGCCAAAATCGCAACAGAAAAATTCGTCAACTTTGGTTCATTATTTAGAAGTTAGAGCTGCGCATTATTTGTAGGTTTTCAAAAAATTAAAAATGACTTTTTTGTAAACCGTGTTCCCAGATACACAATTTGTATATAATTTTTAACTGGTTTCACCATATTATTTAAATTGTCTTCATTTTCAACATTAAGAAAAGAACAAACCAATATAGCTTTTAAAGATGATCAAAAAACTAATTAAATGTTTTCTTTCATTCGTAGATGACAGATCATTCGTTGCGTGCTGACATTTGATTCCATGCAGTGTGGCTTTTTTAAGTTTTCCGACCAGTTGCTACGTGGAAACCAACCAATATCAACCAAAATTTTTTGGAACAAACTGTCAATGACCCTACGTTTTCTGGTCGGTGTTATTACTTCGGCTTTTTGAATCCCAACGAATGATTTTTCCTAATCGGCATTTTGCAAAAAGAAAATTTTCAACTTTTAATTGAAGAAAAAAAGGTTTAGTTTTAAAGAGTCTTAAAAGCTGCGGTTTAAATTTGGATTCAATCGACCTGTGAACATTCCTTAAAATTTTTTGCGCATTGTCACTTCTTCTTCCGAAATGAGCCCAAAAAGTGGTTATAGAGGCAGAAAAAAAGTGATAGCAACTTTAGACCGCTGCTCAAAATTTTCTCGTAAAATTGCTCTCAAACGCCTGGCGAGGGGTTTGCTTCGGTGAGAGGGGCATAAACTTAACTGAGAGAGGGAAAAAGGGATCAATTGGAGGTGGGTCTGGAGCGTGAGTGGGTAGGGGTGCGCGGAGATGGGGTCTCAAGGGGTAGAGCGTGTGAGTTCAGGAGTAGAAGGAGGTGGGGTGAACGGAGCGGTGGGAGAGTGGAGTTTCGGTTGCTAGAAGGGATGAGGAATAAGTGAGGGCGGTCTAAAATCACGCTTTGCCACTTTAGCCCATTAGTAAGTCCAAAAATTCAAATGGTCAGACAAAAAATCTATCAGACGAATAGTAGATAGTGTAAAAATTACGTCAGTAAGGACCAACAGGACTAATATAAGTGCTGCAAATTTCGTAACAACAAAACTGTGAGAGCACCCAAACTTTTGTGACATATACTGTCTTTTATCGACAAAAAAATTTTGCAAGGTTTGTTTACTTGTTAGACAATTGATTTTGAATCGGCCACGGTCTCAAAAACGGTACACTTCACGCGTCAAAATTTGAAAATAACAAGTGATATTAAGAAAACCCAGATCTTTTCCCTTTGTGCCCCCCCAGCTTAGTGGGTGCATATTATTTGCATCTCCCAGACGCAGTTTCCATATTTTTACATAATGATTTATCATGCAATGACCCGTCCTCTGTAATTGGGGGAGCATAACGTACTGGGGGGGGGGGGGCACAATAGGAAAAGATCTGAAAATCCTCTTAAGGAATTGGGACTGTTAAGATCAGCATGTTAAGAGTCTATCCAATTTTCAGCAGATAACCATCTTCTTGCCTGAACATTTCACTGTCTCATCTGATTACCGGATTGGTCTGCGTTTGCGCATTCAGGCAGAAAAAGATCACAACATTTTTTTCTCAGCTAATTTTCACAACTTTCGGCTGATGCCAGTGTCGATTTTATGGTGAACTGTTGTTTAATCAAGCAGGTTATAATAATTTAAACTGATTACTTTACCCATAAAGTCAATTTTCTGAGCCGTAGAAGCACCCGCGTAATAATTGAATGACCTTAAAAGTAAAATCTACCAAATGTGAAAACCTATGAAGTTTTTAGATCAGTCAAATTGTGACCACACAATACGCAGAGCTGGTTGAATATAGTTTAAAAAAATTGTTCTTTCGCCGCCGCGGAGTTAATGTTATTGCTATTACCAACTAACTATCAATGATCAACAATAATAACAAACAATCAGTTCTGATCAATCACATCTTTTGTCCTTTTTTTTTATAAGTCAGAACATCATTCTTGTTAATATATTATTAAAATGGGATATTTTTCAAAATGTAGCCCAAAACTGCAAAACCTTTTCATATTCGTTCCTATACATGTAATAAAGGCAAGGTTCAGTATGGTATTGATTTGGGCTAATATAATCAGCCTAATGGGGTGCGTTCATTTGAATTGAGACGGTGATTTGAACAAAACACTACCAATTGGGTATCCCCAGGTGAAACCTGTAAAGAAGAAACAGAAAAGTATCCCGCTGCATAATACCCTCTTTGTTCAAATCTCAAAATGATCACAAAGCATAAAATTATGGCTAAAGTCATTTATTTTCCACTTTTCTAATGGAAGCTTCTATGAATTTGTAATGAATCATTGATGGGATTTTTATTTTTTTTTAAACATTCTCTGATCAAACCATTGATTAATGAATTTTCGATGAACCGTCAATTAATTCCATTAGGACCTCCTCAACCCTTGATTGTAAATAAACCCTATACTATAAAACTTCATGAATTCTTCTTTTAAATAGGAATTTTTCCGAAGTTAAGAGGATGATAACTTGAATAATGAATGGCAATATTTATTACCAGCAACAAATATATTGGCGGAGTTTTAAAATAACTACTGAATTGGACAGAAAAGCTAGTACCACAATTTGATTTTTGATTTTCGGCTGCCAAATCAAGCTTTCTGCTAATTGAACTTTCGATTAGCAGTTTGATGCTTTGTCCAATCTATAGCATTTCATTTAAGGTGTCGGGGAGGGGAGGGGTGGGAAGAGGTATAAGGGGGCTTACAGATTTGAAAAGAACAAGAAAGACGTTCTCCTTTTAAACTCGGTCATTCTATTATCTAGCTTATTTGCGTTAGCAACTAGTGCAACGCGAAAGTCAATTTTGTTGCAAGTTCATTTTCTTTTTTGCTTTCTATCTTATGCGTGGTTGGTTTTTATTCAACTGAAAAATACTCCATAGAATACATGTGCCTTCCCGCCTCTTGTGGGCTTTTGTTTGTACCAGGGCGCTGCAGCGCCGCGGTTATTTCATTTACCCAATTGGTATATAAGCGACGACAACGATGCGCCGTAAAAATGGCAACAATTTAGTCGGGGTGGTCATAAAAAGTCTCTGTACTTTATGCCTAAGGGGCACGTCTGCCGTTTGGGGCGCAGAAATGGTCTTTTCAAGTGATTTAATATTTTCCAAGGCCGAGTTGGGATGTAATGAATATTGCCCTCAATTACAGAGGATATATTACAATAAAGGTAGCTCAGCCCATTTTCCAAGGGCAACAAACCCTGACTTCCTGCGCCCGTATGAATGAAAAAGGTTATAAAGAAAACGCACAAAATGTAGAAAAAAATTTAATACAACAGTTTTTAAATTATTCTATTGAGTGAAGACAATAATAACGGTACAAATTTAACTGCTCTCGTAATTGTGACAAGTAGTATGCTAAAAAATACATTTTCTTGATTTAAAAGTTCAACTCAAGAAAAATTCAATTTTTCCATCAAAGCAAATTTTTTCCTGAAGAAAATTCTCACATGAATGACCTTGACAATTATGAGCCTCTATATTGCAATCAAAAAAAAAACTTTATATTCTGGTATAAAGTTCTTAGCATATTTAAGCGTGCATTGCTCTAAGTTCTGACCTCTATCAAATACATCTATATGAAAAAGAATCATCGATTGGGTTCACAATTTCTGTTTAGTTTCAGAAGAATTTGTAAGAAAACACGGATAAAAATTATGAAGCAGAGTCGCAAAATTTTTCAACAACTACACATCCAAACATATCCAAACAATTATGAGGAAGTTGTAGAGTCAATTCATAATAATCTTTCTTAATTAATTCGAATAATCAGTCATCTCCTTCATCAAAAGTTTTATGGAACTTTTTGAGACGCAACTTTTTGTATTTGAGTGGAAAAAAGATAATTGGAGACTTATTCAACACAAAGCCAATTTTGAAATTTTTCAACAAAAAACCGACACTTGATAATTCAAGTCGCTGATGAGTCATAATTGTCAATCAAGTGTGTGATCAGTTTATAAATAAAAACCGCAGTTAGAGCATATGAATCTTTTAAAAGTCTATTTAGCCCTTTTTGACAAATCTAATAGCCATCTTTCTGAAATCTCCGTGCAAAAAAAATTCATGCAAACAGAAAACTTTGAAAATGTAGTTTTGCCAAAACTATGAAAAATTGAATCTTTGTCTACCAAATTTTTAATGTTAGATGGTTTGAGATCCATTTGTAAACCTTTTCAATCCGTTTCACCCAATATTTTCCACATAATAAAACTTAAACTTCTGATGACTTCACCCCTGAAACCACTCTCAGAACGACTATCTGTCTTCAAAAAAGCCGTGTGTTAAACGAAACTGAATGCAGTCCTTTAATTGCTGAACATTTTCTTTAAAAATCTCTACAAAGTAAATTTCATAGACAGTTTGAAATTATTCTCATTGTATAAAGCGGATGCACTATCAGTAAAATTGCTTCAAACAATATCCCTAACCAGGCGTTTCTAAGCTAATAAAGTTTTTTGTCTTGGCACTGTGAACAATCAAAACATTTTTGGTTCAATATTAGCCAGATAAAACTTCCACAATTGCTTTTGTGTTAAAATTGATCGATTTAGATAAGCCACTACGAATAATCAATCTTTTTTATGTGATTATTGAAATTCAATTTTTGTCAAATATTAAGCCAAGATATTGTTCAACATTCTTCCATCTTAGAGGAGACTCAAAAGGTGGAGAGATAGGTTTCTTGACGGTTTCCAATGCAACAATTTTGCGTTTGTTTTTGTTCATTGAGAACATTTTTTGTCAAAGCATTTCAAACATTGTTTAAGACTCTCCAATTATCCTCTCAAAATAACCCTTCTCTCAAAAATTGTAGATTTCAACAGAAAATTTCAATGTGAAAAAACTGTTGCATCATCTGCGAAGAAACAAAATTTGAATTGATGCAGCCAGAAGGGACATCCATAAAGGAGAACCAAAAGAAAAGAGAAGACAGCACAGATCCTGGATTAATACCACATTGAATGTTATAAAAAGCTGTTGACACTAATCGTTTTTAAACGTACTTGTTTCGAACAAACAAAACAGATATAAACCAACACAGGAAGTGACATCTTATCTCATATTGTTACAATATTGTTGACAGAATGTCCTGGCTTAGAGCGTTGAAAATTTTTAGAAGATAAAAAAAACACGCTAGGCCAATGGCTCTACCCCCCTAATTGTTTTTTTAAACTGTTTTTTTAAAAAAGGCCTACTTGCACTTTTTCGTTGAAAACTTTAAACAGAAAATCAGTTGTTACAATACCGAATTAGATAACAGCAACTATATTAATGCTAGCATGTTGGCTAAAATTTTTCTTGGCCATAGATTCCTTTTGTAGTTTTTTCCCTGTTTTCCACAAAAAAACTGCTATAAACTCAACGTTGTGGAGAAAATCACTTGTACATTTTCTGAAAAGTGGTCTGAAAATTCAAGTGATAAATGTTTCTTGATTTTGCGAATAGGGTTTCTACCATTCGATTTTTGCGAATAGGCTTTATTGATAAGGTTAAACAAACTCAACAACTACAGTGGAACATTTTGTATCGAAAGTTGTAACGGCTGCTCTCCTATCAAAGTCAAGGAAACCGTTTCAGCGGTTTCAAATCTGTCCGGATATTGTGTTTTTGCAGTTAACTTTTGTGAACTGTATTATCCACTATACTGTAGATTACCGTTGCATTACTTGTTGCTCTAAAACGCTTGATAACTAATGGCACAGCTTTGCTGTATAACAAACTTGTTTCTCTCAGAATAACAAAATAATTCAAATGGAAACAATCAAATTTTTGTTGAGATTTGTTAATAACTCAATTTATAAACCGAATATAGAAATTTCCGTTCCTATAAATTGTAGCCTTGTAATTTGGCTATACTTTTACAAAGTTTCAGCTTTCTGTTACAAAGATTACAGAAAGGGGCTGAATTACTGTAACTATAACTGAACAAGAACATTAATTTCTAATTTTTATGTTAACAAGTCTCTCTATTGATTTCAATAACACCAATGTTGAACTAGAGTAGGCTTCGTTAAAGCCAGTAAGAGAAACTGACTTTATGCTTTGCACAAAGTTTCTGTTACTTAGGAACTTCTTTCGTCAGAAAAAAAGTTTTGAGAATATCAAAGTTAATTCTCTTTTCACAAATCAAAGTAAAGTTAAAACTGTACAATCACTAATATGATCTACGAAAACAAGACACAATAACAAGTAATTTACCGCTCAAGAAAGTGTGCTTCAATACGCACTGTATGTCAGTTTAATATAACCAAATTTACGAGATTCCCTGACTTTTGGTAGTTTTTGGAGCTTCTTTTATGCTGCTAGTCACGTGGATTTACATGTCAATTTCAACTGTTGATTGGTTATAGATAATAATGTCAACAGAATGTGCACACTTTTCCATAACGTCACTTTTTCAGTGTAATTTTGATGTCATTTGAATTTTGTTAACGATGTAGAAGTTTTGTCGAATATTCTGTGTCAATAACAGGTTGATTCGCAATCCAATCGCAAAGAATCTGTTGCAATACTGTTAAGTCGTAGTATTGTTTTGTTGGTGGTTGAGGCAGTTCGAGTTTGAGTTATAGTTTAACTTCATGAATGACGATTGTGTACTAATTATAGTTGCTAAATATAAATGTTGAACAAAGTGAACCTATCTGTATGGCTCCGATAAAATGTAGCAATAAATTTCGCTTGTCATGCTATTCTAAATTGAACTGCTTGAAATGACCTTGGAGCGCTATTCAATTTGGTCATTGAGTTAGTAAGCTCAGCCACCACATCGCCGGCCCTGTTTTCCATCGCGAATACATCTTTTCCAGTTAGTACTGGGGCGAGCTTCACACGCTTATCACTGTCTTCGATCAACCAAACGAGATCGCCTTCTTTATGGGTTTCGTTCGCCGTAGATCGCCATTTTTGCCGGTTGTTCTGAGTTGGCAGATATTCCTTACGGAATAAAGGGGTGAATTGTAGGATTTTGCTGCCTTTTGGAATTTCCTTTTCAGCTTTGAGAGATTTCATCTCTTCGCCAAACTGTTCTTGTTGTACTATCTTGAAGATTGTTGCCTTTGCTTTTTCTCTTTCTTCGATGCTGACTATGAATGTTGCTAATTTGTATTTGCTAATTGCTCGCCTTACGTATGCCACTGTATTTACTAGTCTTGTTGAAGTTACTGAATCGTTCCCACTGAATAACATCTTTCTTTTCTTCAGCCTGTATCATGAATACTGATGAGGGTATATTCTCTTCATCTGATGCAAAGATTAGGTTCACTTGCTCTGGCCATTCACTTTCTGGTCGTTTCAACCAGGCCGGCCCAGTGAGCCACTCACTTCTCTTGAGTTCTTCAATGTTGGTTGCTCTGATGCCAATGTCCGCTGGGTTGTTGAGACCGCTCACATGTTTCCACTGTGAAACATCGGTTGTATCTAGTATCTCAGTCACTCGATTGGCCACAAACACTTGTTGTTTACGGTGGGAACTGTGTATCCACTGCAATACCGTAGTTGAGTCTGACCAAAAACTGCAACTATTTATCTTCATTTCATGTTCCTTGACTATCTGTTCTTTCAACCTCACTGCCATGACTGCCGCTTGCAACTCTAATCGTGGTAATGAAAGATGCCTCATCGGTGCCATTCTGCATTTTCCAATAACAAATGCTAAGTCAGCTGAGTATTCTTTTGGTTGTGAACTCTCTGTTGAAGTACCTTCCAGCCACTATTGGAAGTTGTTCTTTCCATTTCAGGAATTCTTCTTCTTCACTAGGCTCTGCTTTGTTGTCCCAATGTTGTCCATTCTTGGTCCAGATGCTTTTCAGAAGTCGTCTCATGTGAACACTGAACGGAGCAAATGACAGATTCTTCCTCTGGGTTATAAGGGTTTCCACTTTCTTGTTGGTACCTCTACACATTTGAAGGCTATAATCAGTAACGATCCCTTGTAGTCCTAGCACTGAGGATCCCTCCGTACTGGGCTCCACTTCGACTTGCTTCGTGTTGCTGATTGACTTCAAGTCTTCTGGGATTGCTTCGGTAAATGCGTCGTCGTTGCTTATCCACTTCTTCAATTCTTCGTGTTGTGAGAGAAGAGGTTGTAGTTGATTGAAGACTTCAATTGCTTCTTCCGGGGTTTCTACTGATTTGATGAAATCGTCCATATAGAAGTTGGTTTGTATTGCTTTTGCTGCAATTGGATACTCTTCTTCGTTGTCAAGTCCGACTTGAGAGCATAGTTTGCGCAAGTCGGAGAACTCTTAGCTCCAAATACATGACGCTGATATTCGTATATCTGAACAGGTTCATTAGTCCTTGGGCGCCAAAAGAACCTCAAGCAACTTCTATCCTGTTCGGGAACTTGCACTTGTAGAAACATCGATTCGATGTCAGCTGTCAGGGCTATTGGTCCTTCACGGAATCTGAAAATTGTTCCAATCAACCCATGTAGCAGATCAAGTGCTGCTAGTAGCTTATCATTTAGGCATACTTCTTTGTACTTTGAGGCAGCATTGCAAACACGTCTTACTTTGCCAGGCTTATTCGGGTTTAGCACTGGATGATGTGGTAAATACATTCTTTCACGAAGGTGCCTTTCACTTCGGACTCGTCCAATATCTTTACGAATCCTTTTTCTACATCTGTATCTATTGACTGTTGATACAAACTCTTCAAGTTTGGGTCCCTTTTGAATTTTCGCTCCAGTGAGTAAAGCTGACTCAGGGCTGAGCTGTAGTTGTTCGGTAGGTTTGCCTCTGGTTCACTCCACAGCATTCCCACTTTGTACCGCTCACCTGTGAACTTCGTTGTACTCTCTAGCATCTTCTGTGCCTGCAATTCCTTCTTTGACTGACTGACGACGTTGATTTTGGAAGCATAGGTTTCTATGTCCCACCAGGTTTGAATATTCTCTGCCACTTTCACATCTTCAATGAAGGCGAAATGACAAACATTTTGTCTTCTTTTGCCCGTCATGGGTCCATTGACTACCCATTCTAGCTCTGTTACAACGGCGAAAGATTCACTTCGTGTTCCTATCTTATTGTCCAATGGGCGTTGTAGCTCATAAGCATCTTGACCAAGGATGATGCCAACTTCCATCAAGTTGAAGCTT
The DNA here is from genome assembly GCF_964194025.1 of Convolutriloba macropyga. Classification (NCBI taxonomy): domain Eukaryota; kingdom Metazoa; phylum Xenacoelomorpha; order Acoela; family Convolutidae; genus Convolutriloba; species Convolutriloba macropyga. Next base: position 74,761,062 of record NC_134470.1, read on the forward strand.
TTGTTCAGTAGAACACTCAAGTGATTGAAGCTTTGCTTCAGCTTGTTGTAATTGTAGTTTGTGTTTCCCAAGGATATTCACGGGTGTGTAAACGCTTCAATTGAATGCACCTTTGAATGTAGTCCCTTTATTTTGAGAGGAAAATTTTCTGTCTTCAGATCCTTCGTTCCGTGTATGCCAGCTATGTTGAGCGTCACATCGGTGCCTTGTGCCCGTAACTTTTCTTGCACCCTTTGATCGATGAATGGAACCGTTGATCCACTATCGACGAAAGCACATGTGTTCAGCCGGTTGCCACCACTCTGTATTGAGACAGGAACTATCTGAAGAAAGCTAGTAACTTCGTTACTCTGGTTGATTGTTGCCGCGCTTACGTTGACTGCGTGATTGCCCTCGTCCATTTGGTTTTCTGAGTGTAGCAATCGATTGTGTTTCTTGATGCATCCATTGATGCCGCACATATTGACTTTATAATCTTTCATTGCATGTCCTTTGCCTAGACATCCGTAACATAAGCGTTGCTTTCTCATTGCTGCATACCGATCATTCACACTCATGTTCCTGAATAGTGGACAGTTCCATATTTTATGAGTGCCATCGGCTAGCGGACAGTGATCACTTTGCATTTCTTTCACATAGGAACTTGCACTGAAGTTCGACGTTTTCGAGAACCGTTTGTCTCTATTTGTGCTTCTTCGGTCTTCTTCTCTTCGCTCTCCCTTGAAAGCTGAAAACCCTTCGTGCACGAAAGCTATCCTTGATAGCCATTTTTCAAACATAATCATATCAGGCCAATCTTCATCTTTATCATCTACATAGAACCACCATTTCTCTTTGAGAACTTGAAGTAGTTTATCTCCTGCCATATACAGTGTCGAGCTTGACTGCAGATCACCAATCTGCTTGTACTCTTTGAGCACAATCACAAAGTTTGAAACAATAACTGAGAAACGGATCAGACCTGTTGAGTCGTGTGCTTTCACCTGACTTGCTTTGCGAAGGCTCTCCAGTTGTGCATCAATGATCACATGAGGCCTTCCAAATTTCCTCTCCAGAATACTCCATGCAGCAGCATAGAACTGTCCAGAATAGCCCATTCCAGAGATCGCTGACCTTGCCTTGACTGTTAGTAGAGTCTTCAGATGGCTCATCTTCTCTGAGTCTGGTATTGGTCGTTGATCCACTGTAGCAATGAACACACTAGACCACTCTGGCCATTCGAGAGGGTTTCCGTCGAAGTTGTTCAACTTCAGCTTTGGTAGGCTACTAGTACCTGAATAGCCAGTGTTGTATCGTAATAGAACAGCTCTGGGAGAAACGTCTCGGTCTTCAACACTTGAGGATCGGTCTCTTGAACTGCGATGTCGTGAGAAGTGACTATGCCTGTTCACTTCAGGGGTTAATTCGAAGCGAGCTGTTGATCGTTCTGGTGTTAGAAAGTTGTCGATCCTGCTGGCCCATCTTGAGACATCTCTCTTTTTTGGGGTCCAGTTGAAGGGTGATTTGTCTTGAGCACCAGTTGATTGGGAACGAACATCATCGTTCTCTAATGCTGTTCTCTTCACCTTGCGCTCTAGCTCACGCTCTTCCTCCAGTAGTTGATGCTCGGTTTCCACTTCCTTCATTTGCATTTCCAGCTCTAGCCTCCTTCGCTCGAACCGTGCCTGTTCCAATTGCATCTTGGTTTCGAATTCGATATCGAATTTCTTCATCTTTTCCTCGCGCCTTTGCTTTGCTGAAGATGTTTCCGAAGCAATCTCCGTCTCTTGGCCGCTTGCTGTTGCTCCATTTTGCACTGTTTGAGCAACTGGGTTGTCCGTTAGGTAATTGGTGTTGCTCTTGCTGTCGTTCACTGCTTGAGTTGTATTGCTTTGCTCTGCATTCATTGCTGGTTGCGTGCCTTTGTTTATAAATGCAAGCCAATGATAGTCCAAACTTGCTTTGCACTTCCTTGCTTCTTTCAGATGCTCTTCAACGCAATTAGCTTGATAAGGCACAAGCTTGTTTCGACGCTGCAGTTGCTTGGGTATTTTGTCCTCTAGAAAGTGAACAGGCTGTTGGTAGAGGACCTTTAGTTTGTTAGGTCGATCTGAATCTTCAATTATTTTGTAGCCAATCCCTGTTTTGGTGTTGACTTCTTCCAATAAATCTTGGAACTTCTTGTCGTACCTTTGAGCTGTTAATTGAAGGTCCTCTCTATTGATTGTGCTAGGATTGCCTGGTTGCCTTTTGCTTTGCTTGTTCCGTTTAAACGAGGTCAATTCTTCAACGTGCTTTGTGAATTGCACTCGCACCTTTCGCTCTGCCTCACTGGCGTTGCAATGTTGATTCGTTTGATATTCTTTGGGGGGTGCCTTCGGCACACTCATCATAAAATTGGACAGCAGTTTGCCTTCCACTGTCCGGGTCGGCAGACCAAATGTAACGGCTGCTCTCCTATCAAAGTCAAGGAAAACTTTACACCGCCCAGTTCGTTTCAGCGGTTTCAAATCTGTCCGGATATTGTGTTTTTGCAGTTAACTTTTGTGAACTGTATTATCCACTATACTGTAGATTACCGTTGCGTTACTTGTTGCTCTAAAACGCTTGATAACTAATGGCACAGCTTTGCTGTATAACAAACTTGTTTCTCTCAGAATAACAAAATAATTCAAATGGAAACAATCAAATTTTTGTTGAGATTTGTTAATAACTCAATTTATAAACCGAATATAGAAATTTCCGTTCCTATAAATTGTAGCCTTGTAATTTGGCTATACTTTTACAAAGTTTCAGCTTTCTGTTACAAAGATTACAGAAAGGGGCTGAATTACTGTAACTATAACTGAACAAGAACATTAATTTCTAATTTTTATGTTAACAAGTCTCTCTATTGATTTCAATAACACCAATGTTGAACTAGAGTAGGCTTCGTTAAAGCCAGTAAGAGAAACTGACTTTATGCTTTGCACAAAGTTTCTGTTACTTAGGAACTTCTTTCGTCAGAAAAAAAGTTTTGAGAATATCAAAGTTAATTCTCTTTTCACAAATCAAAGTAAAGTTAAAACTGTACAATCACTAATATGATCTACGAAAACAAGACACAATAACAAGTAATTTACCGCTCAAGAAAGTGTGCTTCAATACGCACTGTATGTCAGTTTAATATAACCAAATTTACGAGATTCCCTGACTTTTGGTAGTTTTTGGAGCTTCTTTTATGCTGCTAGTCACGTGGATTTACATGTCAATTTCAACTGTTGATTGGTTATAGATAATAATGTCAACAGAATGTGCACACTTTTCCATAACGTCACTTTTTCAGTGTAATTTTGATGTCATTTGAATTTTGTTAACGATGTAGAAGTTTTGTCGAATATTCTGTGTCAATAACAGGTTGATTCGCAATCCTATCGCAAAGAATCTGATGCAATACTGTTAAGTCGTAGTATTGTTTTGTTGGTGGCTGAGGCAGTTCGAGTTTGAGTTATAGTTTGACTTAATGAATGACGATTGTGTACTAATTATAGTTGCTAAATATAAATGTTGAACAAAGTGAACCTATCTGTATGGCTCCGATAAAATGTAGCATTAAATTTCGCTTGTCATGCTATTCTAAATTGAACTGCTTGAAATGACCATGGAGCGCTATTCAATTTGGCCATTGAGTTAATAAGCTCAGCCGCCACAAATGTCTTGAATGCCTAGAGCACGCACTTTTTAAATGACTGTATAAGTACTCAAATTAACTTTAACATTAAGCAAACATAACACATTTTTTTATGTGTAAAGGTCTGAGCTGATAATCGTTATTGTAATTGGACAATTGTTCTTGTTTTTTCAATGATCTTTTTTTTGTTCCTTCAAATTTGTGATAAGGGACGCAATCAGGTAAGGAGTTCCTTTATTTTTCCATTAGTAATGTAAAACAATCTTTGATTGAATATCATCAAAGTTCGCGATCAAAAGTTTGCTTTCTGCAATATTAGCTATAGCATTATACGTAGCAATCGTCTATGTTTAGCGTGCCGTGCTTAAGAACTATTCCAATGCGACTGCTTGGCAACTGTTCAATTCCCTGTGTAATCAATTAATGGCTGTAATTACTAACAGTGACAATGTAGCTTCAAATTTAAGCGCTGGAAATAAACCCATTTGAATATAGTGTTATCTTGTTACCTTTTCGATTCTCAGTTGCAAAACCTTAAAAACTAAAAATCCCTCCATTAGATAGTAATTGATTTTTTTAGTAGAAGACACACATAATTTTTTATATATATATATATATATATATATATATATATATATATATATATATATATATATGAAACTCTTTCAGTAATTATTATCGGTTTAAAGGCACTTTTCTTAAATATTAACATCGTGACGTATTTTGCACAAATTCAAAATTGTCAACAGGGGCATTAGTCAACAGGCACAACCAGACACAGTCATGATAAACCAAATATCTAAAAAATAATGTGATGTGATGAATGCAAGGAATATGAAGTAAAATTCAAGAAAAAAAGAATATGCAAGTTTGAAATTTTTGAACTTTATACATCATTTTGTATAGTTTTACTGATTTGAAATTATTGGACAGAATCATCATCAATTATTAAATGAGCATATACGCTTCAGCTTTTTTAAAATTCAGCAATCATGTTGATCATTGAAACAGAATTGTTTTATTACTTTGCCGACTGAAAATTGTTGTGATCAGAGGAGAACTAATATATAAAATAATTAAGATGTTTTGCTTTTGAGAACCAAGCATATCGACCATTTTTGTCACTACGTTTAAAACGAAAAGTTTTTGGGGTAGGGTAGAATTCATAAACTTTGGTAAATTTTCGTTCCATGTTGACCAAAAAAAGACCATTTATTCCTTACTTTCTTTTCAACTAAATTTCTTTCATCATCTTGGTTTTCATTCTCCTTCATCGTATTTTTCTTAAGTTTATTCATTCACTTCTTTCTTTCAATATCTTTTTTTCTTTGCTTCAATATCTTTTTTTAAACATATATTTTTCAAGATGCGCTTTCTTCGTCAACTGAAGTTCTTGGTGTTTTTCGTTCAATAACTTGCATCAGTTTGCTACAGTTTGGTCTTGTTAATCATGTTATGTATACATGTGTTTTAGAAACGAAAAAGGTGAATTTGAATAAATCTCCAGTGCCATTCAAAATTTATCTACTCTGTTTGAAATTCAAATTAGAATAAGCTTATCTATCGTCTACTTTCTGAAGAAAAAATTTTCCCCAGCGGATACTGTTAAATCCTCCTTTTGAATTATTCTCCATTTATTGTATTCAATAACAATACAAATAGAACGCGCCAATGATTAACAATTGCGTTAACGGCGCAACAAAAGATATTTTATCTTCTAACATAATTGCAAGAAATATTGTGCTATGTGTTTGGAAAATGTTCATTGTTAGCAAGAGCAATAATTTAGCAAAAATTGTCTCACAAAATGTCACTTAAACAAAATTATTCAAGATATAGCTGGTTTAGAAACTGAAGCGTATACGAAAAAAAAATGAAATTTTAGACAAATAAGTTCATAATTTTTATGACTCCATTTTAGGAGACCTATTAACCCTTAGGGTTATTTGAGAAGAGCAGAATAGCTACCGAAAAGAAATAAAAGAAAGGAATGAAATTACAGCTATAGATGGTATCCTGATGCAAGAAAAGGAAAAGACCTTTCAGACATGTTTATTCACGCATTTATCATCTGAGAAGAGCTGAACAGATTGTGGAAAGGAGAAGACTTTGAGTCTCTCTCTTTTCTTTATCGATAGGACTTATCTCATTATCGTTTTTTATGTACCTCCGGGTTACTTCTCAAGATCCCCATTGAAAAGTCAGACGACGATCGTTAAACTCCGACATTAATTACTTTCAACCAATTGTTTATTGTGGCCATTTGCGTTTCGCCGTACTTAATAAACCCCTCCCCTCTTCCCTCCCCCCCCCCCTCCCCGCCCAGCCCCCCCCCCTTCCTGTTCTCCGTCATACTTTTTCCTGCAATATTCTCTCATTTATTGTAAAAAATAAATAAATATGTCACAATAAAAGTGGAGATAACTGAAACTCTAAACATTTTGCTGAAGAAAAAAGTTAGAGTAGACGGACGTCTAGCTCTGATCATGTCCAAAAAATTATCCGCAAATAACACAATGGGGCATAAACACTTGCTCAAATGTGGCTTTCGCCTATGCGCTAATTTGTCAATAACTTTTTTGGGTATCATCCGAAATATGCAAATTCATAAAATATAACCTGACGGCGAAAAATGTACTTGCTCTCCGATAAAAAAAATGTGCCTATTTTAATAAATTTGGAAAAATATTAAAACTTTTCTGCGTCATTATTTTGTAGTTCCAAGGAACGCTCTAGCAGTGAAGTGAAGCGAAATGATTGATGCCAATCAATTGCTGTTCAATGACCTAAATTTCTGTGGCCTAGAGTACCAATTAGTTTTTTATTAGGCAAGATCTTTCTAGAGGTTGTTTTATTAGGCAAGCTTTTTCTCGAGGGTGTTTTATTAGCAAGTTAAGAATAAAATTCAATTCCCCTACAAAATTTCAAAAAAACTTTAGAAACATTGAGATGAAAACTTGAATGAAAAAGTGAACGAATTAACGAATTAACAACTGTTTTTTTGAGATTGCACTCTATATTGTCCAAGCAACGAATTTTTTTTTCAAATATAGAATCTCTTCGTAAGCCTCGAACGCCGTTTACTCATCCTCTTTTTTCATTTTGAATGTTTCTTCCTGTTTTCCAAACACCATTTTTAATATAACTTTGACTCTAAAACAACATTTTGATAATTTTTATACAATTTTTGAATCGAAATGAATGACCATTTTTAAAACAATTTTTAAGGAATTTCAAAAGTAAATTGAAACATAAAACAAACTTATTTTTGTTATGCGTTATAAAATTCAGATAGAAAAATTTTGCATACAATTGTTTAGAGCACTGAATCGAAACTCCACTAGGAAACCACAATAGGAAACATAGTAAAACATTTTAAATCTTGACAAAATATCGATAGGGAACTTGCTATGAAATCATCAGTATATTTACGAACTCGATAGATCATTGCAACAAAGTCTTGGCAAGATAAACAAGGAAGATGGATCATGACATGGCGATACAAACCTCGTTGTAAAACCTCAAAACGACTTTAAACAAAATATAGCACTAATTCATAAGATTTAGCAAAACTCATAAAAATTTAATTAAGGATTGTCTATACATTTCTCAAATTGTTGAATGATTTTCCTCCCGTTAGTACCTTGACTAACCATGGAACCTTCTTTTTCAAGCATAATGAAGTTCTTATGTAGATGCAAGTTCGGTATGTACCTATACAGGACTGCCACCGAAAAAGCCATCCTCTGATGTTGCATGAAATAACTAATAGGAAATTGCGTTGCAAAGTAACATCAATTAGCACGCCAAAAAGCTATCCAATTAGAGGAGATTTTACTAGACCACAACACAAAATTTATCTCAAAAAGTCTTTTAAACAATTAGAAATACAACGTCCTTGAAACCAAAGTGATAACATCCCGCAGCAAGTCAATTGAAATATATTTTTTTTACCCTTAAGCCCTTCATTATTAATCAGTATTTGGTCTATGCTTTAAAATTTACCGAATTGTTGACGCAGGTTGGCGGCTGATCGAACTCAGCCAATTTTCTAATTCTCTAAAACCAAATGCAGTTTAGCAACTGAAAATGATCAATATTTAACAGAAACAATAACTAGAGTTCAAAAAGATGGAAAAAACCCACTCTAAAGAACTCTTTACCTCAAGGATAAATCTTTCAATTTCAATGCGGAAATTTAGAAAAATTGCAAATGAAGCTTTTTAATTTTTTGACAAAAAGCACCAAAACAGGCAGAAATGACATTTTTTACTACACAACTAGCAGTTTTGTGCCAAAGAACACATAAGATACGGTTAGTTGAGAAAATAGCAGACCACAACATCAAAATTTCATCACGAAATTTTGTTGTGTTCACGTTCTGGGTAATGTAACTTATGTTCTGAGAGAGATGTCAAAATCATGCACGTCTTAACAGGGATTATCCCGTTTAAAATCACACTATCGTACAATGTTAAAGAAATTTTAAAGTCAAAGAAAAGCTTGACATCGGAAACAGCGGACATCTGATTTTATTGCTGCTATAAATTGAGTTACACTTGATTTTGCAAAAAACTGCGATGTTTTTTATTTCATTTAACGATGGAATGATTTAATGTAATATTTGTATGAAATTCAAGAAACTTCAGTCAACGGGGAATTTTACAAGAACATAACCAGCTATCGCTGAAAAAATTGATCTCAATTGACAAGCGAGGTGTTGGCTATCATTGTAGTATAATTGAGAATGGGGGACTTAAGCATCAGTGCGTGAAGGTAAAAACTGAAGGGGATGAATCGTCAGAACCTCCCAAATTTAACCCTAACAATTCTGGAATAAGAGCTCAAGCAAAAAAAAAATGCAAGCAAAATGGTCAAGCAAATGATCATGCAGGATACCCGATTACAACAGTAATTTGAAATTTGGTTCGAGAGCAATTAAGAACATCAGTACTCAAATATATGCACTCAAAAGCTACAAAATATGAACGCTATTACGTACAAAAGGGCGAAGTATGTAATAAATGCGGAGTAATGTGCTACTATCTTTGAAATGAGCTCCAAGTTGTGGGAATCACTCAACTTCATCAGTATCAACTCCAATATTACCCTTTTAGCTCTTTACATAGATTGTCAAGCGCTTAAATTTGGGCTACTCTTCGTATAGAATGATTTAAAATCAACTGCATCAAGAAATTTCTATTTGGTACAAATCTATGTTTGCTTGTGTTTTTTCGGCTTGTATGCCTCATCACTGGGCGGGAAACTTTGTTAAAAAACCTACCATAGTCCAAAAATCTGAGTTTTTTTTTAATTTTGCAGATTATTTTATTTGAAATTAGACTTGGGTTGGCCAAGGAAATCTAATTTAGGTTTCTGGTAGTCGAAATCTGAGTTTAATTTGACATTTTAGCATTATACCAATACAAAACTTTCCTAGAAAAGAAGATTATATGTAATATGATACATTTCTAATAAAAAAATTTCCCCATTCTTTTTAATTCGTGAACTGAATTTTAAAGAACAACTGCGAATTATAAATTCAGTTTAAGAGAGTCAAGGTCAAAATATGGTTGCTTCATTCAATCACGATAATTTGTTCACCATTTTTCATTTGTTTGTCGTTTGTTCATGCAGCTTTTTATGCGTTTATATTTTTAAAATCATTATCGTAGTTTTTTGGGGCAGGAAAAAATTAGACAGGTTAAGTTAACAAACATGAATATTAAATGTCTGTCAAGGAGACCTGAATATGATTCTTGAGCAGACTAATTTACGATACAAAAAGCTGAAACCCGGATACATTTATTTCCACTGCTTTCTTAATTTTCCGTAATTTTGGCTTCAAGAAGAAATACAATGTTTCCCGCTCGTGGCTCAGGAAATGGTGGGCTATAATACGTGCCTTAATTAGAGTAATTCCATCTTTATTATGTCTGCGTCTGTTTCCATGGAATTCATTAGCCTTCTCGCGTTCATAGAAGGACAGCTAACGAGATCAGCCCAATTTTGCAAAAGTGCAGTGAATTGACGCCATCGACAGTATTTTTTGTTAATATCATTGATTTCTACTTAGTAAAATAACAAATGAGCGCCGTGTATATTTGGAAAAACTGGCTAATTAAGCGAATCAGATAGTAGAATATAGCTTGCACGTATCATAGTCTGTAGTAAAGTAAACTGTCTATTTCATGTTTTTTTTCTGATATTTTTAGGTGTCCAATTGTCCGATCGTGACCGTTCTCTCATTGAAAAAGAATAATCTGCTGAAAATACGAAGACTTTAATCCGGTTCCAGATCGTTTGGAAAGACAGTCTGTTTTAGGAGATATTAATACGAAGAAAACATCAGCAACGAAGTGTGCAAAACTACGCAAAAAGACTATAAACCGCATCAACACTGCGCAGCTATTGAAAAACCTGAAATCAAAAAAAAAATAAAAAACGAAAAATATTAATGGAGTTGCAATATAACGAAACTAGGCAATCAGAAATGTGGTTTTCCTTATCACTGTAAAGTTGAAAAGACTCCATTAATCAAATTCCTTTTAAAATTTCTTTATCAATATTTTTATTGTGCATAAAAAAACTTAATTGGGGACAAAATCATTCAAATTACGTCTTGCCCAAAACTTCCCTAAGTACGTCTTCCCATAGTATAACGCTAAGTAGATTTCATTTGAAAATTGAGATTTTGTTAACATCAAAAACAGAACTGAAATTCGAAATTGATTCACTGAAAATAATATGCTATAATGAAATTTAATTGAGATTTGCCAAGTAATTTTCGACTACTTGCTACTTAAGTGTTCTATTTGATGCCATACCGGACTAAAAATGCGCTGGTTTTCATACTTTTATATATTTTTTCAAGAACAATGAACTCTTGTTGATTTTTCAGCATTTCTTTTTCTTGTTGACTTTTCTCTTACTCTAAGTAATAATACCTTGGATCAACGTTCTGATGAGAACTTATTTAATTTATTTAATGTTTCCATTTTTTGGCTGACTTTTTGAACAAAAGGTTATTTGTTTTTGAACACTTTTGTTGGTTTTCTGAATGTCGCACAAAGCTTGCTGTCTTTCAATTTCATTGTTGCTAGTTTTGTCTCATTGTCACCTACTGGAACAGCTAATTGCATTTTGCTGATTTCTCAAATTACATGGTATGCGTTTTATACGTATTCGATATATATATATATATATATATATATATAATATATATATATATATATGTATATATATCTATATATATATATATGTATATATATATATATATATATATATATATATATACATATATATATATATATATATATATAATTTCATATATTTTCAACTTTGAGTTATACATCCAGAACTTTCGAATTTTGGTCAAACGGTTTTTGAATTTCTTTCGCTTTTTTTGTCTTCTGTTCAAAACAAAACACGTAGAGCAGCTAAACTGTTTTGAAGGATTTAAAGTTATTTTTTTCAATATGTTTTTTCGGGTATGTGGTTCTAAAGTGTTGGAAAACTAATTTGTTAGATAAATTGTTGAATTTCTACAGGCAAATATGACTTACCTTAATATTATCTAGCTTGTATGACCTCTATTTGGTTATCATGTGCTTTTGCGTCCTCAATTTAGATTTAATACTGAGCGCATAGGTCATTTTTATTGACTTCTGCACTCATATATAAATCCAAATTGAAATTTTAAAATCTAATCGAACGAGATAGAAGCCGCACGAGCCGAGTAATGGAGAATTTGTTAATTAGGAAATTTTGCAGTATGAAATTCGGTTTTGAAACGAGATTGATGTTGATTTTTGGATCACAATATTTGTTGTTTGCTAATATTCTGCTTACTTGATTATGCTTACTCCATGTCCTTCGTTTGGTTTGTTCCAGAGATCGTTCAGAATTTTTTTATATAAAAATGTGACGTCACTGGTATTTTGAAATCTATTCTTGTAAATACGTCTGTTCTTTAGGAATCTATCAAAATTTAAATAACACAGCGTTAACTACTATTCTGTTTTGAATGTACTCAATCACTAAAACACTTTTGAAAATTAGAGAAGCAATTTCATGGAACTGTACCTTTAAAAAAATTTTCTATTGATGGATGAACCAACTATTATTCGTTTGCAAAAAATTGGTTTATATAACTTCGAAGGGGGATTACCATGGTCATGATCAACCGGGGGAAGAATTTTGTTGCCGACTCATTTTCAGCAATTTTCAATATTTATTTTTCAAGTGAGTCCACCAATTAGTCCACTTTTTTACAAGTAATGACTTGAGAAAAGCAAATGCCGTTTGGTGGCCTAAAATCGTAAAAAATTGTCTTTTCCATTAAATTCCGAACTTCTGCGGAAACGATGTTCTTTTGATGGAGAGAAAAAAAAAGAAAATTTTCAGTTGTTAAATAGAATCAATTGATAAGCAACTTAATGGGAAGACAATTTCTCAATTGGAAGACAAATTTACAGTTTCAGCAAAAATTTGAAGACGCCAAATTAATGTTACCTTGCAATAAATGAGAGCCTTTATTGAATTTTTCTCGAATTCAAACCGAGAATTAGACATCTTAGCTGTGAATTAAGTGATCACTTAATGTCATATGCATAAAATTTTCACTCCTTTTTAAGCTAGGAAAGGCTTCTGACATATAATCAATTTTTAATCATTACAACAAAACGGTCTAATTCAAAAACATTCTCCGAAAAGGCGACCTATTCAATCAATAGAGCGGGCTGCACCTTATTTGAAGACAGCTTTGGAGAGGTTCTAATCAAAAATGGCGGCAATTTGTACAAAACTGAATTTGTACCAAAATAGTTTGCATTTTGGTAAAGCTTTGAGCTGTTTATTAAAATATAAACAGCAAATGCTGAGCAGAACAGCAAAGTTCCAGAACAACTAAGTTCCTGCTGAGCAAAGTTCCAGCAAATAACTACCTAAAAATTTAAAAAGCAAATCTAGTTTCCTAAAATGGACAAAATCATCGATAAAAGTGATGTGAATAATTATAAACAATTTAGGAAACTGTATATTCTTTTTTAATATGTAGGGAGATATATCCATGTCATCAAATTTCTTATCTATACATTTATAGCAGTCACATTCTGATAAGTTAAGTTTGAACTTTGACTCCGAAGACAACTATGAACAGCGCTGAAGTCAAACATTCTTGAGGGTTAATTAATGCATAATCTTCATGGTACATCGACTAAGCTTTATCAGTACGAGTGCGTCTGAGAGTTGTGATTTATTTTAATTGTTATAAATATTGCAAACAAAAAGTTTTTGATTTATTATCAGGTGAAATCAATCAAATTTCATCTTCTCATTCATTACAAATTATTTTTCCATCAGTATAAGTCTAACACAGTCAATGTGAGGCCCTGAAAGAGTTTTTTGCCATGTTTATGACATGATAAAAACCAATTATACAAATAAATCTACTTGATTGACGCTAGCAAAAACAAAAATATGTAAATATTGTTGAAAACCGCGTCAAAATGTTTTCTCAGTGTTGAGGTGAAACAGACTAGCATTTTGTAGTTGGAGATTTTAAACTGCACTAAGCACACTTCAGAATAGCTCGATTCATGTTTCATTGACAGGTGCATGTATAAAGCACAGACGCTATTAGACTCGTCCTTGAATCTTCCAATTTTATTGAGTCCTTCAAACAGCCTCAACTTCTCAAAAAAATCATGCTCTGCTTCAAGCCATTCGAGCTTATGATCTTTACCTTCAAAACTTCAGAAAAGTAATCTTGGATAATTCTTCAACGTACTCTTCGAGTATTCTTCAAAGCAACACAAAGTAAAAAAAATTGTAATAATATGACCGGCAAGAGAAGAAAAGAAAAAATAATCTATCAGAATACGCAGGGGAAAATTAAATTTGAGTAGAACTTAACAAAGCTGGATTAAGATTTAAAACTTTGAATATTCTTTAATAAATTTTTTTTTTCAGCTGCCAGGATCCATCAACAGACAGAAAACATTACCCTTTTTTTTCTCAAATGACCGCTTTTAGTTAATATATATCGTCACTCTTGTTAATGTTTTCAACCGTGGAATTCAACAGCCCGTCAAATTGACAGCATTGTATGAAAACCTGATTGGTATATGATAGCATAGAAGTCGCTGTTACAAATTATTGGTTGAAACAAAATTTTGCAAATTAATTTGTACCCAAATCAAAGATCCTTTTAATTTTTGTATAAAATTTTTTTGTACGAAGCAATAAATTTTCACTGGGAAAATCTTCGTTCACGATCGATCATTGTTCTAAAAGTCAGTTCAGTTTGAATCATCAATGGAACCGCACTCGCTAATATCTTGGATAAATCTTTGAGTTATTTCTCCTGTATTCACTCCCAGATATTTAGATACATTCTTGCCACTGATTTACGATTCATAAGATGAGAAATAGAGTTTTGAGCTCCTCTCCCATTGGGTGAGAAGTCAAAAACTCATTCGAATTTGTTGTACCCTTTCATTGGGTGATACATTTTTTGACGAAGACGACCCATCTAACTGGTGAGACAAGGAGCCAGAGAGTAGCTTACGTTTCATCTGTGGCCATAATTCTTTCTCTCGTGCCATCAGCATGATAGCGCACCCACGAATTTCTGTAAGGAAGACTGATTTTGGTAACCTAGTAAAAGCTGCAGATACCTGAAGAATATGAAGGCTGCCATCATATGTTATCATCCACACTAGCGATACATTTCAGGGTCATGCAAACTGCGCCCTGCCTGGAGTTCTTGTCGGGTAGTAAACTGATATAATTGTCGGCTGATATAATTGTGTCTCGTATAAGCACAAGGCGATCGATCATATCACCCCGAACCTGACATGACAGAACATGATCTTTCATTTACAGAATTCTAGAAAGGACATTTTCTCTCGTTTTCATACAGCTTAACACCTAGTCGATACTTAAGAGCAAGGTGGAACTCATTTGGAGATAAACGTAGCTCCAAAGCTGGGGTCTATAGATAACCAGGCATTTGATTTTTGGAGAGAAAGAAAAACAATTGAGCTTTTTCTCTAGAGGAGTTTTGTCTTCCTAGCGAGTTGTCGTAAGCTGAATCATCAAGTTCTTCCAGATTTTTTTGAGAAGGATCCGTGATCAAAGTTTGCACCTAATTCTTCAATTGTCTTTACAAATGAGATGTCTTCAATTGGATTATGGCATGTTCGTTTTTTTACCAGAACAGAGGATAGGAAAACAGAGCCAAAAAATGCCGCCTGAACTTGATCAGTAGATCTTCTTATTCTAACACTGGTTTTGTTAATTGAAAATATGCTGGATTTCATTATTCATCTGATACCAAAAGACCGAAACTGCCTTCAAAATTGCGGGCTGAATCGAACCGAAGATTTGAAGGACATTGAAAAATTCTTCTGCAACTCAAGAGAACTGCAACTCAAGGAGTAGACCATATTTGGGGCAGCGAGGCAAGAACGAAGGATACCAGGAGCACTTAATTATAAAATTCACGTTATGTAAGTTGTCTAGAAGTTCCTCTATTTTTTATTGCGTTTTTGTAGGCAAGAGGGAACAAGGGAATCAGAGTCTATAGCAGCTCCAAAAACGTCATTTTCTACTCGGCTGTTCCTGTGGATCAAACTATCAATTTGGTTCATACATCATATAATTTTTTTCTAAAATAATTACTACTAAGGTTTCATTAGTTAGTTCTTATGTCACGGTTCCCTTGTGAGCCAGTGTCCTTATCCGTTAATTAATATTTGGCCAATTTGAGATATTTGATTATAAATATTTGTAAAGTGTATTTCGAATTATGCCGTTTTACTATACAATTTAATATAATCGATTGTTTTTTAAAACATAGCATTGATTGTAATCATTCCGTTGTCATTTTTCACTCTTTAGGGCTCTTTTTACATGTATTAAGAAGCCTTTTGTGAAAAGAAAGAAACAAAATCCACCAACTTGTTCATTTTATTTAGTAGGGGCATTGACTCATAACATTTGGCGACTTCAAACATTCCACGGGAAGTTGTCGCAAAACACTGGTTTTCAAAAAAAAAGCGATTTCCAATTAAATGTCTTTTTAGTCGGGATAAATTGCAATCAAACGACTGGCCTGCGGCTAATTTTGTCTTTAGCTAGCATGCTGATAAAGCTAGTACACGTAAGTGAGGTGGCAAAAAAGCGATTGAGGCTATTAAACCTTATAAACTAATAACTTATGATTTAAATTAGCAAATTTATAACATCACAGCACAATATTTAATTGTTAGTAGGCGTTGCCAGTTTTTTCCGTTGCTTGAGACGAAAAAAAATTGGCAAAAAAATGTCTGTAATTACCATAACTTTAGCTAGCTGGCAGTTTTTGTTATTGCAAGGCACTTTAGTTTTTTTAGTGTTTTGTGCTTTCCGTGTTCATTTTTTTGCATTTAATGGGCACATTTTATACATTTTTGTCTCATTAGATTTAACAATATAATCTTGCATCAAAATAATTTTCATATGTTTATAAAATTTTGCGTACGCAAGCACCATTTTAATAAGAGAAGAGGTTAATATTTAGGCGTTTTTATGCTATAGACACACCAATTGCTTTAAATATTTTTTTAAATTCTCTGAGCTAAAAATTTTTGTAATTTTATCAAAATTATCTCAAAATACAATAGTGATAAGTTATACGGGTGAAATACTTTTTTTCGTGAACCAAGAGAAGAAAAGTGAAAGTTTTATACAGAGCGAAGTTTGATATTATTTGATATTATTTTTTTCCTATACCAATTTACATTCTATGAGCTTGTAAATGTGAAAAGCGATCTCGAATAGCACTGAAAAGAAATTTCAGTTGTCTTGGGAAAGTTGCGAGAAAAAATTAGGAAGGACTGCGGCAGTCGTCTCTGGTGATATGGACAAAAATGTTCAGCAAGTTCGATTTAGAGCAATGATTAAATTTTCGGAAAGTACTCATAGGTGGAGTCTAGAAATACCCAAAAATTAACAATCTTGACTGTCATACGACAACGAAGGACTATATATGGGCCATATAAGAACCACGTAAGAATCATATATAGTACTAACATGCCATAAGTCGTCTACAGGGCTTAAAGCTGAGACTGCTGCATAAACTTTGTATGGGTTGAAAGAACGCACAAACGTGCATACCGGATTCTAGGACACCATATAAAAACATATATGAAAATCTTAGCAAGATTTCTTGGCAACCATAGCAAGATCATATAAGAATTTTTTTTGGCCTGCATGGGACCATATATGGCTCTTGCATATGGTTACCAAGAATGGTCAACACGGGGATTTCAATTATGGATTGGGCACGGCTTGCAGAGATTAGCAATTCACAATTGGTATGTGCTTATTCATCACTGATAATTTCTCAGACGTGACCCAAAATGTGACCAAATTCACATTTAAATTATTTTTCCGAGTGACAATTGTTTGCATTTTCCCTTTTCATCTTTTTTGCAAACACTTGATTGAGCTTGTAAACATTACTA
The DNA here is from genome assembly GCF_964194025.1 of Convolutriloba macropyga. Lineage (NCBI taxonomy): Eukaryota > Metazoa > Xenacoelomorpha > Acoela > Convolutidae > Convolutriloba > Convolutriloba macropyga. The sequence goes on from NC_134470.1 coordinate 74,778,222, forward strand.
AACTGTTGTCATTTGAAAAGGTATGACTAAAACGAAAAAAATTAAGTTCATTGACCCGAAAAAGTTTAACAAAATATGCTTTTTTGGTATTTAAGTTTTACTGGTAGAATTGTTTTAACAGAAATTTCCCGACGTTGTTTATTTTTTTCTCTATGTGGTAGAAATTTTAGCTCTTCTTTTTGCAATGCTGTTGTTTGTAGACATACTATTGTGAATTATTAATTAGTCATTCACGTCTAATTTACCATCCATATACGGCTAGATTTGTATTTACGCTCACGCGGTTTGATAAGTTTACATGGCTGCATTAGTGCAGAGCTTCATTTGTGCTCCCAGGTATATTTTTGATCAATAAATTACTTAATCTTCTTTGATAAGAAAATTTGCGGGATATAAGCAGGGCAGATGAAAGACCCAAATCAAAAGGTTCACCCGTTTGAAATAATTCCACCCCGGAAAATTTGCTGATAACAAACGCTGTCTATGAATAGAAAATATATACCATCATTTACGATAAATTGCCTCGTCGTCTTAAATTGGTACAAGAAATGCTAAATTTTCAAAAGGTATCTTGAAAAGGTAACAATTTGCAATCATTAGGGCATATCAAACGAAAAGCTGATCCTTTTATACTATTCTGAAAAAGGGTCAATTAGCTAAGCCCTATTTGTGGATAATGAACCTCAAGAAGATATAAAAAAAGAGCTAATTTTGCATATGTCAAAGACTGCTTTTTAATCCCTACAACGACATTGCTACAGGCAAAACAAACAGAACAATGAGCAATAAAGTTTACAATGATTGTTCATTGAGATCTGCCCTCCAACCCCACCCCCCCCCCCTCCCTCCCCCGGACAACGAAGCTATCGCATGTGACCATTTTAAATTATCATTAGCAAGCGCACTTTCACTCTCAAAATGGTTTGTGTGGCCTAATATGATGGGAGACTAGCCATATTGCTATTTATGTAGACCCTTATAAGGGTTTAAAAGATATGAAATCATAAACTTCTGTCGCTCAAACATAATCAACGTCTTATAATGTAAGATAAACTGAGAGATTTAAAATGATAGTCACAAAATTACACCTACCAGATAGGCTCGGAAAATACACCCCCTAAATAGGCTTGAAAAATAGCGTAAAACTGTTTTGAGATTAAGATAACGCAACTTGGCCGTTTGAGGGTTAAATGCTGAGAAACAGGTAAAAAAAGACACTACGCTCCTTCGCTAAAATTTTACAGTTTTGAATAGATAAAGAGAATGAGTGAACAACTAATTTGATCATAAACATCCAAAGTGACACTGCCAAATCAGATCAAGTTCGAGTAGAGGTCATTCAAGCTATATAATTACGCGACAAATCATGAAGCAATTGTGCGAGCAGAACAAAGACTCTGAATAAAACTCCCACTTCTTTGAAAAAAGTTTGGTGCTTACCAAACACAGCATCACAGTGAATTTAAAAAAAAACACGAAGCTTATGTGCATAAAACAGAGTATCAAACAGCTAGGACACCATGTAGATGAGATGATTTAATAAGCGGACAAAGCAATTTTGAATGGCAAATCTTTTTGCAAATACTCTCATTTTTCAACAAAAAATTTCACTCTCTTTCAAGTCAAAACAATCAAAAGTTTCAGATAAGCCTGTTTAGAAAACCAGTCTAACTTTTCAGCAATAAAAAAAAATAAATGTAAATGTTAAGAACCCTGTCTGACAAAACAAATAAGATTGAAGAATCAAATACAGACAAAACCCAATTTCTACAAATCTACAATTTTTGATAAAAACTTCAATCATAAAAACTATTAACTATTAGCTCAAAGCATTTGTGATCTTCTAAAATGCCACTACTGCAATGATTGACATTTTTGGTTTTTAAGGCTGTAAGTAACCTACAGGAAAGGGTATCTATCCCCAAAATTACAAAATTTCTAATCATTTAAGCTAAAATAAATAGTTTCGAAGTAGTGAACATCATTAACTGTGGCCAAGAGACATTATGCAGCCGTATTAGAACCCAGTATAATATCACAGTGTTTTAGGGATTTTTTCTCATATAAGAATGGATAACAACCAAATTTTAGTGAAAACACGTAGTGTCAATGTCAGCAAAGTCATTAACTAGTCACAAATCTATTCGCACATCATCAGCTATTACATTTTTTTGACAGAAACATTGCATTTTCAAGACAGAGTAGCTCGACTAATATTAAATAGATCCTTGAAAAGATATACCTGCAATCAAAAGAGAAGTCAACAACAGTGAGATCAATTTTCTTCATTTCACCGGAAAATGAAACCATAAAAAATCAATCAAAACTGATGCAATTTTGCATTTTGCACGACACAATTTCATTAGGTGATCAAATGATTTCAAAGATCAATAAAAATTAAGATCCAAAATATAACACCAATTCCATTTTCAAAATTTAATTTCTCATAGAAAACAACTTCATTATTATTCAGCTGGCCTGACTTCGCTTTTTTTTCTATTGGACACTAAAAGCTCAGTTAAAACTTTAAGTGAGTCCATAGGTAAAATAAATTGACCTCTGCTTTCGCCTATAACTTTAAAATGACAGTAAACTTTAAAATGACGGTAAATGATGGTAAAGTTTTTTTTTGCAAGTTAGCTATCAGTATCAGGTACATAATATATATATATATATATATATATATATATATATATATATATAAATATATATATAAACATATATTTATATAAATATATATATATATATATATATATATATATATAATAGCAAAAATACAGAGAAAAAAAAAGAAGTAAACCGGTGTAAATCTCCGATTTCCTAAAAGTTTTGCCATTGATGAATGAAAGAAAATACAACCTAGCCAAAAATTACGACAACCAAATTTAATAAAAACAAAAACGCGCACTTGAGAATGAATCAACGAGAACTGTTTGATATGAAGATTATTCACAATTCAGTTGAACAACATTGGTGGAGAATGGGCACTTTTTTCCATAAGCTGTTATTATTTTTGAGAATAAATTACACAAATTTTGAAATCATTTGCTGTTCAAATGAAAAATTTCAGAAGTTTTAAATTAACCTCTCCGAAAACACAATTGGCATTGAAAGCAATCAGATTATTTGAAAGGACAATTGTAACTAATAAAATTTAACCAGAAACAAAAAGAAAGAAAAATTAAATTTGAACGAAACTCTGCAAAATTTTATGACATAAAATGGCGTCTTCTATGGTTAGTTAATAGTTAAAAACCTATATTCAACATCATTGCACAACATTTAATTGTTAGTAGGCGTTGCCAGTTTTTTCCGTTGCTTGAGGTGAAAAAAAAGCAATAAAAATGTCTGTAATTACCATGACTTTAGCTAGAGGGCAGGGTTTGTTATTGCAAAGCACTTTTAGTTTTTTTAGTGTTTTGTGCTTTCCGTGTTCATTTTTTGCTTTTAATGGGAACATTTTATACATTTCTGTCTCATTAGATTGATCAATATAATCTTGCATCAAAATAACTTTAATATGTTTACAAAATTTTGCGTACGCAAGCACCATTTTAATAAGAGAAGAGTTTAATATTTTGGCGTTTATATGCTATAGACACACCAAGTGCTTTAAATATTTTTTTTATCTCTGGGCTAACGATTTTTGTAATTTTATCAAAATTATCTCAGAATACAATAGTGATAAGTTATGCGGGTGAAAAACTTTTTTTCGTGAACCAAGAGAAGAAAAACACTAAAAATTTATACAGAGCGAAGTTTGATATTATTTGATATTATTTTTTTCCTTTACCAATTTACATTCTATGAGCTTGTAAATGTGAAAAGCGATCTTGAATAGCACTGAAAAGCAATTTCAGTTGTCTTTGGAAAGTTGTGAGACAAAATTTGGAAGGACTGCGACAGTCGTTTCTGGTGATATGGACAAAAGTGTTCAGCAAGTTCAATTTAGAGCGATGATTAAAGGTGGAGTCTAGAAATACCCAAAAATTAACAATCTTGATTGTCATACGACAACAAAGGACTATATATGGACCATATATAACCATATATAACCACATATGGGCCATATAAGAACCACGTAAGAATCATATATATTACTAACATGCCATAAGTCGTCTACAGGGCTTAAAGCTGAGACTGCTGCATAAACTTTGTATGGGTTGAAAGAACGCACAAACGTGCATACCGGATTCTAGGACATCATATAAAACATATATGGAAATCTTAGCAAGATTTCTTGGCAACCATAGCAAGATCATATAAGAATTTTTTTTGGCCTGCATGGGACCATATATGGCTCTTGCATATGGTTACCAAGAATGGTCAACGCGGGGATTTCAATTATGGATTGGGCACGGCTTGCGAGATTAGCAATTCACAATTGGTATGTGCTTATTCATCACTGATAATTTCTCAGACGTGACCCAAAATGTGACCAAATTCACATTTAAAATATTTTTGCGAGTGACAATTGTTCGCATTTTCCCTTTTTATCTTTTTTGCAAACACTTGATTGAGCTTGTAAACATTACTAAACTGTTGTCATTTGAAAAGGTATGACTAAAACGAAAAAAAAATTAAGTTCATTTACCCGAAAAAGTTTAACAAAATATGCTTTTTTAGTTTTTACGTTTTACCGGTAGAATTGTTTTAACAGAAATTTCCCGACGTTGTTTATAATGATCTCTATGTGGTAGAAATTTTAGCTCTTCTTTGCTTTTTGCCATACTGTTGTTTATAGACATACTATTATGAATTATTAATTAGCCATTCACGTCTAATTTACCATCCATATACGGCTAGATTTGTATTTACGCTCACGCGGTTTGATAAGTTTACATGGCTGCATTAGTGCAGAGATTCATTTGTGCTCCCAGGTATTTTTTTGATCAATAAATTACTTAATCTTCTTTGATAAAAAAATTTGCGGGATATAAGCAGGGCAGATGAAAGACCCAAATCAAAAGGTTCACCCGTTTGAAATAATTCCACCCCGGAAAATTTGCTGATAACAAACGCTGTCTATGAATAGAAAATATATACCATCATTTACGATAAATTGCCTCGTCGTCTTAAATTGGTACAAGAAATGCAAAATTTTCAAAAGGTATCTTGAAAAGGTAACAATTTGCAATCATTAGGGCATATCAAAGGAAAAGCTGATCTTTTCATACTATTCTGAAAAAAGGTTAAAAAAAAGTTTACAATGATTGCTCATTGAGATCTTCCCCCCCCCTACCCCCGCACAACAATCCTATCGCACGTGACCAAACTTTAAATTATCATTAGCAAGTGCGTTTTCACTCTCAAAATGGTTTGTGTGGCCTAATATGAGGGGAGACTAGCCATATTGCTATATAGACCCTTATAGAGGGTTTGAAAAGATATGAATTCATAAATTTCTGCTGCTCACACATAATCAGCGTCTTATTATGTAAGATAAACTGAGAAAATTTAAAATGATAGTCACAAATTTACACCAGATAAAAAGTGACACTCCTACGCTAATATTTTCCCGTTTTGAATTTATGAGCAGAGCGAGCGAACAACTAATTTTATCATAAACATCCAAAGTGACAATGTCAAATCAGATCACGTTCGAGTAGAGGCCATTCAAACAAACTAATCACGCGATAAATTATGATTGAAGTAATTCATGTGTGCGAGCAGAACTTATCTAAATAAGGCTCTGGCAAATCGGTTATCAATTTAAATAAACAAACAGAGGCGGAAATAAAAAAAAAAGAAGAGACTCTGAATAAAACTTTTAATTCTTTGAAAAAATTTTGTTGCTAACCGAACACAGCATCGCAGTCAATTAAAAAAAAACGAAGCACATGCGCTCAAAACAGAGTATCAAACAACTAGGACATCATGTTGATGAGATGATTTAATAAGCAGACAAAGCATTTTAGAATGGCAAATCTTTTCGCAAAAAAACTCTCATCTTTCAAAAAAAAACTTCAAACCAGTCTCTGTCAAGTCAACACATTCTAAAGTTTCAAATATCCCTGTTTAGAAAACCAGTCTAACTTCTCACCATACATTTAATTTTAAGAACCATGTTCAACAAAAAAAAAGATGAAGAATAAAATACAAAAAAAACCCAAAATCTACAAATCTACATTTTTTGATAAAAATTTCAGCCATAAAAACTATTAACTATTAGCTCCAAGCATTTGTGATCTTCTCATATTCCACTACTGCATTTATTGACATTTTTGGTTACTAAGACCGTAAGTAACCTACAGAAGAGGGCATCTATCAACAAAATTATAAAAATTTCTAACCATTTGTGTTAAATAAATAGTTTCAAGTAGTGAACATCCTTAACTGTGGCGAAGAAACATTATGTAGCCGTATTAGAACCCACGATAAAATCACAGCTACCTCTCGATATTGGGATTTTTTCTCAAATAAGAATGGATAAAATTAACCAAATTTTAGTGGAAACACGTAGTGTCAATGTCAACAAAGTCATTAGTTACTCACAAATCTATTCACAAAATATAAGCTATTCAATATTTTGACAGAAACGTTGCATTTCCTAGACAGAGTAGTTCGAACAATATTAGATAGATTCTTGAAATGACATACATGTAATCAAAAGAGAGGTCGACAACAGTGAGATCAGTTTTCTTCATTTCACCAGAAAATGGAACCACAGAAAACCAATCAAAACTAAAGCAATTTTGCATTTATCACCAAACACAATTTTATTAGGTGATCAATGGATTTCAATGAACAATAAAAATTGAGATCCAGAATTTAACAACTATTCCATTTTCAAGCTGTAATTTCTCATAGAAAACAACTTCATTATTATTCAGCTGGCCTGACCTCGCACTTTTTTTTATTGGACACTACAAGCTCAGTTGCTCAATTAAAATTTTTAAGTGAGTCCATAAGTAAAACAAATTGACCTCTGCTTTTGCCCATAAATTTAAAATGACTGTAATCGACTCAACTTCTTTTCTTGCAAGTTAGCTAGTTAGCTATCAGATAAAAATATATAAACATACTGAAAATTCAAAAAAAAGTAAACCGGTGTAGAACTCCAATTTCTTATAAACTTTGCCGTTGATAATTAAAAGAAAATACAACCTAGCAGAAAAATACAAAACAAATTTAATTTCAGTCAAAGTCCAAACAAATTTGATAAAAACAAACAAGAAAAGAATGGAAAATTAAATTTGGGAGAAACTGCAAAAATTTATGGCATATAATGGCGTCTTCTCTGGTTAGCTATCAATTAAAATGAAAACCTAAATTCAGAAAATCCTCATTTTTGTCTAACAAGGACTTGAGAAGGACAATAATTGAAAAGGAAGGGAAGGACAACAGAAAAAAAAATGAAAACGTTCTGAGCTCAAGATTCGTTTATGTTTTTGAAACAATTAGCGTTTACTCGTTGATTAGCGTGCAAACATATTGCCAAAAAGTCAGAAGAAAAAAAAACCAAATTAGACGCCAAAATAACTCAAAATTAAAGACAATAAAGTTTCTATAAAACCGAAAAATCTAGATCTAAAACCAAACTTCCTTTAATCTATGGAACACACGATCAGACAAAATATAGCCTCGATTTTGGATCATTGTTACAAAAAAGCGAACAAAATCAGTTTTAGAAATGAAATGTTTACGAAAACCTTCAGCAACCACAATAACTACGCGAAAAAGAGAAAATTTAGCAAGAGGATTTTAATTTAGCACTCTGATCTTGACGAGTTTTCTAGTGATACCACTCACAACTCTCTTCGACAAAAAATTCGATCCATCAAAACTGAATGAACAAAAAAAACTATAGCAGGACATGTCACGAAATATACAATTCAAGGAAATGAAAGAACAACTTAAAACTAGTGTAGTTGAACAGCAGAGCGAATATACAAAATGCAGAAAATTTTGCAAATAAAAAACATAATGGATATATAAGTGGCAATCAAAGATAGGCAAAACAACAAATAGTATTTAAAAAACGAACGATTAACCAGAATTTTTTGTCAGCATCTTGACCGTTTTTTGTTGTAAACAGGAACTGTACCGTTCAATTTTTGGGAATAAACGCAAAGTTGAGTTCTTGAAAAGTGTTAATAACGACTTGAGTTCAGAAAAATTCAAATTGACACTAAATTATCCGAAAACCTAAAACAAAAACGGGGTTCATTCTGAATTTGTCTGATTTTTCGAAACCTTTGTCAAAACAAAACAGACACACAACAGAAAGTTAAAAGATAATAGAAGCCTTTAATCAGCGCTAGTTTATAGATGGCTTTAGAAATGATGTCGAAATGCTCCCAATTGATGCACTTTGTAAATGTGTGCAACTAAATGTTTTGAAAACCAGAACTATTTTCCATATGATCACTTGCAGACGCTCCAATTTTAGTTTAACAGAACAAAGAGGCCGAGCTATAGTGGTCAAACATTAAACAAATCAATTCTTAATTGAACATTAAACTGTTCAGTCATAGGGCAAAATCATTTCAGACGAAATATCAGAATTTTAATGTGCAAGTTTTTTTGTAAACCGAGAAAAAAATAATTCATTGTTCCGACCCCTCTTGGGGGAGGGGGAACTATATACTCAAATGGGTTTTTTGTTCAGTAAATTTTGACCGATCGATATATTCATCGTAGAGAGTTGCGAGTGGTCTCATTAAAAAGCCCATCCAACGTAGAATATAGAAATAAAAAGATGTTTTAAATTTTTTTGTAGAGTGAGTTATCGTGGTTTAAATTTCTGTGAATATTAGACCCATTTGCGTCATTTTCGTTCACATTTTCCAGAATTTTTGCCTAAAATTTCGGCAAATTTGCTGAAATTTGTTAAAATTTTAGGAATAGTGCTGTTGATTTTCATTTTTAAGACGAAAAAGTTTTTGTTGATTATTTGTATTTAATTTGTTTGGCAAAAATTTTTAAAAATCAGCCTTTTTCTGCAAGAAATAGCACGACTTAAGCTATTTTAGTCCACTTTGTTTGAATTTGCCGGAAATACACACCCAAAAAACACTAAAAAATCTTTGTATAATCAAAAGGAGGCTATTCTTACATCAACTCCAATTGAGAATGCTCCAATTGAGAATGCTCTGAAATTAAAATTTTGCCGGTTTTGCTAACTTTATTCGTTGATTATCAAAAACACGTCGTTTATTTTTGATTTCTAACGAACAAATCTATAACATTTAAAAAATTAAATGCTCCCGTTTGACAAACAGCATTAACAGGGCTAGTATCTGACAAATATTGGACTGCTACAATCCAAAAATAATTCGGATTGTCATCAGTCTGTCTTTTTTACAAAAATAATTCAATCTTTTTTATATTAATTAAAGAAAAGAACATTCCAAATCAAAGCCCACCAGTGATAGGTCCAATTCGCTTCCAAAACAGCTCAAAAATTAATGTTTCTGAATTAATTTTATCTATTTGTCTTTTTGAAGAAATGGAAACGTTGTGTCTGAAAAAATTTTTTTAACAAAAATAATCATATTTCTCTCTATCGAAGCATCAGTAAAACGAATATGATTCCACGGATATTTAATTGAAAATGTCACTTTAAAATAGAACCTAGCCCAATGATCAAAAATGTGAAGTGATCTTTTTCAAAAAAGTATACCCAATTCTTCAAATTATTTAATTTGTACATTCGACAGCTGATTTTACCCCACATCACAATGTTAAAACTATTTTCCATTGTGATGTGTTTTTCTGAAGTGAGCTGGCAGGAAAGAATTTTCAGCCGCTGCGGAGAACAAAGCAGAGATGCTCAAGACACGACATTTTGAAGATTTTGCTCTGAATATCAATTTATCTATCGGGCACCGTATTCAGTATGTTGTCTTAAATCTATTTCGCCAGAACAACAATTTCTTTTCGGAATTTTTGAGCTGTTTCCATCGATCATTTGAGAAACATTTTTACAGCGTGTCTATCAATTCCATAAAACATAGATTAAAACCTCTTCTTTTTTGGTATACATCTTACGTTTGCATAGATAAAGAAACTTTTTAGTACCAAAATTGTACAACTAGCACAAAACCCTGATTTATTAGGGTTTTGCCGTATATCACTAAAATTTTTTTTACCTGCCGTATATCAAATTTAGAAACCAATTTTTCTCAGAAGTCATTTTTGTCGAAAATGCTGTTTGGTATTTGTCTTTATAGTCCGCAGTTAGCCGTGCTTTTCAAACAATTAATCACATATTTGTTTTCGTTAATTTCATTTGAAGAGTTTTAAGAAATACGTTCAATTTTTTATAAAAATGTTGAATTCATAGTTGAAGTGTTTTAGGCATGATAAAGTCCAACGGATTTTTCCTGGGACAAAACTTACCACCGTTAACGGGAGTCTGGGGGGCTTCCATCTCGATAGATAGAAGGTTGCCAGAACTGCGTCCATTTACAATTCATTCTTATGAAATTTTTTTAAAAAACGCGAAAACGGGAAGTGATTGGTACTGAAAAACAGGCAGATTACTATATCAATATATATATATATATATATATATATATATATATATATATGTGTGTATATATATATATATATATATATATATATATATATATATATAACTTTAGAGTTATCTTTGCTCAATTTATTAAATGGTCAGAATACACGCACACTCATTAACAAATATAAACGCACAAAATACTTTTTTACGATGTAAAGTGTGTGTTTCAAGGAGCATTTTCAGTACCAACACGGTTTGTGTTGGTTTTAAGTTTTTATGAGTCAGCTGTAAATCTAAAGAAATTTTTTTTTCTCAAAATTGCAGAAAAAAAGTTTAGAAATACTTTTAGTGGAGGGGGTTGAAGTGGAGGGATCAAACTCTAAGAACCGCCCTTCACATTTTGAACACAATTCTCAAACAGTTTCAGTGATGTGAATAATTAGAGACTAGTGAGCCGTAAGGCTCTAAGAGGGCTCAATGCCCTCTTCATCGTTACCTGCTTTTCCCGTTTTTGAGGAGAAATCAAAATATCAAACAAAAAAAAGGTCAACCGACGAAAAGTGGGCAACACTAAAAATTGCATAAAAAATCATAGAAAGGACTAATTTAATGACTACAATTTTTGTTTCAGAGCAATTAATAACCCCAGAGCTTGTAGTCTTCGTGTAACTAGACGTACTTAAGATCAGTCGTCCTTTATCATTCAATGTCATAACTGAGTTGTACAGTAATTTTTGCGAGGTATTGTTCTGGATTTAAAAAAATTTGGTCGACTTACCACCTTGGCCAGCTGAAGCAGACCTCCCCAGAAGCCACCACCCCCAGAAGTCGACGCCACTTTGAAAGCTCTAAAGGGTGGGCAACGGGTTCACTCTCACGTCACGTCCTATCTCACTTGACAAATTTTCAGTCTTGACACCAGTCAAGGTCAAATTGTTATCGAGAACAAGTTCAAGATTTTTGTTCCGACTGTTTGGTTGTAGACGTGAACGCCCAGTTTCCGTTAGCTGTTTTGTTCACACATTGAATGGAAGCTAGACAGGTTTTTCACACTTTTGTCTCGCTCAAGATTGAACCGTTTTAGCGAAACCAGAATTAATCACGAGTCGTTCACGCTTTGGCTTCTTTCAAAATAGAGGTCGTCTGATCATCATTGTTCTGATGTTTTGTGTTTGGATATAATTAATCGGCACAACAAAAATGAAGACCTGAACAGAATAATTATAAAAACTACATGTAATTTGATTCGAGAAATAAATGGTACGCTAAACAATTTTTCAAAATAGATTTTTTGTAAAATTAATCATCAGCTATCAATATTTCAACTGCACAATATAAAAATATAACGTGAAAACCTATTTTTTTAAATTTGCTGTGAAAAAAAATTAAAACCAAGATATTTTTCATCAAAAATGTGCACTGCTCACCTTAACCAATTTAGTAATATTAAAGTTTTGCCGAGATATCTGCAAAATAATGCAGTTATTGTCTGGAATGATCGATTTTTTCCAATTTCCAGATCAGCAATTAATAATTCAACAACTTATTCACGTTCAACGGCAGAAAATATTTATAAATGCATTGATTTTACGGGACCGTTAATTCCCAACGTGGTTATGATGTTAGCATTACTTTTTTTCACTCAGGAAACAGTTGTTTCTATTTTATTTGGTCAACACAGTTCAAATGTAACTTTTTGTTGAAATTAGGCAAACATTTGATTTTCGTCACAGCCTAACGGAAACGCGTTCGATGCTTAAGCAAGCAGTTTAAAGAGACTTCAGCTGGTTTCGGGGCGGGAAGTGAGTTAAGTGGTAGAAGCAGAAAGTCGCCATGGTTTGGAACAATTGCTAATAAATTCTCCCTGTCTTGTAAAACTGCAGTAGCGCTGCAAAGTATTGTAAATTCCATATAAAAAATAATACAATTAAACAAAAACAATTCTACTTAATTTGCGGACGTCATAGAAATCTGAACACAAAAAACTGCTTCAAAGGCTTCCGCTTATTTTTTTATATCTGTAAAGCTTTGCTGAGATTACTTCAGTTTTACGCTGCTCACTATGTTAAAGGCACACCTCTTATTAGTCTACTATAAAAGCAGTTATCCTTGGAAAACACGCATTTTTCATAGCGTAAAACAGGAAAACAAAATCTTGGTAATTTTGCATGTTGATGAGGCGAGAGTTCTGCTTGCAGGATTTTGTAGGGTTGAGTAAGTGGTCGTGTAGGATGGTGTGTGGGTGTGGGTAAGGGTGGGATTGAAAAACAATGTAGGGTTGTTTGGTTTGGGGGGTGTGTAATTGTTTTGCTTCAATTTACAAGAATTTTATAGGCATTAGCAAGAAGCTGTATGCAATTCCTTGCAAATGCCATGAAGACATAAAATCTAGTCAAGGAGCAACGGCAATGACAAAAGAGCAAAAAAGTCTAAAAGCAAAATTGTTAAACAAATTGGTGCCAATAAATTTGATTGCATAGTGATGATTTGAAAAAAATTGAAATAAAGTACGTTTTGGATTTGTCAAGTGAAATACTATGCCAGCTTTTAAATCTACTGCTTCTATTTTGACTTCCATATCTGAAAATTTTGTACCATTTTTCCCCGATTTGAAATAAAAAAGCAAATAAAAATAACAAAACTTAGAGTCTTTTATAAATTGAAGATAAATAATCAATTATCTCTGAAAATCATCTGAAAGGAAATGAATTTATATTGTCCCCAGTGACTCTGGAATTTTTATCGTGTAAGATCATATAAGATGCTGATAAAAAATGTTTCTCGTGTAAGAGCTTATCTGCAGATAGGATCTTACACGATAAAGATTTTTGATCAGCATCTTATTAGATCTTATAAGATAACAATCCAGCGAAATTGAATTAATATCTTATAAGATCTGAGATAAGTATCTTATCAGATCTTACACGATAAAATTTCACGTAGGGCAGAATTTTCATCGTGTAAGATCTGATAAGACATGTTTTGATTATTTCGATATATTCGTATAACAAAGTCAAGTTCCTATGAAAATAGAAATAATCGGCCGATTAAACAATTATGAAACAAAAAAAAATGTCGTTTGAGCCTATTTTGGCTGCAGTTTATTCTGAATCTCAACTAGGTACTATGGCTCAATTTAGCAGACCAAGATAATTCTGGTCTTCCAAAAAAATACGCCTAATTTATAAACACCGCTTCAAGAAAAGCATCTGATTCTCGAATAAACTCTCACAATATCTTATTAGTCTCAAAACACAATATCAGATATTTTTCTCTTTGTTGCACTGACACTGAAGTTTGCCTGCTGTAGTTTTTTTACTACTGCTTGAAAGCAACTCTGAGTTGTCTTCAATTTGAAGAACACGCCATACTTTTTAAATCGTATATGATCTGATAAAAATCTTACCAAAATTGAATCATTTCTTTCCGAATGTTTATCTTACAAGATCTCATAAGCTTTTTATAAGATCCTACACTATAAACTTTTTTGTCAGGCAGAATTTTTATTTTGTATGTTCTGACAAAGTTGAATTTTCCTTAATTTCAAATATACGCTTTATCATTTAAATATTTAAAAATCATCAAAACATATTAGCCGCTCTGGAAAGTATTTAAAGGCCTTCAAGATTGCATAAAAATTCAGCATTGTACCTGTTGTTTTTTGTCAAAGTATTTAAATTTATTTCTTGTTGAAACTAGACTATATTGTGTCTACAATTCAAATAAGCGGCGGTAAACTGATCACAACATTACAATATTTACCTTTTTCTCACAGAATAGAAAAAAGGGAAATATCAACGTGGAGGAGAGCTATCTAGGCTATATGTTCCGACCCTCTTGAAGGGTGAGGAACTGTATAATCAAATGGGTTTTTTTGTTCAGACAATTTTGACCGATCGATACATTCATTGTACAGAGTTGTGAGTGTTTTCATTAAAAAACCCGTCAAGTGAAGAATACAGAATTTAAAAAAAATTGAATTTCGCTTTCTAGAGCGAAATATCGTGGTTTAAATTTTTGTGAACATTATAACAATTTGCCATATATTTTTCTCAATTTGCGAAATCTTTGCCTGAAATTTCATCAATTTTGCTAAAATATGTAAAAATTGCTAAAAATTGTACTGTTGATTTTATTTTAAGAGACAAAAAGTATTGTTGAATCTTTTGATTTAATTTTTTGGCCAAAATTTTGGCTAAAATTTTCAAAACTCAACCTTTTTCACCAAAAATTGCCCGAATTAAACTTTTTTAGTCCAATTTCATTAATTTTACATAAAGTACACACCCAAAGTCAACTAACACAATCTTTTTTGACTACAATGGGAGCTAGGGCTACTTCCATATCTGTTGACATTTACAGATCACAAATGACAAAATTGTTGTCAAGGGAAGGTGTAAGTGTACAGAATCTAATGTTTTTAAAGAATTCATAAGGAATTTACTGGCTTCGACACGGTTTTATCGCAAAAACGTGAACCAATTTTTGTTTTTTGTCTATAATTGACGAATGTGATGAGCGGGGTTGAAAATTTATGTGCGAACGCACATTACCGAGCCTCTTTTTAACAAAAGGATTCCAAAATTCAAGTTATTCAGACGCTTAATAAAGTTTGAATCTGTTTTAACGGCACTGGAACGGTGTAAATTTTGACAACGGCAAAAATAAAATTGAAATTGCAAGTGAGATTTAATAAGCTAAAAAATGACCTCTGAATTATGAATGCTGAAATATTTTCTATTTATTTCAAGAGTCAAAAAGATTTCATATTTTGTTTTTCTTTATTTTTAAAACATTTTTTCCAATTTATGGCAATCTATGCGATCATGCGAAAAGTGCAATTTCTCTGGAAATGGTCATAACATCAAGAGAAGAACTTAAAATCTATGATACTTTATTTCTGTATGTTACTTTAAAGATTACAAAAGTAAATATAATTTTTTAAAAAACTTCTCCAATTGCGCTAGAGTTTTGTTTTTGCTAAAAAGGACATTGATCTGATATGTGGCTGTTGTGATACTTTTCACCTAAATTTAATATAAAAATCAAACAAATCGTTTTCATTTTAATTGAATGAGGAATGTTGTTTTATGATACCATGCAGTTAATAAAATACACACTATGATCAAAATTGTTATATAAACGATAAATCATATTGTAGTGCAGTTATAATTGCATTAAAACAACGTGCTGCTCAGAAAAATCTTAAGTTTGCGCTCTTAGTCAACAAAAAATTGCACAATGTCTCTTTTGAGAACATTATGGCTGAATTGTATCCCTCCACAATGAAAAAAAATTTGATGAAAAATTTGAAAAATTTTATTTGATGTTGTTTTTACCGACTGCTAGTTTTTTCCAAATTTATAGTTTTAATTGACAAATATCTAATTTTTTTATTTTCAAATTTTTAAAATTCACTCTGAAGTTAGTGAAAAACCATTTTGTAGATTTCAAATAATGGCACAGGGATGTGAAACTATCACAAAGTTGGTGACTTGAACCAACAATTTGTTTTTCTACTCACTGATTTGCTTCAATATGCAAACAGACTAGAAGAGGTTTGTTTATTCCTTGACAAGTTTGGGCCTTTAAAACACAAAGATTTTTTTCACAGATTCTTAGTTGTCGTTGTAATCATTTTTGTCATAAAATTAGCGGATTGATTTTCAACCTTTTTTTGAAAAATATCATATTTTCATAAACAAAGTAGCACTTCACGAGTCGTGATCTGGCCAAGATTTAGGCAAACACCAAAATTGTCCATGAAAAAAGCCGTTCTCGACCGAAATAGCCATCGAAAAAAGTTCAATATTTTTGCAATATTGTAAATTAGCTGTTCTCACAAATGGTTTTTGAAAGTTTAACACCTCTCCCTTTTTGCCAATTTTCTGCAAAAACTTAACTCTAGCAAATTGTTATTTCTGTTATATAATTTTTCTGTGATTTGCATAAATTTGACAAGTTTTTCTTAAAAAATTCAAGTTTGAAAATTAAAATAGCCATTTAATGTATTTTTATTACGCAAATTTCGTTATTGAACCTTGTTAAATCTTTTAATGGCAAATTTGTGTTACTTTTTTTTACTTACAAGAGTCGAATGTCTGCGTCAGGTGAAGAAAAACGAAACGCGACAATTGTGGAAGCATTACTGTACTCAGTTTAGACATCAAACAGTGTTTTGTACACATTGTGTTTGGCAAAACTGGATTATGAAGCGTGGCATTTGCAGATGATATGTCTTACGGCTGTTGTTCTTGTGTTACTAGCAAGACTTAATTCGCTCAAGTGTTACATTTGAAGCTGATTGTCTGGCACTGCATCAGTTCAAAAGATAAATAGTGGCTTTTAAAGTGTAATTCTGAGAAGATTAAAAATATAGTGATGAGTTTTCGTTTAAACAAACGCCAAACAGAACAGTTTGCTGCAAATTAAGAAGGCGAAGAATAGAAAGGTAACAAGGCGGCTCGGTAAATGTGCGATTAAACATAAGGTTCCGACCCCGCTCATCCACAATTTTGGCATAATTGTCTACCAAATGAGGAACAGATAGAAAAACACAAAAAATTGAAGTATTTTTCAAAAAAAACTGGTGTATGAAGGAAAAGATAGCCTCCAAAGCAAATAACTCAGTGGAGTAAAAACTGATGCATTAGATTGATGAGATATGTCGATATTAAGAACGCGAGCGAAGACGAACGGCAAAATCAAACAACAACAACAACAAACATTAATTACATCAAAAAAATTATGTCCGTTTTAAAAAACAAAACTTCATAACAAAGTCAAAATAGCGTCAGATAAAATTGAAAATAAACAAAACAACTTGTAATTCACCTGAAAAAAGTGGTTATTCACCAGTTCATTATAAAGATTGGTAACAATTAGACAAAAAAGAACAGAAACTTTAAAGTTAGAAAATTCGCCGAATTTTTAAAAAAGAAACAATTAATTTCAAAGAAATGAAAAGCATTCGGAATCAACTAAAATATCCCATAGGTTTACAATAACCGGCGCGTCTATAGAAGGGAATTAAGAACTCTTGGTATTAAATTTTTTATGCAGTTACAAAAAGAACAACAAATAGACAACAAACTAAAAATCAATTAAAACTTGCCAGAAAATGCTTTGGAAGCCGTAAAGCCATACTTTAGCCCCCAAAACACGTTGCATTGGACCTTTGTCGAACACCAATAGTTTTTTATGTGGCCACTAATAAAAATAAGCAACAATTAGACAAAAAAGGAAAAAAAAGACAAAATTATGTAATACTTGTTTTTTTCGAAAAAAAATTATTTCCAAAGACATGAAAGCCATGAATTACAAGATGAAAAAAGTTGAATAGGTTGATCTATTCCTACAAAGGAAGTTTTTAAGACTTGCAATTATCCAGAATATGTCTTGCGTCTACAAAAAGAACGTCAAATATGACAAAATCAAAAATTCATTTACTTTTTTTTGTGAAAAACCCGTGTGGAAGGCAGTAAAGTCATAATGAATTCTCTTAAAACATTAGATTTTCTGACCCCAATCCCTTTTGACACCTTCACTTGAAATTTATTATGTGACCTCTCATTATTGAAATTAGGTAACAATTAGACCAAAGAGAAAAAAAGTAAGATTATCTAAAACTTAATTTTATCGAAAAAAATTTATTTCCAAAGATATAAAGCCATTAATTACAATATGAAAAAATTGAATAGGTTCGTCCATTCTTCAAAAAGAAGCCCTTGAGACCTGCAATTATCCAGAATATGTCTTACCTCTACAAAGAGAACGTCAAATGTGACAAAAATCAAAAATTCATTTAATTTTTTGTGAAAACCCGTGTGGAATCCAGTAATGTCATAACGAATTCTCTTAAAACATTAGATTTTGTGATACCAATCTCTTCTGACACCTTCCCTTGAAATGTATTTTGTGACCTCTCGTTATTGAAACTAGGTAACAATTAGACCAAAAAGAAAAAAAGCAAGATTATGTAAAACTTGTTTTAATCGAAAAAAATTTATTTCCAAAGACATGAAAGCCATTAATTACAAAATGAAAACATTGAATAGGTACCTTTATTTTTCCAAAGGAAGCCCTTGAGACCTGAAATTGAACATGTCTTACTTCTACAAAAAGCACGTCAAACATGACAAAAATCCCGTGAGATAAACCCGTGTCGAAGCCAGTAGATTCATAACGAATTCTTTAAAAACATTAGATTTTGTGACACCAATCGTTTTGACAACTTCCCATGACAGAAATATTGTCATCTTTAAATTTTTATTAACGAGACCAGGTAACAAACAGACATAAAAGGGATTGAAATTATGAAGTTGGAATTTTTTTTTTCATTTTGGAAAACAACTGTTTTCAAAGTCATGAAAGCCATTTTCTATCTTCTAATATCAGAAGATCGGCTCATCTAATTTTCTAGGAAAAACCAATCCAACCGGGTCATTGTACAGGAAATTAGATAAGACTAAAAAGACAAAGTAAAAACGACAGTTAAAAACAAAAATAAAAATTTCAATTGAACTCTTCGAGAAAGTATTGTCGAAGCAGTAAGGAGCCACAATCTATATCTTGCAGTATTGAAATATTATCATTTGTGCGTTATTTTGAACGCGAAAAATGTAATATATGAACTGACAATAACGTGATATTTTGACAAAATTTGAAAATATGAAAAACGGGCAAGTACCCAAAAAATTGTGAAATCTAGTAGTATCAAAGCCAGAACACCATAACTTAAGGCATAAAACCGCAATAAAGACTAAATATTATTTCAGCAGAAAGAAGGAGCACCCTTTGATTACTGACACTAAGCTAGAATTTGACCAAAGAAGGAGAAAAATGGAAGCGAAGTTCAATAAGCCATTTTTTATTTAAAAATCAAATATTTTAAAAGTCAAAACGACCATAAGCTTTCAAGCAATCAACTAAATAAAATAATTTCGAGCTAATTAAGAAGCGAAGAGGACCTAACGCTAGTGAGCTTTAATTTGAATTGTTCTGTTATTTAATTAATATAAAATGATCGAATTTTTTTAATAAAAAACCGACTGATGATAATCCGAATTATTTTTGGATTGTAATGGTTCAAGATTGGTACAGAACTAGGGCTGCTAATTTTGATTGTCCATAAGGAATATTTAATTGTTGGAACGTCATTTAGATAATTTTTTTGTTAAAAAATCAAAAGTAAATGCTGCGTTTTTGCTTATCAACGAATAAAGTTAGCAAAAAACGGCAAAGTTTTATCTACAGATCTCAACGGAAGTTTGATGAAAAAGTCTGAATTTTGTGAAATTTTTAGCCGGAATTTGTGGCAAAAAAAATTCAATGAAAATAGCCGACAATGTATTTTGTCTTTAAACGTAAAATCAACAATATTTTCATGAAAAATTTTATTAAATTTATTAAAATTGGCGAAATTTATTAAAATTCCGAAAAAAGGTGAATGAAATCAACTGAATTCAATCTATTTTCTCAAAAGTTTAAACCTCGTTATCTCCCTGTCAAAAACGAAAATCAAAAGAGTCAATTTAATTCCATATTTTACGCTAGACAAGCTTTCTAATGATACCAGTCTCAACTCTCTACGATGAATATATCGATCGGCCAAAATTGACTGAACAAAAAAAAACCCAGTTGAGTATATAGTTCCTCCCCCCTCAAGAGGGGTCGGAACAATAATCACACTGATTTAAAAAAAACAAGTGGGTGCTTTTCCGAAAAACACCAGTATCGATAAATTGGCGAACAATACAAACAAAGATCCGAAACTAATGACATACAAAAAACATTCAGAAAAGAAGTTTTGGAGTTCAATAAAGTACGTATCAGAAATATCATTTCATTATTTTCCGTTTTGTGTCCTGTTTTCAGGTATAAACAGTTTAGCGCCTCTTTTGCCTGGTAAAAAGAAAATTTAAAAATTAACAATGTCATTAGCCATAAACGTAACTACAATGTGTATTAAAGAATTTGCCAAAATTTTTATGTGTCCCATTATATAAATTTTTTGTCAAAGTGAGTTGTCTTTTTTATGTTGGTTTCAGTGTTTGTCTCTGAAAATAGCCGACAATGTATTTTGTCTTTAAACGTAAAATCAACAACATTTTCATGAAAAATTTTATTAAACTTTATTAAAATTGGCGAAATTTTTTAAAATTCCGAAAAAAGGTGAATGAAATCAACTGAATTCACACTATTTTCTCGAAAGTTTAAACCTCGATATCTCCCTGTCAAAAAGAAAATCAAAAAAATAAATTTAATTCCATATTTTACGCTAGACAAGCTTTCTAATGATACCAGTTTCAACTCTCTGCGATGAATATATCGATCGGCCAAAATTGACTGAACAAAAAAAACCCAGTTGAGTATATAGTTCCTCCCCCCTCAAGAGGGGTCGGAACAATAATCACACTGATTTAAAAAAAGCAAGTGGGTGCTTTTCTGAAAAACACCAGTACCGATTAATTGGCAAACAAAGACCGAAACTAATGACATACAAAAAACAATCAGAAAAGAAGTTTTGGAGTTCAATAAAGTACGTATCAGAAATATCATTTCATTATTTTGCGTTTTGTGTCTTGTTTTCAGGTATGAACAGTTTAGCACCTCTTTTGCCTGGTAAAAAGAAAATTTAAAAATTAACAATGTCATTAGCCATAAACGTAACTACAATGTGTATAAAAAAATTTGCCAAAATTTTAATGTGTCGCATTATATAATTTTTTTGTCAAAGTGAGTTGTCTTTTTTATGTTGGTTTCATGGTTTGTCATTAAAAACCTTTTCAATTTTCAAGTCCAACAGAATCTTATAACTTCATCATGGTAGCATTTGGGCCTTTTTATTAAAGATTTTCGACTTACATTACTAACGATTTCAAAGTCACACACACACAACAATCAAACATGGGTTTTTTAGCTCCAGTTTTTCAAACTTTTAAACAAAGATTAAATTAAAAACTTCAAATGACTTATTTAAAACTTGCGTAAAAACCTATTTGATAACATTTTATCAGATTGAAATATTTGCAAAACTTTTTGAAATTGAATATTACCTCTTTGTTCATCAAGATTTTTTTCACCCCTTTTGAGTTTATTGTGTAACTTTTTTATTTTCTCGTTAGCTTCGAAACTTTGTTTTCTTATAAAAAAGAACAGCCTGTTGTTTTAAGAAATAAAATAATTGCAATTGAAATGTTGTATACTATCTAACGTTATTTAATCACATTATGATCAAACTGCATTGCGCTCAAATAAAAAGAACGTTATTTAGACACCGATTTTTTTTATATTACACTAGCCTTGAAAATAGGTGCGCTTACAACTAGCACGCGTTTTATATAGTGTTTTGATTACAACTAATTTTTTTATATGGAATCCAAACTGAATGCAGCCGAGGATTTGCAAATTTTGACCTAATAATTTTACTTTTTCTAAATTAATATCTTGCAAAATCTTTAAAAAATTTTTTGTGCAAAAAAGATTGCAATCAGTTTTATGAAACGCTAAACGGAAAAACGTTTTGTAATGGAATTGTGGAATATAAAAACAGTAATTGTATATTTGATTTCAGATTTGTGCTTTGAATGCATAAAAACATTGATATCAACTTCTTTGAGCACGATTAAAAGTGGTAATTTGGAGTTTTCAATCATGAATTTTGCAGTTTTTTTCAAGCATTTTGCGGATTTTTTTTCAACTCTCTTCGCAGATGCTTTTTGGCAACAATGGTAATTTTTTTCTAAAATTTGATCTGTTTTGTCCACTATAATTACGATTAGTAGGATCTGGTCAGCATGAGACTATGCTTCAACTTAACGCTAGTCCTTGCAGATACAGCTTCACCGAGGAAAAGGAATCAAATTTCCAATTGGGTATGAAATAAACACCGTACTTCTGGTCTATTAACTTGTGATGAGCAGTTGTTTCTGCAAGGTCAGCACAAGAACGCGAAAAGTTGAAAAATAGTATTCATCTTTGGTTAACATTTGCCACTGGTCTGCAGGACCGCAAATTCTTTAGTAAGGTGCAAATTTAATACTAAATTTTTGTGCGCGCTATCTTAGCAGCAAACAGGCTAGCAGAAAAAATTGACAGTCTCAAATTCAAATTCCATAATTTTATCCGAAACCACCACTTTAAAATTGAGGCTGCCTTCAAGATCATTACAGATCCATTTGGTGAAGTTGAATTAGTTAATCGACATACCTTTAAAGAATGAACAGTTCCTAAATAAACCTAAAATCAATTAAAAATTTTAGCAGGAGACTTACCAATTTATTCGCTGTGACGGAATTGGATACGATTAATTTCCCACACAGATGACGGAAACTTATCAAAAGAATACTAAATATATAAAAGGTGGACGGATATGACTAACAACTTGTCCACTGCAATTGCAAATAGCTACTATTCTATTCCTCAACCGAATAAATTAATTCACTTTTATGCCACTTGGATGAAGCAGAGTTGAGGAATTTTTCCATTCGTTGGTTTTGAGGTTGAAATCGCGTTTTTAGGGCGCATTTGTTCACATTTTTAGCAAATGGGAGAAAGGCGCGAGTGGTAAAAATGCTTTTTCGCAGCGGATACAAAGGGAGCCCTAAACTAGGGCATTAGCGTCTAAACCGGTTATTTCAAGCCTACGGGCTGCGAAATTTAAATGCGCCCTCAGATCATGTGGGCAAAAATAAGACAGTTCCTGTGCTTTCGTTTATGTATCCCCATTTCCACAAAAACACGCTGTAGTAAGGGGGGATTACGCTATCCGCTTTCCCACTAATTATGCATGACAAGATTGCAAAGTAGACACACTTAAGCTTCTTTCACGTGCGCGCATCCCACGTTCAACTTACCCCAAAAGAGGCGATTTTGGGCACGTTAAAGAGGCTTTCTTGAATCTTGAAATAATGATGGCACTCAATGTACTTCCTCGCCATTCGCGGAAATTTGAGCTCTTAGATTTATTGCTCCTGTGAGATTCGAAAATTAGATTGCTTTTTCAACAGTCATTTCGAGAGAGGTGCACGCAATGAATAAATCATTACTTGAATCCGTCGAAAAGCCTCTTGATCGATTGCGGTCGTGAAAACAATGCAAAAGAAAGATTAATTAATTTTGAACTGAAACAGTATTCATTCTATTCACATATATTAACAACAGAATATATACAAGAAAGTATTGAGAATATAGTTTGCATTTAACATCTATTAAGATATATTGCACTTTTTTCTCTGTTTTTTTTTCAAATTTCACAATTGCTACTTAAACTGATCATCTAGCAATAAAATAATTAACAATACATCTACATTAGATAATAAAATTCACATTTTTAATACAATGTACAATTAGATTATTAAAAAAACTTTGAAAGCGTGATCGAATCGGTAGTTGAACTTATCACGCCCTATATTTTACGCCGCGTCCACTTTTATTTCATTGCGCTGTCGTTTTTTGACCTTCATTTTTCAACCATTATCAGTACATTTACATTTTCTTCCCCGTCATTAACTTCCTTTCAGACACGTCATTTTTATAAGTCAAGCAGTTAAGGATGCTGTAGCAAATACAATTGCTCCCAATAAACCCATTATTCAATCCTTTCAGGCAAAAAATAAAACGCCAAAAAATGAACGCGTAGCAAAGATATTCCGTTCAACATTCATAAATGCATTAACATACATACATTCATAAATCCATTATTAAAAATTACAACATCAAGTCGCGACTTATCAAAACTACAAATTCTGACTTATAACAATAAATATTTTCAACTTCGCAGCCCACATTTCTGTACATATTCACATTCAAGGTCCATAAACTGAGCAAAATGCATTAGTGAAAACGTCCCAATTGATTTGGCTAAATGAGCTGAATTCAAAGCTCTCGGGACTAAATTGGGCCCAAAATTAGGGCAGTACTTTCTGCTAATCAAATTTAATATTACAGTGTTGAAAGTATTTCAGTAATGCATAGGTTCTGTAAGTGTATTTCAGACGCCATTCAAGTATAATATCATGCTCACCAGTTTTTAATTAACAATTTCTAAGATAAACCTATTTTTCATTAAAATTCCGTCCGCAAAAAAGGCAAAAAAATTGTTTCCCCGATGCTTTAGATACCGAATCGTGCGACAAAGCTAAACGGTAACAGGACTAAAAAAACCCCCCATGACTCCAAAATAGTTTCGGTTGCTAATAGCGTTTTTCCGACAATCTAAGAAAACATTTCTACGCTAGACAATTTTGAAAATAAATTCTGTCAAACCAAGGGAAACAATTTTGCCCGATTAAATCTGAAAACAAATTTCCTCCCATCAGTTTCTCGTGAAACTTGAGTAGTTGATTTTGAGTTATCAGACACTGGTGACAACCTGCTGGTCGGAATCAACACTTTTTGAGCCTAGCACAAAGTGCTCGCTCGAATGTCTGCTATCAACAGCTCCCGCGTTAGTCCCATTCGGGTCAGTTGCAAGGGCGCTATCAGCTGACTGTATTTGCACTTTAGGCAAAACTGTTCGTTTTACAGGTACTGATTGGAACATCTTGCACAGCTTCTGAAAAAGACATCAATTTACAGAGAAAAAAGCCAAATTTGAAAAACCTGTTACAAAATTTTCTCTCTAATTTATTCTGTAACAAATTATCCCAAGCAAGAGTAGTTTAGGTGTGAAACCATAACCGGAATATGCTCCAAAATAGAATTTAAAATTTCCTTTCAGAAAGATCACTGAGAGCCAGAGAATTTTCGGACGTGTGAAGTGAAAATGTGTAGTGGTTAGTTTCAAAATTGAAAATTCAAACAACTATTCCGTTATGTATTAGAACCTAGAGTTTAAAGCCTAGCAACCTCTTCACTATCCTTATTGGATGCTTTAATAGCTCTAACTTAGATTAACTTAATTCCAACGTGACAAATTACTAATTTACATATCATATTTACAGGTTCTGCATAATTAGCAAAAAGTAAGCTATAAGACACTACTAGGCATTAGTACCCAATTGCTAAACGCAGATGACCCGTGAACAAAATTAAACCGGCGCAAAAATATAAGATGAACATACCCCGCAGCTTGCCTAAAAAAGCCGCAATTAATTGGATTCAATGATGCTAGCAATTGGCATAGAAAATTTATTGTTTTCTTGGAAACTATCAACAAAAAGTATAGTAGAGGCATCTAAAACTGGGCTTTATGGGTTTATCCAGTTTCTGTTTTCGATTATCGAAATTAACTCGTCTCATTTTAGATTGCTTTGCTAAGCAACTGCTGTTGAAAGGCGCCTTGCTCAAAATGAGTTGAGAAACAAAGTTGACTAGAAAAGAAAATCATTTTACAAAATGATGGAAAATCGGCAAATTAGGCTAAAGCGAACAAACTTAAAACTAAAAAAAATCAAAATAGCAAACAAAAAAACTTAGAAGCACAATAATAGTTTTCTGGGAAAATGACGCGGATATTAAACATAGCAACCCAATATCAGATGAACTGCTCCAAAAAAATTGACGAGCTGAATTCAATACAAAAAACATAGCTGGCACCAGAAAAAATCCGCGATAGCTTCGTAGATCTGCAGTCTCAAAAACATAGTAAAAACAACAAAAAAATTCATCTCAAAAGTGCCCAAAAACTTAACCACGCGAATGAACAAAGATTCGCTCCCATGCACATAATTCAGTTGAAATTGCATGAACGAATGAACAAAAAGCAGATTTGAAGAGATTGCGACGTCATATGGTCGTAACGAAATTCTTGACGAAATAAAAAACCAAGAGAAGGCCAATAATAGCCTCAGCTATCTCTTCGCGGCTAAAAAAAAATTCCAAACAGAACACTGTATTTAAAAAGCATTTTAAAAGCACAGAAATTCAACATCATTGTTGAAATATGAAATATTCCTTTAAGAGAAAATAAAAATGCCTCCCACAAACTTCGCTTAAGAGAAATTTAAAATGATTGCCACGAAGTTTGTGTGAGAGAATTACACATCTACTCTATTTGTGTACAACTCGAACTGCACAGGGTCAACCCGCTTGCATTATTACAGAACATTCAGAAAGATTTAAGATCCATTTGAAAGGAATAAACATAACCGACTAACGTCGCAGCAATTGCTGTCGAACTAGTGGAGCGAAAATCTATTGCAGCCTGCTTCAATCGGAGGGACGGGAGAGGTAGAAGGTAACTAAGTTAACTCAGGAGGGCGTCAAAATACGTCATGAGAGGTTATATACCTCCATATAAACACTAAAAAATGAAACATGACATTTTCGGTATTCTTTATTCAATTTTTAGAAAAGACTGCCGCCAATTAGAAATCTTAAAGGCCCCTGGAAATGTTGAACGAAAAAGAAATATAGATTGCTCAAAGCACAGAGACAGGGGAAAAAAGTCACCCACAAAATCAAAACGGTCAAGTACTATTCTAAAACACAAACATTGTATACAATTCTAAAACACAAAAATAGCTCACTTTATAACGAAGCATGCAATGCATGAAATATCAAAGGTTAATTGCCATATGCCCTGATTTCTGAAAAACATTTGTTTCAAATGCATAAATGAAGAAATTTTAAAAAGCCAAAAATGAATTAAAAATTGAGAAATTGTTCTCATTTAGAAATTAAAACGCATTCTTAGACTCTCAAAATCACTGGTATAACATAACCGACTAACGTCGGGCGAATTGCTCTCGAACGACCAGCGAGCGGTTTGCTTCGTCAGCAGCTGCCACGGTTTAGTGAAGATAGCTTTAGCTTGATTGGACTCTAGAACCTTTAGTTTTCTAGCCTTGTTAGTAAATACATCCAATAAAAATGATAATTTCAAAATTTGCAAAAAATTGCAAAATTTTAAATAAATGCTTCCGAATTTCGCAGTGGAAATGTTCAAAACTCTTTTTGTCTCTGAAGTTTTTTTCAAGTAACTCATCTGCAAGACTTGAAAAGCGTCGTTAGCCAGTAATGATCGTTAAACTGAAGAAAAAGGACAAAAATATTCAAAAATTTTGAAAACAATCGCAAATTTTAACAATATCTTGCTAAAAATCAGGATATTAAAATCTTCAAAACCATTTCATTGTGTCAAAAGACTCTCCATTATCCCGATTTCAAGCTCTAAATTGCTTCACTGGCTCATGAAGATCCATGGTAATAATCTTCCGAAAATTAGAAAAAAAATAAATTTCATCAAAAAATTCCTAAAGCTGGAGTCATTAAAATATTGATAACGATTCTAACTCTAGAAGCTATGCAAAAGCTTATCAGCAATAAGGTCCCTAGGCATGGTGTCGGTAAAAACGATAAATAAATCAAAAAGATACGCAGTAACCTATAATCAAACCCTAGAGGAGGTTAAGTGACTCTTGATATGGAGAAACCTAAAAAAATGAAAAAAAAAAATCAAAAAACTTTGCAAGTTTGATAAAAACTGCTAAAATTTGTGATAATAAAAGTTGAAAACTAAGCCATGGCAAAAAACACATTTTCCAGTAACTTATTATCAAACCCTAACGGAGAATTTCTGTTAGGAAGAGAAACCAGAATAATGACAATGTCAAAAAATTGAAAAAAAAATGCAAGTTTTGTAAAAAAATGCTAAAATTCGTGGTGTTGAAAATTTGAAAAACATTCTTTTACATTTATAAACAATGCAGTAAGCTATTATCAAACCGTTGAGAAGGATCCTCGGCTCTTGAGGCTGGAATACCTAAAAACCAACAAATTTTCAAAATACTTGAAAAAATATCAAAACATAGCTGGCAGATTGCCAGAAAATAGCCGCAATAGATTCGTAGATCGGCAGTCTAAAAAAAAGTAAAAAAGACAGACCAAAAAAAATCGTCTTTTCATTGAAGGCTGATCTGTTATATTTTGATTAAAAATCTGTATAAAGTTATTGCTGCCTCTATTAACTGATTTCAAATAACCTTCATTTAGAGTGACACACATCCATTTGACCTTATCTCTTTGAATTAAAGTAAATAAAAGTCAATTTCAAATTGAGGAAGTCATTTTTGAGAGTGAGGTAAGTCAAGTGTGACCAAAAATTTAATCACGCGCATGAACAAAAAAAACTCGCTCAACTAAGAGCGAAAAATGACGTCACACATGCAATTCAGTTGAAATTGCATGAACGAATGAAAAAAAAGTGGCTGTGACGTCATATGGTCGTAACAAAAATCATGACGACGAAATAAAAAAAACCAAGAGAAGGCCAATAATAGCCCCAGCTATCGCTGTGCGGCTATTAAAAAGTTTCATCAAAAAAATTGCTAAAATTTGTCATATTCAAAAAATAAGAGCTATTCCATGGCAAATAAAAAATTTTCAGAAACTTATTATCAAACTCTTAAGAACGTTTTCTGGAACATGCGTCTGGAAAGACGTAAATAGTGAAAATGAATGTCAAAAAACTTGAGAAAAAATTTGCACGTTTTGTCAAAAAAATGCTAATATTCGTGATTTTAAAATGTTGAAACCATTCCACTACCACTAAAAACCATGCAGTAACCTATTATAAAAACCTAGAGGAGGTTCCTTGACACCTAGGGCTAAATGAACTCAAACATAACAAAAATTTTCAAAAAGCTTGAAAAAAAATGTCATAATAAGTATAAAATTGTATGTTTTCAGCGATCGGTTGTTCGTCACGGGGGGATGCAGCGTTTTTGAGGACAAAAAGTCAAAAGCGTCAGACAAAAAATCGGTCAAGCGAAAAATCGCATAAAAAAGACCGACAGGACTAATATAATTGCTACAAACTTCGTTTGAGAGCAATTAATAAACATAGCTTCTATTAAAAATTCTTTCAACAAAAAACTAAATTATAAGCAAAAAATAGACGAGAAAACGGCTAACACATGGCTATCTATATGCGCCATTCTGTCAAAAAACACTTTTCAAAGTCGAAAAGACATTCACTGATCGAAGCGCATGATCAAAAACTTCTCTGGCTCGCAAAAAATTAGTTCACACGTCAATTTTAATCTTTCGCTTTTATGTCAAAACGGCGTCTGAACGAATAGTACTTCCGGTAAAAACAAATCTTAGGAAAACCAGTACTCCTCTTCGAGTCGTAAAAAAACAAGATAAGGCCGATAATAGCCTCCGCTATCGCTTTGCGGCTATTAATGACAAAGTTTTCGTTTCCCACTGTTTTTGGAGCTATATAAATTGCAAAAAACTGACACAATTAGCTGACATTTTGGCGAAGATAGTTTTTAAAAAAACTCTAGAGACAGAAATAAATCGCCCGAAAGTACTGCTACGTAAGACACTAAAAGTAAAAAAACACGGGTAAACTGATGGCACTCGCCTGTGAAAGGGATGGAGCTGGTGTAGTGAAGAAACAGAATATGAAGTATCCAGGGATCCACATGAGGGAAGAGAAGAAGATGCAATAGGCTATGACGTCACTCCACCAGGGATAAACCTCCATACTCTCTGGGTGCTGGGACAGGAGGCCAAGGTCACGGATGGAGAAACACGTGATTATCTGAACAGCAGCAAACTTGTATTGCTCATAGTCAAATCAAAGAACTGAAAAGTTCATCTAATTTCAGGATACATATAAGTATCAACAGCAATTTTACAAGTGATTATAAGAGAAATATATCAAAGAAAATTAAACAGTACGCTTTGCATGTAAATTATTTGAAGTCACTCTTTTTTTTACTCTGAGGAATATTTTTGCATTTAAAATTGATCTGCTTCAAAGTGTACTATCAGTTACATTTTCAGCTTAAGTTGCGTCAAAGTTAAACTTCCAATTGCATATAATTTGCCTTTTTCAGCACCCACCATGCAAGCAATTAAGAGCCACTGGAAGGACTGACCATTTCGTTCATTATGTGTTTGAGACCCCCTTTTTCCTTTAGTGGAACCTAGGCCCACACTTAGGCTGGACTATAAACGACTTTGAAGGAATTTGAATTTGCCTTACCACTAGGAATGCCGGTCCCAAGAACGCCCAGCAGAACACCCAGTAGTAGCCAGGTGTCATTCCAATCATCTCTGTAATGTCATCGCGCAACCTTCGGAAGCCTATCAAACAGCACAAATAAGCCACCATTTTTATTCAGCAGACTGGTATAAACACTTGTTTTTAAAAGCGGCATTGACTTTTATATCTTGTTTTACTGGCATTCCACCAATTAAAATAAAACTTCAGATCACAACAAAAACAATCTTTGAGGTGCAACTGGTGGAAAACCAACCAACAACAATTCAGAAAAACCAGAATACTATTACTTCTCTTCAAGACGCAAGGAGCACTAGAAAACCAGCATTCCTCTCAGGGTCGTAAAATATCAAGCATGATCCATGATATTTGCAACAAACGTTGTTTTAGGGCAATTAATAACTGACAAGGTCCCTAACGTTTTAACATTTTCAAAATCAATAAAATTCAACGATTAATCAGAAGTGGCAGAACAACTTGCAGGTAATCTTTCATGAAAAATTGAGTCTATCGGGGAAAAAAGAAACATCAGAATAGCTGAAAATTGTCGAAAGAACAAAAGTTTCGAAAACCATGATAGCTGCAAAATTTGGATAACCTGCAACAGGAAATTCTATATCTGGAAAAGTTTCGCTACCAAGCTCACTCAAATATTCATGCAAAATATCACAAGATCTCAATTAACTCAAAATAGATGGCAGATTGTCAGAAAATTGCAGCAAAAGCTCTGTAGATCTGCAGTCTCAACAAGATAAACATAACCGACTAACGTCGTGCGAATTGCTCTCAAACTACCGGTTGGCTTCGTCAGTAGCTAGCCACGGTTTAGTGAGGCTAGCTTTAGCTTAATTGAAGGGGCATGGGGTGAGCGCACCGGGGGTGATGGGGGCAGCAGTAGCGGGGGGCAACAGTAGGGGGAGGGGGGTGCAACGGTGGACTTTGGCAGCATGGGCCCTTACGGCCTGAACGATGTGCAGGGGTAGGGATTTTTTTTTTTTGGGGGGGGGGGGGGGCTAATGTGGGGGGGGGGGGGTCAACTTCTAAGAACCACCCCTTACCAGATAAAAATAAGTCTCCAAAACAGTTTGTGAACCGCATACTTGAAGATTAGTGAGCTGAAAGGCTTTAAGAGCACCTAATGCCCGCTGCGCGCTATCTGTTTATCCGGTTTTTGAGGACGATAAAGCCATATTCGTCAGACGAAAAATTGGCAAGCGAAAAACCGCATTAAAAAAGACCAACATGACTAATATAATTGCTACAAACTTTGTTTAAAAGCAATTAAAAAGTAACAGACCAAAAAGAATTTTTTTTATTAAATGCTGAGACGTTATAATTTGGTTAAGAATCTGTAAAACTTATTGCAGCTTCAATTAGCTGCTCTCAGATAACCTTCAATTAGTGACACAAGCAATCACTTGACCTTATCTCTTTGAATTAGAGGTTCAGAAAAGTCAATTTCAGAGTGAGGTACACTTTTTGAATTATTAGGTAAGTCACGTGTAATCCAAAAAAATAATCACGCGGATCTGAAGTGATTGTGACGTCATATGGTCGTAACAAAAATCTTGAGGACGAAACAAAAAACAGCAAGACAAGTCCCGAAACAATTCAAAGAATTTTTATTGACTAAACCAAAAACTAGACAGATTGGAAAATGAAAGAATTGGAATAACCATTTACAAAAAAAATTCGGATCTATTTTGTTCCCCCACCTAGTGAGAATATATGTTTTATGACCCCCAGGAGCACGTGCATTATTTTTACACAGTAACACGCTACAGAACAATACATAATTTGTAGCTGGGGGTCACATAAAACATTGGGGGCCGAAACAGAATAGATCCAAAAATCCGATCAAAAAATTTGAAAAACAGTTAAAATCAATCTCAAATCGTCGCATGTGAACAAAAACCAGCTAGAAAGCACTTTTTGTTTAAGCACCGTTTTCTCACTCATTAAAATTAGAGTGAACCAATCTTCATGCCGCAAAAAACCTCACTTTTGTTTCGGCGTGACAAAAATCATCACTTCAATTTGACTTCATGAAAATCATGAAAATGTGTGTGTGCACAATTCTTAAAAAAAGACAGCGCCCCAATGCAACTCAAATTCGTTGAATTGAGAAAATTAAAAGAAGGCCAATGATAGCCAGCTATCACTTTGAGGCTATTAAATAGAAACTCATTTCTTGAAGCCATTTTTATTTCACAAATTCTAGTCCGTGCAAAAATTACTCTTCATGAGGTTTTGTATCGAGCTACGAACTAAGAAAGAGCAATTACTTAATGATGTCTCATCAAGGAAATAGAACGTCTAAGTCAAAAATCTTATCAAAAACCTTGGAGAAAGACCTCCAATCTGAAGCAGCTCTGAGGTTTCTGTACCTGTCGTCCAAAAAATTGAAGCTTGCACAGGAACCTTTTGTTATACACTTAAAAAGCCAAACTCAATTAACGTTTTCAAATGAAACTTTTATCAACTCACCGTAGCAGTAGCAGACAGTTAGTGTTTCCAGGAGTACCACAATGATCATTGGATTAGCAGTGCCATACTCAGCGTATATTCTCTCCATAAACATGCCACCCTAAGGAGAAAAAATCAGGAAATCAAGTAAAATTTCTTGACACATTGG
This sequence comes from Convolutriloba macropyga, assembly GCF_964194025.1. Taxonomy (NCBI): domain Eukaryota; kingdom Metazoa; phylum Xenacoelomorpha; order Acoela; family Convolutidae; genus Convolutriloba; species Convolutriloba macropyga. The sequence continues at coordinate 74,811,279 of NC_134470.1, forward strand.
TTATAGGACACAGAACGTACCCGAGTGGTTGTAGGGAGGGCGCCAATGAAACAGCATGTGATCAACACAAGCACGAACTTCTCCCGGTGTTTGCCCAATTTGTTCGGAAACTGGTCACTCAGGGCTGTGATTATAGATTCCAAACCACCAAACTGAAACAATCACTCAACTTTTAAATTGGATTAAGTGCCGTGAATTAACTTTTGTGCAGAAGCGGCTATTTCTTTAACAACTAAAAATTCTCCGCAGCATATTATTTCAATCAGATCAAAAATGGAGCAGACATTTTGTTAAACTGAATAATAAATTGTTCTCAAGTACGTATTTAAGAGTATTAGTATGAAAAACAAGTAAGCCTACATATTAGAAAGGACATCAAAAAGCAACTTTGCATAGTAGAATGATGATCTTGGGGAGCGGCTTAAATAATTTTAATAGAAGGTAGAAGGAGAAAGGATATTCTAGTGATGTTTGCGATTATAATAATCTGGACCATTTCTATGAAAGGAACCAAAATATTAAGAAGTGAAAAGCCGGAATATTGTAGTGACGAAACATTACTTACTGTGCTGTCTAATCCAAGTGTAATGAGCATAAAGAAGAATACGAGTGCCCATAGGGTAGACCAGGGCATGTTGGCTATGGCCTCCGGATACACCTCGAACACCAACCCAGAGCCTAAATAGGTCAAATTCATTGCAAAGGAAAAGTTCGTAAATAATAAAATTACAATAGCCAGTACTTCGACTTCAACAAAAATAAATCAAAAAGCGAATAAAGCATACTTATTGAAAGCACGACGACAATCACTCATTTTTTTCTTAAATTTCATCGGTTTTCTTGATCTGCATAGAGGTCAGTCAGGATTTCTCGATCATCAATTTAAGAAAATAAGTATAAACATAATAGACGGGAAATTTTGGACGTCGGGAAATTTTTTAGCGACCAATGTTTAGCAAAAATATTAAAATTTTCAAATTTTAACAAAATCTTGCCAGAATACAAAACATTAATATCTCAAGAGTCATTTCATTGTCTCAAGAGACTATCCGGTATCCCTGTTTCAAGCCTGAAATAGTTTCAAAGGCTCATAAAGATCCATACAATTGGAACATAAAAATTTTCCAAAAAATTGAAATTAAATTTTCTCAATATTACTAAAACTGGAGTAATAAAAAATGTTGATCACCATCCTATTAACTCTAGAAACTATGCAGCAGCTTATTATCAAACCTTGGAGGAGGTCCCATGGCATCTGTTGCCGAGAAAAATTCAAAACATAAAAAATTGCAAACATTTTAAAAGATTGCTAAAATTCGTGATATTAAAATCTAGAAGAACATTCTATTGCTTACATCTATAAACAATGCAGTAACCTATTATCAAACCCTAAAGGAAGTTCTGCGGCTCTTGAGACTAGAGAAAACTAAAAAATGACAAAAAATTTCAAAAAACTTTTTGCAAGTTTTATAAAAAAAACTGCAAGTTTTATAAAAAAAAAATTGCTGAAACTTGTGATATTAAAAGTTGAAAATTAAACCATGACCAAATAAAATTTTCCAGTAACTTATTATCAAACCCTAATGGAGGCTTTTTGACTCTTGAGGCTCAAAAAATCTGAATAACGACGATAAATGTCAAAAAATTGGGGAAAAAATTGGAAAAAAAACGCGAAATGCAAAAAGTCAAGGGCGTAAAAGTCACTCGAAAAGTCAAAATTGTCATGCGAAAATTTTGCATTAAAAAAGACAAACGTTTACAATAATTGCTATGAACTACGTTCAAGAGCAATTTAAAAAGTCCGTCAAAGACCATTGCTCCTCGATGAGTCGTAAAAAAACATGAATACAATTAAAATAACTTGTAGGAGAGCAGTTACTAAATTCGATTGAATCGCGACCGAGCAAAGAGGTCAAAGGACGCAAGAACATTCAAACATACCCGACTAACGTCGGGTAAATTGCTCTCAATGGACCAGTTGTCTTCGGTAGTAGCCAGCCGCCGCTTATGGATGCTAGCATGGAGCGTCAGGGGGGTAGCGGACTGGCGGGCAAGCAAGAGGAGGGTCAAGCAGTGGGGAGTGGGGGGGGGGGGGGCAGAGAAGTCGAAAAGATTTCACGTAAAATGTTGAACAAGCTGTGAACTGAGGTAAAGCGAAAAAATTTTAGGCTATAATAGCCGCCTGAGAAGCTGAGGCACACCAATATTAATTGACATGGCTCGTGCAACAAAAAAATCTGTTGAAAACTCATTGTTCTTTTTCAATAGGTTAGTTTGCCTCTAACATTTAGAAACCTAACAACAATTGAACAACAAACTTGAACCGACTAGTCGGAAGAATTGCTATCGAACGACAGGCAATGCAATTTATCAGGGGCTGCAGCCTAGAAAAATTTTTCTTGATGGGTGCAAAAATAGTTCACCACGCCGAGATTCGAACATTGAATCTACCGCTCCCTCACCAGAAGCACTGCCCACTCGGCTATAAGGCCTTTCTTGTTGCTATGCTGCAATTGATTTTAATTTAGCAACAAGCCTTACTTCGGAGTGAGAAGAAATTAAAAATGAAGTACAAAAACGTTTAAAAGACACTTAAGAACTGAGAGAACGATCTAGAAGAAAAGTGCAAAATGGTCGAGCAAAAAATTTGCAAAAAAACAGACACGTTTACAATAATTGCTACGAACTTCAGTCGAGAGCAAATAAAAATCTGAAATTATGAGTACTAAAATAAAGGTATTTTGATGCTTTCAAAAACATCACTTGAATCAGCAACAGCTTTTTTTGGACGTCGGGAAATTTTTCGAGCGACCAATGTTTAGCAAAAATATTGAAATTTTCAAAATTTAACAAAATTTTGCCAGAATACAAAACATTAATATCTTAAGAGTCATTTCATTGTCTCAAGAGACTATCCGGTATCCATGTTTCAAGCCCGCAATAGTTTCAAAGGCTCAAAGATCCATACAATTGGAACATAAAAATTTTCCAAAAATTTGAAATTAAATTTTCTCAATATTACTAAAACTGGAGTAACAAAAAAAATGTTGATCACCATCCTATTAACTCTAGAAACTATGCAGCAGCTTATTATCAAACCTTGGAGGAGGTCCCATGGCATCTGTTGCCGAGAAAAATTCGAAACATAAAAAATTGCAAAAATTGCTTAAATTCGTGATATTAAAATCTAGAAGAACATTCTATTACTTACATCTATAATCAATGCAGTAACCTATTATCAAACCCTAAAGGAAGTTCTGTGGCTCTTGAGGCTAGAGAAAACTAAAAAATGACAAAAAATTTCAAAAAACTTTTTGCAAGTTTTATAAAAAAAAACTGCAAGTTTTATAAAAAAAAAATTGCTGAAACTTGTGATATTAAAAGTTGAAAATTAAACCATGACCAAATAAAATTTTCCAGTAACTTATTATCAAACCCTAATGGAGGCTTTTTGACCCTTGAGGCTCAAAAAATCTGAAAAACGACGATAAATTTCAAAAAAATTGGAAAAAAAATTGGAAAAAAACGCGAAATGCAAAAAGTCAAGGGCGTAAAAGTCACTCGAAAAGTCAAAATTGTCAAGCGAAAATTTTGCATTAAAAAAGACACAAACGTTTACAATAATTGCTATGAACTAAGTTCAAGAGCAATTTATAAAGTCCGTCAAAGACCATTGCTCCTCGATGAGTCGTAAAAAAACATGAATACAATTAAAATAACTTGTAGGAGAGCAGTTACTAAACTCGATTCAATCGCGACCGAGCAAAGAGGTCAAAGGACGCAAGAACATTCGAACATACCCGACTAACGTCGGGTAAATTGCTCTCAATGGACCAGTTGTCTTCGGTAGTAGCCAGCCGCCGCTTATGGATGCTAGCATGGAGCGTCAGGGGGGGGGGGGGGGGGTAGCGGAGTTGCGGGCAAGCAAGGGGAGGGTCAAGCAGTGGGGAGTGGGGGGGGCAGGGTTCGACGGTGAACTATTGGGAAAGGGTAGGTGACTGAGGGTCTTAAACTTAATAAACTTGAACTTTTGAAGATTAAGAACCACCATTCACACCATCAAATGGTCTCCTGAAAACAATTTCAGTGAATTGCATACTTAGAGACTAGTGTGGCGTACGGCTCTAAGTGAGCTGCTCAGCCACTTAATTCCCGTTGATTTCAGTTGATCCCGCTTTCGAGGACGTTTGAAAAGTTAATGAAAAGTTTATAATAATAAACTAATGTCGGATGAATTGCTCTCGAACGACAGGCGGGTAGAAAAATATTTGACCCCACCGGGATTCGAACTACTGACCTCCCGATACTTACTCAGATGCACTGACCACTGGGCTTTCAGGCCTTGTTTTGGCTATGCTGCAACCGACTTTATATAAGCAACAAGCTTTACTTCGGAGTGAGATCAATAGAGATCACTCAGAAATGAGGAACGAACGCGTGAAAAAGTCATTGAGAAGTCAAAGAATGTTCTAGAAAAAACAGCAAAATGGTCAAGCAAAAAATTTGCATTAAAAAAGACCGAAACAATTACAATAATTGCTATGAACTTCGATCAAGAGCAATTAAAATGGTCGGAAAAAAATCGGTCAAGCAAAAATTCGCATAAAAAAGACCACAGGACTCATATAATTGCTACAAACTTCGATTGAGAGCAATTTAAAAACCGTTTTCAATGTCTCTGCGGTTATTAATTAATCGCATCTAAATTAATCTAACGTTAATTTCAATAATTTTAATTATCAGATGTCCGCTTTCGAAAACCAAACAATATCGCTCTCCGTAAACAAAAAATGCATGCATGTTGCCTGGCCATATTGGTTTTGATAAGTTCTCCTAACAGTCACTCAACAACTGAACTCATTCCTTGTAAGCTAAAGCAACATGTATTGTTGAGTTCGCATAAATAAAAGCAGCAGTTTGAAAAATTTTACTCAAAATATTCAGGTATGCCTTGTATCAATTTAGATGACTGAAGACTTGAGGATGAGCAAATTAGGCAGACAAATTTCTTCAAACAAAATTGACCGCTTTCAACGTTCACTTTTTAATAAATTCGTTGCTCCTGTGTTCATCATTGAACCAATTTTGGGGAACAATAATAAGTTACTGAGTCCAAATCTCCGCTGATTATACTTCAATGGTAAAGGCCAGATCGGCGGCGTCTTTGTATTAATATTGGAGGAATGCATAGATCGAAGAATTTGGAATAAAACTTAAATTTTTCCCCTAAATTAGTATTTTCTGGTATTACCACCCCTATAACCATGACGCAAAACAAACAAACAAACACACACACACACTAAACACAAGCACGCACACACACACACACTGGACGGTGCCCATATACATTGTAAGGCACATATATTATATATAAACACATTGCGAGCTTGCTACTACGTTCAACATTATATACACGTCAAGTGAGGCTGGGCAATCAAGACAGACAGTCACCATGGTTCCAAAAATCTCATTTACAAAACAGAACATCTAGCAATATTTTCAACTATGTTCATATATTCTCACCCTCTTTGGCGACGTTTTCAATATCTTTGCCTTGCTTGACAGCCAAGTATCCAAGAACCGAGAATATGACGAATCCAGCTAGGAAACTTGTGAGGCAGTTGATCACCGAGGTGACAATTGCGTCTCTGTAGCAGTTGTTGTGGAAGGGGTTGTAGCTGGCCAAAGCAAGCAATACTCCGAATCCAGGTCCCAATGAGAAAAAGATCTGTTGAGCTGCCTCCTTCCATACCTAAACAATCAATAATAACCGATAACAAAACTAATTCCTGGCAATTATCTGTCCGATATAACTAGCTATGACTAAATTTCTTCCTCCGTTATTAACGCAAAGAAACACGAAAGGGTTTTGCGTTCGATAATATCAAGAGTAGTGAGCAACAATAATTCATCAAACAAAAAAATACAGACACAAAACATAAACCGACTAATGTCAGAAGAATTGCTCTCGAACGACAGGCGAGGGAATTTAATTCAGGGGCTGTAGCCTAGATAAATTTTTCATTATGGGTGAAAAAATAGTTGACCACGCCGGGATTCGAACCATGAACCTCCCGCTCACTCACCAGAATCACTGCCCACCCGGCTTTCCCGCCCTTTAGCTTCGATGCTGCAATCGATTTTATCTTAGCAACAGCTTTTCTTCGGAGTGAGAGCAATAGTTTTCAATCTCAAGATAAAGCACTTCAAGGACATTAAGAACTAAACAAAAACACCCAGTTTTTAACGGTACGATCAGTCAATATTCCATTAACTTTGTTGCCAAGCTTGATGAAACAAAACTTAACTCTTGAAAAAAGGAAAGTTTTTTAATCATTGTGTTCCTCTTTCCAAAAACATTGCTGGCATATTGCCAGAAAAAAGCTGCGAAAGCTTCGTAGATCTGCAGTCTCAGATAGACATAAAAAACAGATATAAAACCAGAAATTACTCCTTTTATTAATTGCAGTTGCTGTATTCGATATATTCTAAGAATCTGAACTTACTGCTAATTCTGTTGAGTCATCTTGAAAATTAGAAAACATTTTTGAGAGTGAGGTAAGTCACGCACAAAAAACTGAATAACGCAAATGAGAAAAGAACTTGCCCCACCAAGAGTGAAAATTACGCCGCGCACGCAAGTCACTCAACATTGCACGATTAAAAGCACAAAAAGCAGATTTTAAGTGAGCTTGACGTCATATCATACATAGCCGGCAGATTGCCGGAAAATAGCCGCCGTTGACGCGCTTGATGCACATCAGGATTGAAACAGAAAAAGAGATAAATTGACTAATCTTTTTCAGTGTCAAAAAGTGTTTTAATTCGACGTGCAGTTTCAGCTGGATTCTAAAACTATACTTAATTCAGCTTCCTAACTGAAAGCTAATAAGCTTAATTTCAATGTCAGCTAGCAAACACTCTAATGAACTTTGACAACCTAATTCTCAACGACTTAATGACCGGACTTTATCGGTTTATCCCCTCTTTTGATTTTGCTCTTTTGAACTTGGCTGTATTCACTATCTTGCGTAATTCATTGAGTGAATGGATTCAAAAACCATTCAGTTGAAACAGTGAGCGAGGTAAGTCAGAAGTCAAATGTAAAAGTCGTGACTTATGTAAATGAAAAAGGTGATCAAAAGGTAAAGCGAATTCAAAAAAAGAGGAGCAACTAAATAATAGCCGTTTGAGGGGCTGACGGCGGCTATAAAAAAAATCTTTACAAAATATAGCCGGTGCACGATTAAAAGAAAAAAAAACAGATTTTAAGTGAGCGCGACACCATACAAAAAATCTTTAAAAAATATAGCCGGAGAAATCCGGAGTCACAGTCTTCAGGAGTAATCAATGAATTCGTCCAATACCTGGGGGAATTCCAAACTGGCTGCGCACTTGATTCATTATACTTAACTTAGTTGCACAAAGAACGGACGAGAAACTTTTTTCAGAAAAGAATTTATAAAATTACATAGTCTTCAAGAAACACTACGAAAGCAACAAAAACTATCATAAAAATATTATCCCCATCCATGGAAATTGAAAAATGACTCTGAAAAAATGAAAGCCCAAAATATTGCATCATCTGAGCATACTATCTGGTAACGTTGTAAAATCACTAAACATAACCGACTAACGTCGGGCGAATTGCTCTCAAACGACCGCCGAGGGGTTGGCTTCGTCAGTACCTATCCACTGTTTAGTGGGGTTAGTTTTAGTTTGATTGAAGGGGCCTGATATTAGGGTAATAGACGATGACATGCCACATAACAGCCGCTGATGTGCGGCATCAACAAAAGAGTTAAGGAGAGAGAGTACGCGATTAAACGTGAGCAAGAAAGAGAAGGAAAGAAATGCCAGCCAATACAGAGAGAGATTGAAAGAGCTAGGAATTTTTTGCCATGATGAGATTCGACTATAAAACTTCAAGTTTTCTAGACTTTTTAGTAAATCATATAGAAAAAAACTGAAAGCGCAAAATTCAAAAGTTTCCACATTTCGCAGTAGAGAAAATGTTCGAAAACATTTTTTGTATCTGGATATTTGTCATGTAACCCAAGACTTAACAAAGGTTTCGTTGGCCAGTAAGGATTGTTAAACTCAGAAAAGGACAAAAATGTTCAAAAATTTTAAAATTTATTGCAAATTTAAAAATCTTGCTAAGATTCGTAATATTAATATCTTCAGAACACCATTTCATTGTCTCGAGAGACTATCCAGTATGCATATTTCAAGCCTTAAGCAGTTTCATTGGCTCGTAAAGATCCATACACTTGGAACAAAATTTTTTTAAAAAAATTAAATTTTATCAAAAAATTGCTGGAGCTGGAGTCATTAAAATACTGATAACCGTTCCACTAACTCTAGAAACTAGGCAACAGCTTAGTATCAAACCTCGAAGGAGGTTTCTCTGCTCTTGAAAAACCTTAAAAAATGACAAACAATTTCAAAAAACATGAAGTTTGACAAAAATTTTTTCAAAAAGCTGCTAAAACTCTTTAAGTGTTAAAATCTTTAAAAACACTCCATTGCATCTAGAAACTATACAATAAATTGTTATCAAACTTTATAGGAGGTTCCTTGGCTCTTGAGGCTAGACAAACCTATAAAATGACAAAAATTGTCAAAAACTTGAAAAAATGGCAAGTTTCATAAAACAAATCGATAAAATTTGTGATATTAAAGAGTTAAAAACCATTCCATTACAACTGAAAACAATGCAGCCACCTATTATCAAACCTTTAAGCAGATTTTCTAAACCCTGAGGCTCAAATACCTTGAATAATTACAATAAATGAAAAAGAAATTTAAAATATGCCTTTTTTTTCAAAAAAAATGCTAAAGTTCGTGACTTTAAAATCTTGAACATAATTCCATTACGTCTAGAAACTTTACAGTAACCTATTATGAAATCCTAGAGGAGGCTCCTTGGCTCTTGAGGCCGGATAAACCTAAAAAACGACAAAATTTTTCAAAACCTTGAAAAAATTTGCCAGTTTTTCCAAAAAAAATGCAAAAATTCGCGATGTTGAAATGTTGAAACCATTCTATTACTACAAAAAACTGTGCGATAACCTATTATCAAACCATAGAGCGGGTTCCTTGACATCTACGATTGATAAAACTCGAAAAATTACAAAAATTTTCAAAAAGCTTGAAAAAAAATAGTGAAAATTTGTAAAATTTGCGTGTTTTTAGCGAACGCTTGTTTGTCAGTAGCTAGCCACCAGGGGGGAGGGGAGGCTGCACCTGGGTTCTGATGGACGTGGCAACAGTCGGGTGGGGGGTGGGGGGCAATAATGGGGGTCAACAAATGGGGGGGGGTTCTTCAACCTCTAAGAACCGCTCTTCACACCGTAAGTATGTCTCCAAAACAGTTTGAGCTGAAAGGCTGTAAGAGCACATAATGCCCGCTGGGCGCTACCTGTTTATCCCGTTTTTGAGGACAAAAAGTCAAAAGCGTCAGACGAAAAATCGGTCAAGCGAAAAATCGCATAAAAAAGACCGACAGGACTAATATAATTGCTACAAACTTCGTTTGAGAGCAATTAAATAAAATGGACAAAAATTGGCGAATACAGTAAGCACATCAGTGAATTAATTCTCGCGAAACATCCGGTGTCAAAAACTCTAGGAAACAATAGCAAATATTGGAAATAACAATCTTAGAAATTGAATTTAATACATAGCTGGCAGATTGCCAGAAAATAGCCGCAATTGATTCGTAGATCGGCAGTCTAAAAAAAAACAGTAAAAAAGACAGACCAAAAAATTTCGTCTTTTCATTGAAAGCTGATCTGTTATATTTTGGTTAGAAAAATCTGTCTAAGTTATTGCTGCCTCTATTAGCTGATCTCAAATAACCTTCACTTAGAGTGACACACACCCATCTGACCTTATCTCTTTGAATTAAAGTAAATAAAAGTCAATTTCAAATTGAGGAAGTCATTTTTGAGAGTGAGGTAAGTCAAGTGTGACCAAAAATTTAATCACGCGCATGAACAAAAAAACTCGCTCCACTAAGAACGAAAAATGACGTCACACATGCAATTCAGTTGAAATTGCATGAACGAATGAACAAAAAGTGGCTGTGACGTCATATGGTCGTAACAAAAATCATGACGACGAAATAAAAAAAAACCAAGAGAAGGCCAATAATAGCCTCAGCTATCGCTGTGCGGCTATTAATAAAAGAAGTTGGAATTAAAAACCTATGTCCCAATTAAAAGAAATTAAGAAGAATGTATAACAGAGAACAAAATTTTCTCAATTTTGACAACAGAGCAAATAAAAAATTATCGTGATCGCTATCGCCAATTAAAGAAACCTTTGGTGAAATACGCCAACAAAACGCAAAACCTCAACTAAAAACTAAGAAGACAAATGAGAAAGATTGAAATTCAGAAGAAAAATCTTTCAACCACAAAACCTAGCCACCTGAAGTTTAGCTGAAAAAACGAAATTTGCGTTTAATTTTACAGCAGATTCAAACTCAGAAAACAAAAAAAATGCTTGAAAAGGCGCAAAACCACAAATGATAATAGATATTGACTAGAATCAAGAGTGAGAACAATTGGAATGCGGGGTTGATGTTTGTGCCCCGCCCCAACACCATCTTAATGAATGCATATTATTTACAACCCCTGTCACCCGTGCAAAACTTGTGCATGATTTACTATGTAATGCAACGTGCTCTGTAACTGGAGGGGGACAAACAAGAAATATCCGAGGAAGTTGTCACAATTTGAAAACTTGAAAGGAAAACGAGATGTTCACAATTTTCTTAACACAAAATAAAGTTCTAAACCAAGAAAGTAGAACGCGTGACATGTTATATTTTGATTAAGAATCTGTATAACTTATTGCTGCTTCTATTAGATGCTCCCTAAAATCTTTAGTTGACAAAGTTAGTTGATTTCATCTACTATGATTAAATTAAGGAGAAGTCATCTTGAAAGTCATTTTTGAGAGTGAGGTAAGTAACGTGTGACCAACAATTTAATCAAGCAAATGAACAAAAATCTCGCTCTGTGAATGAAACGTAGCAACAAGAATTCTAGGAACAACTCGAAGTAGAAAAATGGCAAACCTCATTGACCTCATGCACATTCTACATAATCATGCTAAGCACTTTGAAACAAAAAAAAACATGAAAAGTAACTGACAAAGCATCTGATAAAAATTAATTTTAGCTGCGACTCCAAAACAAAAACTCTGAAATACAGATAGTTTGCCACAAAAGGGACCCAATTGAAAGACATCCTCATAAAAAAACTGGCAGGTCGCCAGAAAATAGGCGCAATAGCTTCGTAAATCTGCAGCGTCAAAAAGACAGTAAAAAACAGACCAAAAAAGAAAAATCTAATTATTAAATGCTTAGATGCTAAATTGATTAGAAATCTGTTAAATATAATCTGCCTCTAAAAACCTTCAAACAAACCCCGCAGATTGCCGGAAAATAGCCGCCGTTGATTCCAATAAGCATGATTGGGATTGAAAGAATAGATATTGAAAAAAAAAAGATTTTTGTTCAAAAACAGTTTTAAGTCCGATTTATTTTGATGGCATTTCTTCGTAGTTGAACATACTTCGATACTATCTCAGAGAGAGGCTACAGGGGCTACTATCAATACCAATAAGCATAAGAGATGGTAACTAAGACTTATAGGAACGACGTTCAAATAGCGGGCATCTAAAATTGGGCTTTATGGGTTTATCCCGTTTCTATTTCTGACTTCAATTTTTTATACTGACTCAGTTCATTTTGAATTGCTTTGCTGAGCAACTGATGTTCAAATTCACTTAGCAGAATGAGAGAAGAGAGAAACTAGTCTAGAGAAGTCAAAAAGATTTCGAGCAAAATGTCGAAAAAGCGGCAAAATGGTAAAGCGAAAAAAAGATCGACGAAAAAAAATAGGAGCGCTATAATAGCCGGCTGAGAAGATGAGGGCGGCTATTAATTAGAGTGAAACACACTCATTTGACCTTATCTCTTTGAATTAGAGATCAGTCAATTTCAGAGTGAGGAAGTCATTTTTGAGAGTGATGTAAATCACGTGTGACCAAAATTTCGATCACGCGGACGATTAAAAAACTCCCTCCACTAAGAGTGAAAACTGACGTTAAGCAATTCAGCTGAAATTGCATGAACGAATGAACAAAAAGCAGATTTGAAGTGATTGCGAAGTCATATAGTCTAAACAAAGTCTTGACGACAAAATAAAAAAGGACGACACCAATAATAGCCTCAGCTATACCTTTGCGGTTAAAATGGGTTCACGAAGAGAAAACCGAGGAAAGAAGATGAGGATGTGCAACACCAAAAAATATTTTCCATAAAATTCTCTACAATGCAAAAAAGCAACTTCCTAAGCATTATTCTGAAAAAACAATTACGACGTCTGGCATAGTAAAATCCGCATCTTCTTTTTATAGCATCTTACGCTAGATCAGTGAGTCATACAAGTCAGAAAAATAGTAAACAACAAATAAATCATGAAATCAACAAAAATAGCCTGAAAAAAAAGAATTTGTATAAGAGAAAAGTGCCATATCAAGCCTTCAATTGACAACTCATAGTAGCCATACCCATAGAATAGGTCTTAACTAAGAATTGACCAAAACCACAGCAGGAAGCGTGAAAACAGAAACATGCCAAAAATTTGAAAAACACAAAAACCGGCAAAAATTGCCCACATTTATTCAATTTTCGTCAACAAAAACAACTCAAAAAATATCAATCCAATTGAAGGAACACCAAAGCGGTTAAAACAACTAATTGCAATAAAAAATGAAGAAAAATATAAAAACTCCTAGAAAAGCTTAAAACATAAACCGACTAACCTCGGAAAAATTGCTCCCGAAAGACAGGCGGCGCAGTTTAATTCAGGGGCTTTAGCCTAGATAAATTTTTCTTTATGGGTCCAAAAAAATCAGCCGAAGGTAGCATTCGAACCCCGACCTCCTAAATGCAATTCCGTCACCTCGATGGAGGCATTAACCACTCGGCTATCAGGGCCTTATCAGAGACTATCCAAAAATCAGTTTTGTTTGAAAAACAAACTATATTTCGGAGTGAGAGCGATTGAAATCACTCAAAAATCATTTCCTTCTCAAGTGTCTGTGTGACAGACACTTGAGAAGTATATGATTATTCTAGAAGAAACTTGCAAAACTGTTAAGCAAAAAATTTGCGTAAAAAAGACACGTTTACAATAATTGCGATTCGAGAGCAATTAATAAACCATAAATGATAAGAGCTGAAAAGTGAATCTAAAAATTAGCATTTGCTTCAGATGGTGAGAAAAGCGCTTTTACTAGTTTAGATAATTTAGAGAAAAGGTTGGACTTAAAACTTTAAAAAACGCTTTGCACAAGCAGCACGTGATTAAAAATTTTTCACACCTACTTTTCTGGCTGTCTAAAAATCGACATGAACAAAAAAACTACTCTCTCTTCTCTATGCTCTTCAATTCGTTCACCCGTTTGACCTAAACACTTAGCTTTCATATGCGGCATTGACTTTCACATCCTGTTTTTAATACACTCAAAAAAATTATCGATCAAAGAAGACGCTCCACCGATACTCCTCTTCGATTCGTAAAAATGACGCCACGCAGACAATTCAGTCAAAAATAATGAATGCACGTTTTGAAATCAACGAGGCATTGTTTTTTATCGATTTGAATCTTTCGTTTTATAGGAAAAAACAGCTCCTGCTTTAACTAACCGTGATTTCAAGAATTTTCTCTGGAACTGGCGTCAAGTAGTACTTCACTCCCATCATAGCTCCGGGTAGAGTTAGACCCCTCAACAACAGACAGAACAGAATGATATAGGGTGCTGTTGCCGTAATCCATACAACCTGAAACATTACATGTGACTGCTACACTAATTAACATAGGTGTCAACACTAATTCAACATTTCAACTCTCCTCCGAATTAGCGATCTCACTCACGAACTACTAAAATGATGCCGATCTTATAGATAATTAATAATATCTTTTTCTCTGCAGTAACATACATACTAATTACTTCACAGATCTAATATCTAATCAAGCAACTCACAAGCAAGTTTTATGAACAAAATATACAGGAAGCAAAGGCATTAATAATTCGCATAATGTTGACTAACTTTTCCGGATCCCTTGATTCCCTTCCAGAGTGAGAAGTAGACAACAATGAACACAAACATCAGACAGATAGACAGTTCCCACTTCAGACCACCCATGTCTTGCAGACCAGCTGCTTTGTAGTTTTCCAACACATACCTCCTATAAATTTCAGATTATCTCAAACCAAAGAAGGCGAATAACTTACATTATTTTAAGGACTCCCCCTATTCAACTCATGAATTTCATTGGTTATCTCAAGAATAATTCAATTCTTCCGATAAAACACTACTGCTCAAAAAATCAGAGATTAATTCTCATACAATACACCTCATCAAGCATTTACTTCATTGGCGAATTTTGCTCGTGCTTCGAACTTTCATATTATATTTTATACAGTTTAATCAAATTTTTAGGGAGAGGAATCTCATATTCGGGCTTGTTGTTAAGATAAAGTTGTCCGATCGGTATAACTGAGACACCTTCACTTCAGAGTAGTATTTATCGAGTGTAAAAGGGCCGCCAAACGAAGTGGAGTGAAGCCCTGATTGTCGACGAGAAGGCGTTTTTCTTTTCAAAATTGTCCGAGCTGCGACGACCAAAGTTTTTGGTCATGTCAAGATGTAGTAAAAACAAAACAACAGCTGTCAGACTTCCCCAATTTTTCCAGCGTTTCGCAATTTCCCGAGTGTAGCCTAGAAAATTTTATGGGTGCAAAAACTCATAGTGTTTCGAACCCGTGATCTCCGGGATACCAGTCAGACATCTTAACCACTAAGCTAAAATTGCTTTGTATCCACCGCTAGCAATCGGTTTTATATTAGCAAAAAAAACTTCATTTCGGAATGCGAACAATTCAAATCACTCAAAACGAAGAAGTGAAGTGTGAAAAATTCACTTGAGAAATCACAGAATGTCCTAGAACATAAGCACAAAAATGGTCACGCAAAAATTTTGCATTACAAAAGACCAACACGTTTACAATAATTGCTTCAAATTTCGTCCGAGAAAATTAAAAAATTAGTGGGTAAATCTAAGAGAAAAACGCTGAAAACTGAAACTTGCACAATTTGTCAACCCACACTGACTAGTTATATTCAACTTTTGAATGAGTGAGAACGCTAAAACACATGCAACATATTTGAATAATTAGGCGCCCCCCAAAAAAATCGAAATTTGCAATCTTTTCTCTTCAAAATCAATATTTTGAGAACTTTCAAACTTTGCAAAAAAAATCTTAACGCAAGAAGGACACTTTTCCGCAAAACCGTTTACCAGCGTCGATCAGGCAAAAATTTATTACACTGGAAGTTTATTTAACTGCTTTATCGCAACAGGTGTCGATTAAAAGATTTTAATCAACACCTGTTGCGATAATAACAGTTAAATAAACTGCCAGTGTAATAAATTTTAATGCCTGATTGACACTGGAAAAACACTTCAGCATTAGACTACGAGTTTATCACACTCTTTTATTGCCACTGTTACTAAGTAAACAGTGGCGATAAAAGAGTGGTGATAAACTCGTAGTCTAATGACGGAAACAGTTTGATAAACTTGTAGTCTAAAAAAACTTGTAGTCTAAACGTGTGGTGTCTGTGTTGTGTGTGTCCATGCGTGTGTGTGTTTGTGCGTATGCATGCGTGCGTGTGTGTGCGTGCCTGTGCATATGTGGGTTTGTGGTTGTGTGCAAGTGTGTGTGTGAGTGATTGTGTGTGCGTGTGTGTTTGTGTGTGTGTAACCGTGTCTGTGCGAGGGTATTTGTGTGCGCGCGTGTGTGTGTGTGTGAATAAGTGTTTGTGTGCGTGTGTGTTTTTGCGTGTGTGTGTGCGTGCATGTGCGTGCGTGTTTGTAAGTGTGTAAGTGTGAGTGTGTGTTCGTGTGCGTGCTTGGGTGCGTTTGTGTGTGTGCATGTCGTGTGAGGGGGGGCATGAAGACAAAACGAAGAAAAGATCCGAAGAAATATAACTTACCTTTGAAAATGTAATTGTCCACAAAAAACAAAAACGAAAAACCAATAAGAATGTGTTCAATTTTGAAATGATCGCAGGTGTTGATTAATGAATATTACCACACGGTTGTTATCGCCACCGAGAGGTTATCAAACTCCGAGGCGAAGCCGAGGTGTTATGATTACTTCGAGGGCGATAACAACCGTGTGGTAATTTTTTAATCAACACCTGTTGCGATCATTTCAAAATTGAACACAGTTTTATTGGTTTTTCCTTTTCATTTTTTGTGGACAATTACATTTTCAAAGGTAAATGAAATTTCTTCGGATCTGTTCTTCGTTTTATCCTCATGCTCACCTCCCCCACACACAACATACACACAAACGCACACACAAACACACGCACGCACACTCACACTTACTTACACACTTACAAACACACATGCACGCACACACACACGCAAAAACAGACACACACGCACACAAACACACGCCACTTACACACACATACACCACACACACATCAAACACACGCGCGCACACAAATACACACGCACGCACACTCGTACACTCGCACCAACGCCTGCATACAAACACACAACCGCACACTTACAAACAGACACGCTTACACACACACACACAACCTAAAACACACACGCAACCACGCACACTTACAGACAACCACAAACACACACGCAAATGGACCCACTCAAGTTCACACGCGCCCACACACGCACACAAACAACCACACACACACAAGCACCCACACACATACGCACGCACCAACGCGCACACACACACACACAAACACACATACGCAAGCACAGGCACGCACGCACACACACACACACACACACATGCACACACACACACATACGCGCACACACGCACACAAACACACCACGCACACACCGCACACACACGACACACACAACACACACGCCACAAGTTTTCTTAGACTACAAGTTTATCAAAGCACACACGCACACAGTCAACGACGCAAATACACAAACACACGCACACAGACACACATACGCGCGCGCACACACACAAGCACACAACCAGAAAAACACACACACACGCACAAACAGACACACACACGCAAACACACACATACCACGCACACACATACGCGCACACAAACACACCACACACACACACACCGCACACGCACAAACACACACACGGAAACACACACATACCACGCACATCACACACACACACGCACACACATACGCGCACACAAACACACCACACACACACACGACACACACACCACACAAACATACAACACACACGCCACACAAGTTTTTTTAGACTACAAGTTTATCAAAGCACACACGTACACACGCACCCACACAAACACACGCACACAGACACACACATACGCGCGCGCACACACACGCAAACACACACACACACATACCACGCACAACACACACACACACACATACGCGCGCACACACACACGCAAACACACACACATACCACGCACAACACACACAGCACAAACACACCACACACACACCGCACACGCGACACACACACACACCGCACACACACAACACCAACGCCACACAAGTTTTTTTTAGACTACAAGTTTATCAAACTGTTTCCATCATCGGAATGCTGGGAACTTAGAAAATCTGAATACCAGATCATGGAATCCTTCCATAAGAAAGCAATGAGATGGATCTGCGGGAGTATTGACTACAAGGACGCTATTTTAAAATCGAATCTACTACCACCACTTTATTTTAAAGTATTGAAAGATCTGTTGATGTTGAGTAGCCTTCTGAGCGGCAAGTATGATGTGGAATTCTCAGAAATCCGAGTTGTTGGAGAGGACAGAAGGAAAAGAGTGGCACTCCCAGAGGTCAAATATGAGGTTCAGAGACTGAACTTCTGGTACAGAACGGGGTTTCGAGTGAACGTCATCCAGAAAGTGATGGACTTCTTCTGTGAGCAGCAACTGAAGAGGAAACTCATTGAATACATGTGGAGCTATTTGGAAAGAAACTGGAATGAGCAGAATCCTTGCACATGGACATTCATTTGTATCTGTGAAAACTGTCGTGCACATCCTAGAACCTAACAGCGGAAATAACATTCCAGTGGCATATCCACGAAGTCATAATAATAATAATAATAATAATAATTAGAGTACGAGTTTAACACCACTCTTTTATCGCCATTGTTTATTTAGTAACAGTGGCGATAAAAGAGTGTGATAAACTCGTAGTCTAATGCTGAGGTGTTTTTCTAGTGTCGATCGGGAACTAAAATTTATTACAATGGCAGTTTATTTAACTGCTGTTATCGCAACAGGTGTTGATTAAAAAAATTACCACAGGATTGTTATCGCCCTCAAAGTTATCATAACACCTCGGCTTCGCCTCGGAGATTGATAATTTCTTGGTGGCAATAAAAACCGTGTGGTAATATTCATTATCACATGAGCTCATCGCTCCTCACATTCTGAGCAATGAGCTGGCGACTGAAATATTATGAATGAAACAAATTTTAAGAAAACTCACGAATAGTTGCTTTTCTTGATTTTTGCTGTGTTCGCAAAGCAGTGTTTAATTTTAAAAAATTGGAGCCTAGTGACTACTGAAACGTATCAGAGCTAACTTTTAAGTTTGACTTTTAAGTAAGACTGAACTGTTTGACTAACGTGTAATATTGACTAGCAGGAGTTTCTGTCAAGTTTTGATCAGGTCTCGGCGTTTGTCCGATAGCTAGACATTTGTCATCATTCCATGGATTTCCACAAGATACCCATGGTAACGTTAAAGTAAATGATGAGTACAGATAATAAAAGGCTGTGGCAATAACTGTGTTGTAGAAAAAGCTCATGTACATGTTTATAAAAATGATAGCGAAGCCCACACCTGAAACAATTCAAAAATCCAGTTTCGCATTAATTTTGCATTTAATTAAACTAACAACTTACCTTTCATAGCAGGGCATAATTTGTTCCAAAGCGTTATACAACCAGTCCGATAATACTGGCCAAGTGCAAGCTCCATAAAAAATAAAGGTAGCCCTCCAAAGAGAAAACATATCGAGTAAGGTAACAAAAAAGCACCTGAAACAGAACAATCGGTGAACCGTAAAATTGATATATTTTTAGAGTTAGGAGTTGTTGTTGTTGTTGTTGTTGGGGATTTACAGTTTTCACTGAGGGGATTTTCGTCCCAGTCGTCGTCTTAGAAAATTGTCCTATTATTTCTGCAGATCTGACAGTCACAGCATAGATGCCAGCTACAGATGTTATTTTCGTCGAATCGCTCGTTTACAAACTTCCACATGAAATTTAAAACTCGATTTTTAAGACCTTTTTTCGTATTAAATTCAATGTATTTTTCTATTCGATTTGCTAGTCTGCATGTACGGAAAAAGAAATCATTTCTAGCCTTTTCAGTTCTGGCTTTCGGGAGTATCTAATCACTTAACTAAACACTTTTGTGAATAGTGTAATTTTCAATCACAACTTGTCTTCTTTATACAATTTTAACAAATTTTTGCCCTGAAGATGTGTGAGGGCCAATATGACTAATGATTCAATCGATTTCTCACTTAATGAGACCCAAACTTCAGTGTACCCCTTCTTCTAGCCTCCTCGCACAATGCATCTCATTAATAACAGAAACACTTTTGCGCGGAAACTAAATATTTACAAATCTCCATGTCTTGAGCGCAGAATGAAGTCACCTGAAAACGAACTGAATAACTCAATTGAGTTGCACAAGTGTCTTTTATTTAAGTTTGACCTCGCAAATAGTCAAAACTGCTATCGTTTTTTGGAAATTCTTAAGAGCTAAGTTTCGACCGCAAATTAGCAGAGACAATATTTTTGATCGAATTGACATTGTCAAAGCTCCAGAGCAGAAGGAATTGACAATTGAAATTTAAATTGATTTAAAAAAAAAACAAACGTTTTCGAACATTGCGTTCATCGTCAGGTTTAACATTGCGTTCATCGTCAGATTTAACATTGCGTTCATTGTCAGGTCGAATTGCCATGCGAGCAACGTTACATTGTGGATCAAAACGAAAATCTCCTATTCAAAACTCATACAGAAAAGACCCATATTAAAAGTTTTAAGTTCTTTTAACATTTCAGCGAACTTTAAGGTTGAAACCTGAAAACATTTTAGAAAAACTCGAAAAAGTAAACAGATAATCAAGACACGTTGCTGTATATATGCATATCTGTAAATATTTACTAAGGTTTTCAACCATATCTGTAAATATTTACTTAACAAGTTTTAAACTCATGACGATGCGAGTTATTGCGAAAACGTTCGAGTAATTTAACAATTTTTTATAGAGTTTAAACACTTTTTAGTTTAACAATCAAATAAAATTATTTAAAATTATATAAATTGTCTTTGACTCAGTCTATTGAATACTAAGAAATGATGTAAAAGAAACCGATTTGTCAAACTATAATTACTTCCGATATTTAAAACAATTTTTTTCGAACTTTACATTCATCGTCAGGTTAAAAATGTTTTACAAATTGTTAAAAGATAACATAAATATGTATTTACATTTGTCTGAGACCACACTTAAAACAATTCTAGGAACTATTCTAAAAAAATCAATCAGAAATTTTTTCATATGTACAATATTAAGCCTATTTGCAACTCAAATTTACATCCGTTATCAATTTATTTCAAAACATTCCTATTCCGGATTTTTCGATTTTGGTCATGTTCTTGTAATTTAAGGGTTATTCCTAATTTGCCCTAAACTTAAGTATCCCTCTTGTGGAGATTTTGCAAATTTCGTTTTGCCCTATGCATCCTCATCTAGTCAAAATTATATTTTTGAACTAATATTTCAACGTGAGTCCCCCCCTATATTCATCGCATGTGTTTAGTGCCGGCTTCAGATTGCTGATTTACATAGATTCGATAATCATTAGTTTTTCTACCGTCCGACAGGCGTCCAGAATTTTCCATTCAATGTCATTCGCGGCGCCACGACATTCAACCAGATGTTGACCCACCTGTGAACCCTTCTTTTGATGTTTTGTAATCCTTGTGGTAACATGTCGGCTTGTTTGCCCAACTTAGGTGGATCCGCATCCATTACATTTAATCTCATATACCACGTGAGATTTCAGGTCTCTATCGAAAAATGATTTTAGGTTGGGGAGGCATGATCTTAATTTCCGCGTTGTAATTCGCATAATTTCTTCAGTTTGCTGGCAAAGTTTTTAGTAAGGTTGCATCTGTATTGTAGTAAAATAGTTCGCTTATCATAAGATCTAGTCTTGCTTTTTATATCCTCTTTTGGTGTTGTTCGCAATTGGTCTTTACCGCCACTTATAATTTTTTCTAGAGTCTGGTTCACTATTTTTGAAGACCAATCTTCTGGATATTGAATTTTGGTCGAGCAAGTTTTGTTCTTTTCAAGAGCCTTATCGAAGGCCAACCAATCAGAGGTTGCATTTAAAACCGTATGAACCGTCCCTTGAATCACAATTTTCTTATGCTGAAGCGTTGTACAGCTGCAAAAATTCAGTATTATTCCAGTGTCAGTCGGTTTTTGATACCAATGACAGGTGATATTACTTTCGCTGCTCACATTTACGTTAATGTCAAGAAAAGCCAAATTCCCTTCCATGTTAACTTTTTCTAAGGTAAATTGCAAGTTGTTCTGTAAAGAATTTGCAAATTTTAAATAATCGTCCGGGTCACCACGAACCGTGCAGATAATATCTTCTACATACCTTTTAAACATTTTCATCTCCTCATACCGCCCCACTATCTGTTGGTTGTTGCAATAAGTACAAATCCAAACAACATCCTGCATGTTGGCGTATTCCTCATTCGATATATTTTGGCATCTTGCATGAAACCAGTTTTTGCATGACTCACATTCTACTACTCTTCCTCGGAAAGTCACTCTCCGGTTACAGTATTCGCACTTCCCGTTTTTGTCGGATCTCGAAATGTTTTCATTGAGTTCTTGTTTTTGCAGTGATGCCTAAAACAATTCATCCACACGTTTGTTAGTATAACAGCCAGTGATGCACCCATAGCCAGAGCATCCGATTGTACATACCAAATTCCATTATATTTGAAATGAACATTCGTCACCGCAACCTTTGGCAAATTTTTCATGGCGGATCTTGGGATATCTGGTGCTAGGTTGCTTGAATAGAGTTCTCTTAGAGCAATTTCTATAGCCTCTCTAACCGGAACGTTGGTGTACAAACTTTTTACGTCAAGAGATACTATCTACTTGTCATCTTCAAGAGTGAGAGACTCTAAGGCCCTTCTGGCATCTTGCTTGTTGGTTTCAATGTTTGCGCCCGAAGTTTTCTGGAAAAGTGGCGCCAGAAATTTGTTTAAGTTTTCGTAGCTGCTACCAGGTTTTCTAAGAAATGAGTTAGAATAACAACGAAATTTTGAAATTATTTACACTTGAAATCATATTTGCAACAGTTTAATTATATTTTATTACACCAATGTAGTTCAACCTTTTTTCCAGAGTTTTTGAAATTCCCGAGTATTATAATTATTATTTTTAATATTATTTTACTATTTTTATTAATATTATTATTATTCTTATCATTATTATTATTATTATTATTAATATTATTATTATTATTATTTTTATTAATATTATTATTATTATTATTATTATTATTATTATTATTATTATTACAATTATTTTTATTAACATTATTATTATTATTATTATTATTATTATTATTATTATTATTATTATTACTTTTATTAATATTATTATTATTATAATTATTATTATTATTATTGTGTCAACCAAACACAGTGTGTGGCTAGAGCTATGTTGATTAAGCAGAGGCAGTGAAAAGACTAGCGCTATAAGAATTAACCATTCGACTTAGACTATTTTGTTCTTGCTAAAGACACCATGTGCGCTTAGTTATTGCGCTCCAAACGGAGCTCGAGAATAGCGACTGGCACAACCAGATAGCAACAAATGAACAATGCGATAGATACGTACTTACAACTATGAATGAGATAATTAAATAACATATGAATTTTTATAAGAGTTCATAATAATACGTTTGGATGCTTGGTTACTGAGTGAGCCAGACGCTCACTACATTCCACCCCGACTGGATGATGGCTAGCAGTTTGAGTTGTGCTAGGCATCTTTGTTTGAGGCAGTTTCCCTGTGAGGTGTTCATCTGTGTCCCGTTCGGGATTTGGTATCGGGGGTGAGCAGTCCATAGGGGTCGGCTGTGGAGTGACGAATGTCCTAGTGGGAACAGAGTGTATAGAGGCTGTCTGGAATGAGGGGCTGGATTTTTGTGAGTCTGAGGATAGGATTACAATGTTCTGTCCGAACTATGAGCAGTTCGGGTTTACGGTTAGGGGGGAGTTGTTTGGGGTTCGTCCGAGGTATCCACTAGGTCGATGACCGTGTTCTCTTTTGTGGCATTAGATTGGGGAATGTATGCAATTGTTTGTTCTACAATCAGTTTCTTTACTGTAGCTTCTGCTTGTGATTTGCGTTTGTTGCGCAGTGGGGTAATTTGACTATGGTGGAGACTGTGTTCCTAGAGGGCGTGGTCATCATGAAGTTTGCGGCTGAATATGCTGCTATAGTGAAAGGCTTTGTGTGCCCTGGGAAATGCTCCTGGAAGATGCGGCGTGTCGTCTTCTTCCGTTGTAGTTCATTGAGGTTAATTAGGCTTTGGCTTGTGTTTAAGATTCTGCATTGTTTTAGGGCGGCAATTTTTGCTTTTGTGAGTTTTGTATTGGCAGTTTTCCTGGCTGCTGACACGGTAGCCTTATTTCGAATTGAAGTGCGTTTCCTTTCTGGGACCAATCTCGCGGATTTTTTCCTGTTCAGTTTCTTGGGTATTTCTGATGGGCGTGTCCTCGTTGTGATTGGCCAGATGTTTATTGAAGAATTTGCCACTAGGGATGCTGGCTCGTTATCTTCAATGGGCGTTGGGGTGCCGTGCTGTTGGCTTGTTGTGGCTATTGGTGCTGATGAGGGTCCCGGATCATTGTGGGGGATGGTTGTCTTCTGGTGCTCGCTTGTGGCCGGCTTCTCCATTCGGGCTGCTTTGGCTGCTTGGGCCTTTTCTGCTAAACAGAATTTTTCTATTTTGTGTTTCTTTCTATTATTTTCTCCTACAGCTTTGCATGCGACGATGTTTATGAGGCGGAGTTTTGGTTTGGGCGGTCTTGGACGTTTTTCGGAGAAGATGGCAATGTTGCTGTTACGGATTACAGTGTTTTTTGGTTATGTATATCGATATTAATGGTGTGGTGGGGTATAGTCTACAATTGTTCCATCAGGGATTATTGACCAGAGGGGTTTTAGAGTTCCTCTGGGTTCAAGGTTTTTTCTTCCGATGTTTTTGCGTGCTAGGTTACGCCGTGTTTGGTCAATTATAGTTGATTTATCGCCTATTTGAAATTTAAATTTAGACGGAATTATTGTACCCTTTTGGGCTGGTCTGTAGGGGACGTCGTCCGAGTCTGATGATTCTGGAGTTTTCGAGTCATCGGAGGGGGTGTCGCGTCGGGAAGGTTCTTCTGGCTTGTTGTGGGTATCCAGGTAAACTTCGGAATTTTTGTCGCGGTCCCAGATTGCTGCTGGCGTCAGGGCTGGCTTCTGGAGTAGTCGTTTGTCTAGGTAAAAGGATTTTATATTATTGTATGTTAAATTGTTTGATGAGTTAGGGATTGTTAAAAGGTTAGATACTTCCGTGTTTTTTGGGTCTAACGAAGTGAGCTTAGAATGGGGGTATTTTCGTGACCCGATTGGGTATTAGTTTTATTGATTCGAATATGTCTGATTTTTTTCGGTTATTGTGGTAGTGTCCCAAATTGGGTCGATATTAATGGTTGCAAGTCTTTCTATAAGTGTTTGTATCAGGCGTTCCACCATGCCCGATGCCTGGTGGTCGTGGGTGGGAGAGAAATTGAGTTTAACTTTTTGTCTTTGCAGTAGATTTCGAACGCCCTAGATTTAAACACTTGTGCTTGATTGCAGCGTTTGCTGCGTGGGATACCGTGGAATGCGCATTATTGTATTAGGAATTCTAGTGCGGTTTGTGTATCGCAACTAGTGTGTACTATTGCTGAGGGGTATCTTGAGAAACGATCAACGGCGGCTAGGATGTAGTGTTCGTTATTAGGAATTTTTGTGTCTACGATTGGTCCTGCAAAATCTATTTGTATTTCTTCGTTTGGTTCTCCTGGTTTTGGGAGTTGGCCTAAGCTTGTTTTCGGTAATATAGGTTTCAGATTCTTACCTTGGTCTAGGCACTGTCTGCAGTTTTCTGCCCGTAGCGCAATCGTGCGGTGCATTTGGGGAAACGAGATTAGATTGGCCAGGCGAATGGTCCCAACTTGGCCCGGGTGGATGCGGTGTACCGCATTGATAAAAAGATTTTGTAATTGGTAAGGGATAACCAGTTTACCATCGTATAAGAGGCATCCCGATTGGCTACGGCTAGATCATTTCATAAGCTCTTGGTAATACTTTGAAAATTGTTTCAACTCCGCCCATTTGGGGGCTTTTACGAATTTGATGATTGCCTGAAGGTTTCTGTCCTTTAAGGTAGCTTCTGCTAAGAGTTCTTCGCCTAATACGCGGGCAAGGTTGCGACGATAATTGGGGGGATGTTCATGTTCGAAATCGAATAGGGGTGCATGTTTTGAATCAATTATTGGGTTTCGGCCTTGGCCTACATTGGAGGTTGGGGGTTAGTATCCGTTTGGGAAGCTACAGAAGTTTGGGTGGTTACAGAGACTGGGGAGTTTGAATTTTGGGCGTTCATGGCTCTACTTCTTTTGGGTTTACGATTACGTTTAGTAATGGGTTTTTCAAAAGTGTTTAAATGAGGTTTATTTCTATTGATTACGTTATTAATAATTGGAGAATTTGAAGGTTGGGAGGAAGATAATTGAGATAATGAAAAAGAATTAATACTGTTTAAAAAATTAGAAGATTGTGATTAAAGACAGTGTGAATTAGAGAAAGAGTTAATAGGCAACTGGTTTGTACGAGAGAAATAACAATAAGTTTTCGCTTTGTTTTTTGCTTGTTGAATTACGCTCATTGCGTCATATGATTTGCGCGTGTCTCCGCATGGAGCAATCTGATTGGCTGAAATTTTGTGCTTTCTTTCTTCGTTCAGTAAAGTAAAAGTAAAGTCGTTTATTCTATTTATTACTAAAAGTTCATCGTCTGCGCTTATGGGAGGGGGATTTAAGTGAGGGTTTCTGCTCAGGTAATCTGTAAAGCCCATGTCATTTCCTGGTAAATGATTGATGATGAAAATGTATGCGAGTAGTTTATCTACCCAGCGGGCTAGTCTGCTTTGTCGGGATTTGTTGGCCCGATTGGGTTTAATGGCCGATAATAACGCTGTATGATCTGTAATGAGCTCAAATTTTGATCCTAGGAGGTAAAATTTGAAATGGTCTGTGGCCCAGACTACTGAAAGTAATTCTAGTTCGTTTATGTTGTATTTTAGTTTGGCTTCGTTGAGGAAGCGAATGGCGTAAGCTATGGGAGACCACCCATCGGTGTAATGTTGTTCTAGGACTGCCCCGAGGCAGGTATGGCTGGCATCACATTTTAGGCGTGAGTTTCGTTAATTGTCAAAATGTTTTTTTTCGGTAATTTTTAATATCTCCGCTTTTATTTTTTCGAGCGCTGTGGTTTGAGAGTTTTGCCATTGTATTTTGTTGTTGGTAACGCTTTCATTTTTTAATAGCGGTCGTATGGGGTCGAGGAAGTTGGCTAGGTTTGGTATGAACTTTATGAGTTGGCGTATGGAACCCATAAAGGAGCGAAGTTGTTTAAGTGTATTAGGGGGTTTAAGGTTGAGTATCGAGTCAGTCTTTTTTACGGTTGGTGTAATTCCCGCTTGAGTGACTTTGTATCCGAGCCATGTTATGACGAGTTTTGCGAATTCTCATTGGCGAGATTTTCTTTGTCCAGTCTTGAGAGGAAAATGTCTATGTCTGATTCATGGTTCTATAATTTGCCCTTGGTTATGATTAGAATATCATCAAGGAAATTGATTTTGTTGTGGATGTTTTCTAGTGTTTTGTCAAGTGTTTTTTGGAACGTTGCTTGCATGTCCGTAGAGTCCCTAGAATTGGTATGTTCCTGTTGATTTGCCCCTAGATTTTGGGGTGTTGGGGGATTTGCCTGTAAGCGTATTTAAGGTCCATTTTTGAGAATAGGAAGTTACAAGGTTTATTTTTGTTTTTCTGAAATGTATTTGGCCACCGGGTCCATCAGGTTGTCGATGGGTTGCATTTGGTATTTGTTCATTTCGATTGCGTCATTAAGGAGTTTAGAGTCTAGTGCTAGTTTGATGGATTTGTCTTGTTTTAATGTGATGGCTACGGGGCTTATGAAAACTTTGTCTGAGCATTTGTCTAGTTTAATTATTTGTTTTGTGTCTTAGAGATGGCGGATTTCCTTATCTACTTTGTCGGTTAACTGTAGGGGGACTCTTCGACCTTTGTGTTGGTATGGGTGTATTTCTTTTTTTTAGTGTGGACTTTGCGCTATGGTTTTTTGATTTGCCCAATCGTGTGCATAGATGGGGGTATTTCTTTATAATTCAGAGTTGTACTGGGTTATCCAGTTGGATTTTGTTTATGTTTATATCTTTATTTTGGGAGAGGGTGAATTCGAGTTTGCCGAGCACATCTCGTCCTAGTATGTTGAGAGTGTTAGAGTTTACCACTAGGATTTCGTTATTTTCAATCTCCCAATGTCCGGAGTTTAGCTTTATTTGCAAGGCTCCTTTCGTGTCATTCCATTTGGAGGATTTGCATTGTTGTAATATCTTTACTGCTTCTTGCTTGCCTATAAAGCTTCTGGGGCTGCCGGTGTCCGCAAGCCAGTCAATTTCGGTATTGTCTGAGGTTGTTCGTATCCAGATTTCGTCTGATAGATTGGGTGAGTATTTGCTTGGGGGTTAGTTATTGAATGTCTTTGGTTTGATGAAGTTCACTGCATTCCAGCTGTCGAACACTTCTTGTATAAAGAATGTGTTTTCGAGATCTACTGTTTCATCATTATTGTCCTGTTGGGTATCTTGGTTTGGAACGATGGTTTTGTGTTATTGCCCTTATGTGTCGTACTCTGCGAGTTTGGTGGATGTTTTGCTGGGGTGTTATCTGTTGGGACTGCCACAAGAATTTTGCTGATAGGCACACCTTGCTGTAGTGTAGGATTTCTTTGCATAAGTTGCATTGGACTCTCTTGGCTGGGTTCTGTTGTAAATGTTCTGGGGTTAATGGTATTCCACATCGTCTGCACGGGTTTGTGATGGTGTTGTTGCGTGGTGGTTGGAAGTTCCGAGTGGGTAGGCGGGGTTGTAGTGTTTTGTTGTATGTTTGGTTTCTCTGATTGCGTGCGATATAGGATATTT